>NW_027363819.1:17500-443037 GCF_046119375.1 Phyllobates terribilis | reverse complement strand
ATTCAATTTGCAACCTGATGGAGGTCAGTATAGATGGACTAATAGAATGATGCTATGCCCAAAAGATTTTACTTCACTTGGTGCAGTAAAAAAATTGGTATTCTATACACAGGTGGTATATCTTGCAACACAGATAGGCTACTCCACTGACTAACACACTCTGCAATAGGCCAAAAAGGATTAGCTTTGCTAGATTCAGCCAAATGCTGTGAAAAAAACTTGCACAGCACTGGCACAGACCTGCCTGGCAAAAACTGATAGGAACTGATGTAACCTAGTCCTGAAAAGGACTGCAATTACAATTAGTCTTTACTCCCACAATCTATCTATTTAAGAGCACAGACCTGCCTGATAAAAGTTGTAGGAAATGCTGTAACCTAGTCCTTAAAAGGACTGCAATCACAACTATTCCCTACTCCCAAGCTATCTGTAGATTTGTGCGAAAATTGGCTTGAAATTAACAAGGTATAGCGCACACAGCAACAGCGGTGTCGTCTAACACGCAGCTGCAGCAGTGAGAAAATGGTGGCGACGGGGAAAATGGCTTGGTCTTATAGGGCAAGGACATGTGACATACACTGCCAATGACACATGCCCTTGCTTGTGTGAAAAACAGCAGTTCGCTCCGTGTGTGCGCTGCTGATAGGCTGACAGATTGCACCTCCCCACTGCAAATGCGGGAAAGAGAAAAAAAAATGGAGATCTTCATTATTCCTGCAGAGATCCATCCCCTGCCCCTCCCCCCACCCCGCTGTACACTCAAACTGCGTATTAACATTAATTTTCATCATTACTGAGAAAAAATCCAGTTATGATTTTGGTGCACGAACAGTTATCGAACATAACCTCGAACAGCCGAATTTTTCTCAAATCGTTCGTGTTCGCCGAACGGCTCGAACACCGCCCAAAACAGCTCGAATTTGAGATTGGCGAACAGTTCGAGTAGAACAACGCTCATCTCTACTCAAAACCACATTCAAGAAGTTTAGCAAACCATCCGATGCTTCACAGGAATTAATGGAATGTGGAAAGAAAAATGAACATTTAACTTTTTTCACAAAAATTTAAATTTAGACCCAATTTTTTTTATTTTCACAAAGGTATCAGGAGAAAATGGACCCCAAAATTTGTTGTGCATTTCCTCCTGAGCACGCCTGTGGAGACACTGGGTCTTCCGAGGGCATAATAGTACTCAAACCACACAGTGTGAAGGTTAAACTGTGTGGCAATACTTTATTGAACAGTCCCAGCAAACACACAAGATGGTGCAAAATTACGCAGTCTCACCCTTTCGCTGGCTCACTGGGAATAGAGCAACTGCACTTTGGGACTTCCAGAGACAACTACCTCAACCAGTGGCCCCCGCTTTTGGTGGGCACCCACAGAGAGGAGGTAGCAGCAAGTTTAGGAAGCTGACAGTCCATTGAGGTACGTTGCAAGGAGACCTGAAGATCCCACCCTGGCTTTCTCCAAACATATCCATGGATCCAGGTGACCGGATGGTCCCAATCTGGGTTTCTCCGGGTGTATCCATGGGTTCCAGGTGACCGGATGGTCCCAACCTGGCTAACCCAAACATATCCATTGGACCAGGTGACCGGAGGGTCACAATCCTGGCCTTCCCCAAATGTCTCCATGGGACCAGGTGATCGGATGGTCCCAACCTGGTGTCTCAGAACATATCCACCGGACCAGGTGACCGGATGGTCACAAACCTGGTTACCTCAAACATCTCCATAGGGTCAGTGATGGTCAATGGAGCAGATCTGTATCCTTACAGCCAGGGCAGTGGTCCCTTAGGCTGGATTCCTGAAGAATCTAAATCTGTGTCCCTCTGGATGGAGCCATGCTACCAAGCTGCTGCCCTGAAGTGTCTCTCTGATACTTCCTGCAGCACCATAGAAATCCCTTTTTATTTATACATCTGTGGCTCAGGTCATCATTCACAGGTCAGGGGGGAAGGTGCAAGGCTCATGTCTCATTGTTTGAGCATTTAATCAATTTCCATATCTTATACTTTTCTGCTCTGTGAGTCAACAAGCCACAGGGTCCACACAAAGGTTAATCAACATATTTAGCAAATATTCATTGTTCACAGATCAAGAGAAGTCAACATTCAGACTTATGACAAAAGTCTATGTTTCTTGTGCCACCTGAAGAAAGAAAAACACATTTCTTCAAAAGTCAACACACACAATAGTGTAGTTCTTCTGGCCTAACAAATCTAGTCGTCTTGCTAATTAAGATTAGAAGCTGTGTCCTCACAACGCCCATACCCCATTTGTGGGGGAGAACCACTGTTTGGGCTTGAAGGGGAAGGAGCGCTATTTGACTTTTTGAATGTAAAATTTGTTGGAATAATTAGCGGATACCATGTTGTGTTTGGAGAGCCCCTAAAGTGCCTAAACAGTGGAAACCCCCTCAAGTGACACCATTCTAGAACCTAGACCCTCAGGGAAATTTATCTAGAAGTATGGTAAGAACCTTGAACCCCCAAGGACTTCACAGAAAAATCAAATTTATCCCCACAAAAATTTTTTTTAGCCCCAAATTTTGCATTTTCACAAGGGTAACAGTAAAAATTTAACCATACAATTTGTTGTGCAATTTCTTCTGAGTATGCAGACACCCCATGTGTGGATGAAAACTACCGTTTGGGCGCACGGCAGGGCTTAGAAAGGAAGAGTGACTTTTGGAACGCAGACTTTGATGGGAATGATCCTCGGGTGTAATATTGCGTTTGGAGAGCCCATGATGAGCCTAAACGGAGGAAAACCACCACAAGTGACCCCATGTTGGAAACTAGACCCCCTCAAGGAATTTATCAGATGTGTGGTGAGCACCTTCAACCCACAGGTGCTTCACAGAGAAGTTTATAATCTTGAGCCGTAAAAATAGAAAAAATCCAATTTTTCCCACAAAAATGTTTTTTTTAGCCATGCAATTTGTTGTACAATTTCTTCTGAGTAAACCGATACCCAATATGTGGACAAAAACTCCCGTTTGGGCGCACAGCAGGGCTTGGAAGGGAAGGAGTGCCATTTGACTTTTTGAATGCAAAATTTGCTGGATTAGTGGACGCTATGTCGCGTTTGGAGAGCCCCTGATGTGCCTAAACAGTGGAAACCCCCACAAGTGACCCCATTTTGGAAACTAGACCCCTCAAGAAATGTATCTAAATATGTGGGGAGCACCTTGAACCCCCTGGTGCTTCACAGAAGTTTATAACGTTGCGTTATTTTAAATTTTAGACCCCAATTTTTATTTTCAGAAAGGGTAACAGGAGAAAAAGGACCCCAAACTTGTTGCGCAATTTATTCTGAGTACGATTATACCCCATATGTGGTCAAAAACTACTTTTGAGACACAGTGTAAGGCCATGGCCCCACTATCAGTATTTGGTCAGTATTCGGCCAGTATTTTTTCTCAAGAGTGGGAGCCAAACCAGGAGTGGGTGATAAATGCAGAATTGGTGACTTGTTTCTATTATACCTTTTCTATGATTGTTCCTCACCTGGTTTTGGATCCCACTCCTGAGAAAAATACTGACTGAATACTGATAATGGGGCCGTGGCTCAGAAGGGAAGAAGCGCTATATTGGAGTTCAGATTTTCCTGGACTGGTTTGAGGGCACATTGGCAGAACCCCTGCGGTGCCAGAACAACAGAACCCCCCCATAAGAGACCCCATGTTACAAATGACGCCACTCAATGAATTCATCTAGGGGTGCAGTTGTTAATATGATCACTGCACCCCTATATAGGGGTGCCTACATTGGGCAGTGAAGAAAAACAATTACATTTTTACCACCAAAATTTTGTTTTAGCAGATATTACATTTTCACACTGGAAAATGGGTAAAAATAGCATCAATATTTATCCCACAATTTCTGCTTAATGTAGAAATACCCCATATGTGGCTGTACAGTACAGCTTAGCCATACGGCGAGACTCGGGAGGGACGGAGCACTATTTGCCTCCAATGCACCTGGTCTGTGATAGTCTCAGGGTTCTGTTTCAAGTGCAGAGAGCATCATGAAGACCAAGGAACACACCAGGCACGTCCGAGATACTGTTGTGGTGAAGTTTAAAGCCACATTTGGATACAAAAAGATTTCCCAAGTTTTAAACATCTCAAGAAGCACTGTGCAAGCGATCATATTGAAATGGAAGGAGTATCAGACCACTGCAAATCTACCAAGACCCGGCCGTCCCTCTAAACTTTCATCTCGAACAAGGAGAAGACTGATCAGAGATGCAGTCAAAAGGCCCATGATGACTCTGGATGAACTGTAGAGATCTACAGCTGAGGTGGGGGAGTCTGTCCATAGGATAACAATCAGTCGTACACTGCACAAATCTGGCCTTTATGGAAGAGTGGCAAGAAGAAAGCCATTTCTCAAAGATATCCATAAAAGTTCTCGTTTTAAGTTTGTCACAAGCCACCTGGGAGACACACCAAACATGTGGAATAAGGTGCTCTGGTCAGATGAAACCAAAATCAAACTTTTTGGTCACAATGAAAAATGATATGTTTGGCGTAAAAGCAACACAGCTCATCACCCTCAAAACACCATCCCCACTGTCAAACATGGTGGTGGCAGCATCATGGTTTGGGCCTGCTTTTCTTCAGCAGGGATAGGGAAGATGGTTAAAATTGATGAGAAGATTGACGGAGCCAAATACAGGACCATTCTGGAAGAAAACCTGTTGGAGTCTGCAAAAGACCTGAGACTGGGAGGGAGATTTATCTTCCAATAAGACAATGATCCCAAACATAAAGCAAAATCTACAATGGAATGGTTCAAAAATAAATGTATACAGGTGTTAGAATGGACAAGTCAAAGTCCAGACCTGAATCCAATCGAGAATCTGTGGAAAGAGCTGAAAACTGCTGTTCACAAACGCTCTCCATCCAACCTCACTGAGCTCGAGCTGATTTGCAAGGAAGAATGGGCAAGAATTTCAGCCTCTCGATTTGCAAAACTGATAGAGACATACCCCAAGCGACTTGCAGCTGAAATCACAGCAAAAGGTGGCGCTACAAAGTATTAACTCAAGGGGGCCGAATAATATTGCACTCCCCACTTTTCAGTTTTTAATTTGTTAAAAAAGTTTAAAATATCCAATAAATTTCGTTCCACTTCACGATTGTGTCCCACTTGTTGATGATTCTTCCAAAAAAAAAATAGAATTTTATATCTTTATGTTTGAAGCCAGAAACGTGGCAAAAGGTAAAAAAGTTCAAGGGGGCCAAATACTTTCACAATGCACGGTGTATATTTATGGGTACATATATATATGTACCCATAAATATTGTTATGAAAAAACAACGTAAACCACATATACATACAGTACAGACAAAAGTTTGGACACACCTTCTCATTTAAAGATTTTTCTGTATTTTCATGACTATGAAAATTGTACATTCACACTGAAGGCATCAAAACTATGAAATAACATATGTGGAACTATATACTTAACAAAAAAGTGTGAAACAACTGAAAATATGTCTTATATTCTAGGTTCTTCAAAGTAGCCACCTTTTGCTTTGATGACTGCTTTGCACACTCTTGGCATTCTCTTGATGAGCTTCAAGAGGTAGTCACCGGAAATGGCCTTTCAACAATCTTGAAGGAGTTCCCAGAGATGCTTAGCACTTGTTGGCCCTTTTGCCTTCACTCTGCGGTCCAGCTCAACCCAAACCATCTCGATTGGGTTCAGGTCTGGTGACTGTGGAGGCCAGGTCATCTGGCGTAGCACCCCATCACTCTCCCTCTTGGTCAAATAGCCCTTACACAGCCTGGAGGTGTTTTTGGGGTCATTGTCCTGTTGAAAAATAAATGATGGTCCAGCTAAACGCAAACCGGATGGAATAGCATGCCGCTGCAAGATGCTGTGGTAGCCATGCTGGTTCAGTATGCCTTCAATTTTGAATAAATCCCCAACAGTGTCAACAGCAAAGTACCCCCACACCATCACACCTCCTCCTCCATGCTTCACGGTGGGAACTAGGCATGTAGAGTCCATCCTTTCACCTTTTCTGCGTCGCACAAAAACACGGTGGTTGGAACCAAAGATCTCAAATATGGACTCATCAGACCAAAACACAGATTTCCACTGGTCTAATGTCCATTCCTTGTTTTCTTTAGCCCAAACAAGCAGTCTCTTCTGCTTGTAGCCTGTCCTTGGCAGTGGTTTCCTAGCAACTATTTTACCATGAAGGCCTGCTGCACAAAGTCTCCCCTTGACAGTTGTTTTAGAGATGTGTCTGCTGCTAGAACTCTGTGTGGCATTGACCTGGTCTCTATTCTGTGCTGCTGTTAACCTGCGATTTCTGAGGCTGGTGATTGGGATAAACTTATCCTCAGAAGCAGAGTTGACTCTTGGTCTTCCTTTCCTGGGGCGGTCCTCATGTGAGCCAGTTTATTTTAGCGCTTGGTGGTTTTGCAACTGCACTGGGGGACACTTTCAAAGTTTGCCCAATTTTTTGGACTGACTGACCTTCATTTCTTAAAGTAACGATGGCCACTCGTTTTTCTTTACTTCACTGCTTTTTTCTTGCCATAATACAAATTCTAACAGTCTATTCAGTAGGACTATCAGCTGTGTATCCACCAGACTGCTGCACAACACAACTGATGGTCCCAACCCCATTTATAAGGCAAGAAATCCCACTTATTAAACCTGACAGGGCACACCTGTTAAGTGAAAACCATTTCCAGTGACTACCTCTTGAAGCTCATCAAGAGAATGCCAAGAGTGTACAAAGCAGTCATCAAAGCAAAAGGTGGCTACTTTGAAGAACCTAGAATATAAGACATATTTTCTGTTGTTTTACACTTTTTTTGTTAAGTATATAATTCCACATGTGTTAATTCATAGTTTTGATGCCTTCAGTGTGAATGTACAATTTTCATAGTTATGAAAATACAGAAAAATCTTTAAATGAGAAGGTGTGTCCAAACTTTTGGTCTGTACTATATATATGTATATAGTGTATGTGGTTTAATTAGTTTTTTCATAACAATATTTACGGGTATATATATTAAATATATATATATATATATATATATATATATCTTACTCACACACAAACACAGTGGGTACGGAAAGTGTTCAGACCCCTTTAATTGCAGCTTTATTTAAAAAGAAAAACTGAAATATCACATGGTCATAAGTATTCAGACCCTTTGCTCAGCATTGAGTAGAAGCACCCTTTTGAGGTAGTACAGCCATGAGTCTTCTCAGGAATGATGCAACAAGTTTTTCACACCTGGATTTGGGGATCCTCTGCCATTCTTCCTTGCAGATCTTCTCCAGTTCCGTCAGGTTGGATGGTGAACGTTGGTGGACAGCCATTTTCAGGTCTCTCCAGGGATGCTCAATTGGGTTTAGGTTAGGGCTCTGGTTGGGCCAGTCAAGAATGGTCACAGAGTTGTTCTGAAGCCATTCCTTTGTTATTTTAGCTGTGTGCTTAGGGTCATTGTCTTGATGGAAGGGGATCCTTCGGCCAAGTCTGGAAGAGGTTTTCATCCAGAATATCTCTGTACTTGGCCGCATTCATGTTTCCTTCAATTGCAACCAGTCGTCCTGTCCCTGCAGCTGAAAAACACCCCCATAGCATGATGCTGCCACCACCATGTTTCACTGTTGGGATTGTATTGGGCAGGTGATGAGCAATGCCTGGTTTTCTCCACACATACCGCTTAGAATTATCACCAAAAAGTTCTATCTTCACCTCATCAGACCATAGAATCTTATTTCTCATAGTCTGGGATTTCTTCATGTGTTTTTGAGCAAACTCTATGCAGGATTTCATGTCTTGCACTGAGGAGAGACTTATGTCGGTCCACTGGTGGAGGGCTGCAGTGATAGTTGACTTTGTGGAACTTTCTCCCATCTCCTTACTGCATCTCTGGAGCACAGCCACAGTGATCTTGGGGTTCTTCCTTACCTCTCTCACCAAGGTTCTTCTCCACGATTGCTTATTTTGGCTGGACGGCCAGGTCTAGGAAGACTTCTGGTGGTCCCAAACTTCTTCCATTTAAGGATTATGGAGCACACTGTGCTCTTAAGAACCTTGAATAATGCAGAAATTCTTTTGTAGCCTTGGCCAGATATGTGCCTTGCCACAATTCTGTCTCTGGGCTCCTTGGGCAGTTCCTTTGAGTTCATGATTCTCATTTGGTCTGAATTGCACTGTGAGCTGTGAGGTCTTATATAGACAGGTGTGTGCCTTTCCAAATCAAGTCCTATCCGTTTAATTAAACACAGCTGGACTCCAATGAAAGAGTAGAACCATCTCAAGGAGGATCACAAGGAAATGGACAGCATGTGACTTAAATATGAGTGTCTGAGCAAACGGTCTGAATACTTATGACCATGTGATATTTCAGTTTTTCTTTTTTAATAAATTTGCAAAAATTTCTACATTGCTGTTTTTTTCAGTCAAGATGGGGTGCAGAGTGTACTTTAATGAGAAAAAAATGAACTTTTTAGAATTTACCAAATGGCTGCAATGAAACAAGGAGTGAAGAATTTAAAGGCGTCTGAATATTTTCCGTACCCACTGTATGTATATATATATATATATATATATATATATATATATATATATATATATATATGTATGTGTATATATATATATATATATATATATATATATATATATATATATATATATAGTGGTAGATCGTCTCACTTATTTGCACACGAACACAGTCTAGAGGACTGCATAAGCCACAGCATTGTTAGCAAAACAAACACGGCCTTCCCGGCCTAACAGGAAAAAACAAAACATAACTTATGGCACAGTCCTTATTGCTACGGGTAACCGCCTGCTTCAGGTATAAACAACCAAAGGTTTAGCTTAGCTTAACATGAACATCACAGCTCCAGAGCTCGTGCCTCCAGGCCCTCTCCACACCAAATGCTCTGAAAGGCCGGGGGTCCACTAGCATAAGGTATCCGATCCGATATGCTAATGACATTCAGCTCCTGCTCTGCTGAGAGCGGGAGCCGAATGTCAGTGCTCTGTGCTCCGATCCTCTCGCACAGAGAGGATCGCAGCACAGCTGCGGAGGGGATGGAGAAATCAATTTTTCCAACTCCTCTGTTGCTGGTGTCGGCGGGAATCTAACTGCACTCGGGTGATATCCGAGTGCAGTGCGATGTTTCACACGCACCCAAAGTCTTTTATATGTGTATGTGATCTGAATCCAGCATGCTGCGATTTTTTTTCAGCCCGATCGCAATCTAATCGGTGCTGGAAAAAAAAACGCCACTGAGCCCAGCAGCATAGGATTAAATTGGTCCGAACGCAATCCAATTTTTGCAATCCGATCGGATGGCAGAGGGGGCTCTGTCCCTCTGCCTGTCTTCTAAATGCTGCGATGGATGTCAATCGCAGTAATTCGGGGGTTAAAGTGCCGGGAGCGGTGCCCTGAGTGTTGGGTGTCAGCTGTCAGTTCAGCTGACAGCCAGCGGCGATTGTGTGTGCATAGCTCCTGGGCACACAAAATCGCCTGGACGCGATACGTCCAAGGTCATGAAGGTGTTAAAGGGTGATGAGCAAGACAATCCCTGGGATTTGGAAAACGGAGTCGATAGCGCCAAGCCTGTTCGTGGTCGCCATCTTTTGAGCTGCCAGGTGACAATGAACAGTGCCCCCCAATATATTGTATCTGCAAACTATTCCAGCAAGATCTGCATTCACATAGCTTAATGTCGCTCCTTCCCTTCTTAACCTGCCATGTGCCCAGACAGTAGTGTACAACCGTATATAGGGGATTGTCAGATTCAAGAGAAGTTGGAAAATAATTTGTAAGGTCCATTTGTTTCCTATTATCCTTTGTGAAGAATTCCAGAGTTATCATCATATAAAGTGACACACGTCAGATTGGAAAAATGGGCCCTGATAGGAACACAAAACTGGCTGCAGGAAGGGGTTAAATCAGAGTATTTTGGGCACTAACTCCTGTAGTCAAAAACTGTGACTGTAGACAATAACACATCTACTGAAATGATCCAACTCAACAGTCTTCATCAGTAATAAATGAGTAACTAGTGGTGAAACCTCTCTGTGGTAATTGGAGTATGGGGCTCGGTGGCTCTTGGGAACCTAAAATGTCTATTTATTTTTCTTCAAGTGATTTTCTCACTTGTCAGCACATTCTACGTTCGCTGTCATTTCGCTTTGTATTTTACAGATCTGGGTAGGTAATGGTCAGCGTCTTCTAATCCCAGGGGGTCAGTGGACCTCCCAGGTTGCAAGTTCTCTAGAAAAGGGCTTTCACTGCCCTAAGCCAAACCTGGGCAAAGTGGACGCACATCCGGCCCTCTGGCTGTTTGAGTCCAGCCCGCGGACTGAAATGGCCGAGGGGCTGGAAAACAGTGGCCTACGGGACACACCACAACCTCCCCCACCGCCTGCTCGCCGGCCGTCTGCTGTCTCCAAACTCTCCATCCGCGCCGACTACATTGGTGGAGGAGGGTCCTTTGGCCCCTTCCTCCACAAATCAGCGTGTGAAGCAGCGGAGAGAGCAACAGAGGCAGAGCGTCGGGTGTAGCGAGGTGAACATGGGCTCTCATGCCGAGCATGGGGCAGGCCATGGGGCTCTCATGCCGAGCATGGGGCAGGCCATGGGGCTCTCATGCCGAGCATGGGGCAGGCCATGGGGCTCTCATGCCGAGCATGGGGCAGGCCATGGGGCTCTCATGCCGAGCATGGGGCAGGTCATGGGGCTCTCATGCTGAGCATGGGGCAGGCCAGGGAGCTCTCATGCCGAGCATGGGGCAGGCCATGGGGCTCTCATGCCGAGCATGGGGCAGGCCATGGGGCTCTCATGCCGAGCATGGGGCAGGCCATGGGGCTCTCATGCCGAGCATGGGGCAGGCCATGGGGCTCTCATGCCGAGCATGGGGCAGGCCATGGGGCTCTCTGCTCTCTGGCTGTGCATGGGGCAGACTATGGGGCTCTCTGCCTGTGCATGGGGCAGGATATGGGGCTCTCTGCTCTCTGGCTGTGCATGGGGCAGGCTATGGGACTCTCTGGCTGTGCATGGGGCAGGCTGTGTGGGGCTCATGCTGCATATGGGGAGGCTGTGTGGAGCTCATACTGCATATGAGCAGGCTGTGTGGGGCTCATGCTGAATATGGGGAGGCTGTGTGGGGCTCATGCTGAATATGGGGAGGCTGTGTGGGGGCTCATGCTGTATATGGGGAGGCTGTGTGGGGGCTCATGCTGTATATGGGGAGGCTGTGTGGGGGCTCATGCTGTATATGGGGAGGCTGTGTGGGGGCTCATACTGCATATGGAGAGGCTGTGTGGGGCTAATGCTGCATATGAGAAGGCTGTGTGGGGCTCATGCTGTATATGGGGAGGCTGGGTGGGTGCTCATGCTGTATATGGGTAGGCTGTGTGGAACTCATGATGTATATGGGGAGGCTGTGTGGGGGCTCATGCTGTATATGGGGAGGCTGTGTGGGGGCTCATACTGCATATGGAGAGGCTGTGTGGGGCTAATGCTGCATATGAGAAGGCTGTGTGGGGCTCATGCTGTATATGGGGAGGCTGGATGGGTGCTCATGCTGTATATGGGGAGGCTGTGTGGAACTCATGCTGTATATGGGGTGGCTGTGTGGGGCTCATACTGCATATGAGCAGGCTGTGTGGGGCTCATGCAGTATTTGGGGAGACTGTGTGGGGGCTGATGCTGTATATGGGGAGGCTGTGTGGGGGCTCATGCAGTATATGGGGAGGCTGTGTGGGGGCTCATACGATATATAGAAGGGGCTGTATTCAGGTTTAAGTAGTATTTAGTTAGAGGCCAGCATACTTAATTCTGCTCAATATTAATGCAATTAATTGATGCAATTAATTATTAATTATATTAATAATATCATTAATATATTGATATTAATATTGAGCAGATTAATTTCAGCCTATTGTTTGGGCCCTTCACAACAGTCACGATCTCTAATGTGGCCCCTCGGGAAAATAAATTGCCCACCCTTGCCCTAAGTCATTTGAACAGTTTTTGGGTGGAGGAGAATGTTGTGGTCTAGCGGTAAAATTGTGATCACACAATTGTGATACGGCCGGACTACACCACCGATAAAGCAGCCACAGCCGGTGACTGAGAAGAATCTGTGACTTCTCTGCATTTAGTGGTTACTACTCACCTGGGTAGTCATATGTAGGAATCTCCTCTTTACACCACTCATCACCCCTCACATATGTCTCTGTAGTATTAATATGGGTCAGATCTTCACCCTGAAACAAATATTGTAAAAGTCACAGACAGATGGAGAAGTCACATCTATGATCAGCTCTAATCCTGCCATCTCCACCGTTCTCATTACACAAGTATAAAACATATAATACTGGCGGATAACACAAGACTGAGCACAAGACCTTCACAGCCGTCTACACATCATAGGGGAGATCTCATGACACCTTCTCTCGATCTACCTGCTGATCCTGAGGAACATTGGGGTCTTCTTGTTTACAGTCCTGTGGAAGAAGAAGACGGGGACATCTCTCTGGTGTTGTCCTCTTACTGGATAGATCTGGAGGAAACACATACAGGGACTGAATTCATTCTTTACATACAGATAATTATAGGCCGTGTGTATTTAGTCCTGTCTATTACCTGGTGATGTGAGGGGCTGGGGAACCTCCATCATGACATCCTTGTACAGATCTTTGTGTCCTTCTAAATACTCCCACTCCTCCATGGAGAAATAGACGGCAACATCCTGACACCTTATAGGAACCTGACACATACAATGATACCGTCATCCCCCCGATCCCTCCATAGCATTACTGTATAATGTCCCAGCATTCCCAGCAGTGTCACCTCTCCAGTCAGCAGCTCAATCATCTTGTAGGTGAGTTCTAGGATGTTCTGGTCATTAATGTCCTCATGTATCAGGGGGTGAGGAGGAAGCTCCGTGAATGGGCTCAGGGGTCTTCCCCATCCCTCAGACACAGGGTCCTGACAGCGCTCTCTAGTGGTCTTCTTCACTACTGTGTAATCCTGGTTACGGAGAGAGACATTAATAAATCTCCCTCCAGACATTTCCAGAGTCCTCCCCTCTCCAGTTCTGTCCATCTGTTATACCCATAGATAAGAATGATGTAATGTGACGTCATCAGAATCTCTCACCTCTCCAGTAAGCCGGAAGAGGATCTCTAGGGTGAGGTGTAATATCCTCTCTGTCATCTTGTCCCTGTCTATATTCATCCTTGATGAGTAAATCAGAAAAATTCTCTTTTATAGTAGATCTTCACTGAGAGGATCTGATATTGTAGAGACCTGAATGAGAAGAAGATGAGCCGATGTAACATCATAAAAATCTTGTGTAATAATACAATTACTGGAGATAATAAGGGAAACATATGAGTAGATTTATTATTTTACAGTATTTAGTTTTCTTCTTTACATCTACTAATAAAACCTATATATTTTAGGTCACAGACAACAAGCAGTTTCTTCCTTGGAGTCTGCATCTGAATACGTTTCTCATAGACTCATCTTCCATAAAGCTAAATTAAAAATAATTACTTCATGATGAGGATGACATCTTCATCTTCTACTACGTCTCTATAAACGTATTTGGCCAGAGTCGGTCACTGACTACATCTCCACCGGCCGTCTATATGTTTCCCGTCTTCACCGGACTGTAATTTTCTATCACGTTAGATCTCATGTTTGATTCACACTCAGAAGTTTGAGGCTTTTATAAAAGCTTGTTTGCAAAAGCATGGAGACAACAGATATTTAATTCCAAATTCTCTATATGTATTTTTCTTTCTCTGGATATGATGGGATATTTTTTAACATTCTAACGCAGGTTTCCCTACATTGCATGAAAAACACCCCAAAAAAATAAAATTGGGGATGGAGGTACTGGGGGAATATTATACTGTGTGTGGGAACCAAGAAAGGTGCACTGTACTATGGGAGCAATACATGATTCCTGCACAAAAAACACCCCACAATTTGTGAATCTTCAGGGTAAATCGCTTTCTAACCATGTGATTAGAGCTGATACTATTAAGCTAAAGTTTCTAAACAGACTTTCTTTCAAATCCATAAAGGGGCACTTTTCCGTGTTTTTCATGCCAGAGCTGTTGGAGGATTATTAAAGGTGATAGTTTTCCCACCAATTAGTCCCCAGCGCGACTTTTGATCACCCAGGGCAGCGCGCCGTCATCTGTGCGTCCTGCTCATCTCTTGTTGGGACCTGTAGATTATTTTTTTGTTCCTTCATTCACAGTCGGAGCCGGCAGAACTTTCTCATTTCTTTGTAGCTTCACTATACGACATCCGGCTTTTCTGTAAGGCCGTGTTCATACAGTGCAGAAATACTGTGTTTTTGGCTTTCTGCAAGATTCGCACCAAACTACAGAATAACAATCTTCTCTAATTATTGCCGCATTTTTTAGGCCTTTTCCTCCTTATTTATCACAAGGGGGCACAATTCTCATGAAATCACATCCACTTTGCTTGGACAGTTAGGCCGGTTTCACACGTCCGGATATTTCCGGTACAGGAAAAACCAGTACCGGAGATATCCGCGGCCGTGTGTGGCACACGTGTGGCAACCATGTGCTGCCCGTGTGCCGCATCAGGAGCACACATATCGGCGCTTAGGAATCAGTGTACAGTTAGCGCTGTTCCTCATCATTGTTTCCTGCTGGCGCTGTGATCAGCACCAGCAGGGACAATGATGAGAGTAGTAGCTGTAATCCATGGGACAGATCACTCCTGCAGCAAGCGGGCCCCAGAGCTGCCCTCAGCAAGTGACAGGAAACCGCTCATGAGCTCAGCGCAGCTCTGGGGCCCGCTCGCTGCAGGAGTCATTCTCTTCAGTTCCTCGGTGTGATCGGTCGCATGGATTACAGCAGGTGACACTTAGGTGAGAATATGGATTTTTTTTTCTCTATTTTTACAGGTGTAGAAACCGGGAGCAGACTACTACTCTCATCATTGTCCCTGCTGGTGTTGATCGCAGCGCCAGCAGGGACCAATGATGAGGGCAACGTCCAGCACCCCCTGGCGCTTGGGAACAGCGCTAACTGTACACTAATTCCCAACTGCCGGTATGTGTCACATGGATGGCATCCGGGTGCGGTATGTGTTTATATGGATCCTTTGACTTGAATGGAGCTGTGTGATCCGTGCTGACGGCCAAAAACGGATATGTCTACACGTGGATCACACGGACACACGCTCCGGAATGTGATTCCATGAAATATCCGCCCTCTGTGGTCTGAAGACGCTGCAGAAATCTGCGGTTTTGGTGTATTTTTTCTCTATAGGCTTCTTCTGAAAAAAAAAGCATGAAGAAAAAAACACTGTAGCATTTTTAAGTGCAGAATCAAAGCTTTTCTGTACTAATAAAAAAGCATTAAAAACGCATCTTCACATCTGCACCAAAATTGCATCAAATAAGCAGGAAAACGCATAAAAGAAACGCAGCAAATACCAATAGTCAGAGAAGATTGTTACTGCGTCGTGTGCTGCAGACATCTACAGAAAACGTGCAGAAAAGAAGCATTAAAGAAAACGCCGCACTTAATCTACATGTGAACACGGCCACAGCGTTACGCTGTTAATACATTTCTTATAAGTTTAATAGAGAAAAAATATCAATCACGCCATTTACTGATTCCCATAAAGTGAAGTGAATATTATAAGTGTAATTTATGCGCTTCACAGGGAGGAGCTACGAAGATGTCCGAGAGGGGAGTATGAGCCGGAGAACAGCGGAGACGGGACGGGACTGGACGGGACAGTCCCATAGAGTACGGGACGCTGGGAGCTGTGCCACAGAAACCGCTGAGAAATAATCATCTAATGCTGCGATTCCAGGATTATTCTAGAGGGAATCGGCTGCGATATCCCCTGTGCAATATATATCTAGTATTAATGCTCCAGTAATGGGGGATCTCCACATACCTCCACCTGCAGAGCCGCCACCACATATATGGCTGCTCTGTGCGCACAGGAGCTGTGATGAGGTCACAGGAGGGGAGGAGTCAGGGGTCACATGATCAGGGGCCTCAGTGGATGCAGGACTCTGCTGTGCTGGTTGTCATGGTGCTGGATGAGCTGAAGTTTATGTGTGGGGTCAGGAGGGGTTTACAGTGTGGATGTAGCAGAGCCGCGTGTGTACGAGGTGTACGGAGCGGAGCCGCGCGTGTACGAGGCGTACGGAGCGGAACCGCGCGTGTACGAGGCGTACGGAGCGGAACCGCGCGTGTACGAGGCGTACGGAGCGGAACCGTTGTGTACGAGGCGTACGGAGCGGAACCGTGCGTGTACGAGGTGTTCAGAGCGGAACCGTGTGTGTACGAGGTGTACGGAGCGGAACAGTGCGTGTACGAGGCATACGGAGCAGAACCGTGTGTGTACGAGGTGTTCAGAGCGGAACCGTGTGTGTACGAGGTGTACGGAGCGGAACCGTGTGTGTACGAGGTGTACTGAGCGGAACCGTGTGTGTACGAGGTGTACTGACGGAACCGTGTGTGTACGAGGTGTACTGAGCGGAACCGTGTGTGTACGAGGTGTACTGAGCGAAGCCGGGCCTGTACGAGGTGTACTGAGCGGAGCAGCGCGTGTACGAGGTGTACTGAGCGGAGCCGCGCGTTTACGAGGTGTACTGAGCGGAGCCGCGCGTGTACGAGGCGTACGGAGAGGAGCCGAGTGTGTACGAGGCATTCGGAGCAGAGCCGCGTGTGTACGAGGTGTACGGAGCGAAACTGCGTGTGTACGAGGCGTGCGGAGCGGAACCGTGTGCGTATGAGGTGTACGGAGGGGAGCCATGCGTGTCCCCGCTTTCCCCCACATTTCCCAGAATAATGCAAAGTCACGTCCAATTATTATGGGATTCAATAGGTCCTTAACGACCGCCACTTCATGAGATGTGGTGCCACAGTCCGTGTTTACATCCACCGGGGCCATTGGCCCAGGAATCAGTCCATGAGGGAGTGTGGCCCTTATCAGGGTCTCCAAACTTCCTGAGTCCAATAGTCCAGAGACTTGTGCCCCCTTTACTGACACTGAGCATGCCTGAGGGCCCTTGCCATGTTGAGAAAACGCGTCGCAGGCGGGGTAGGCAAAATAAGAGCAACGTCGGCCCATGTTGCAGTCCATTGGCTCAGAGTTTACGGAACACCGGGCGGCAGTATGGCTAGGGGTATGACATCTCCAACACACTATATTATGGGGTGGGACGTTGGGCAGCAACTCAGAACCCTCCAGAACTCTATGACGCCCCCCAGGTGTGGCGCTAGCTACCTTCTTTTGGTTGTCCGCTGCCTTTTGAGAACCCCAGTATTGAGAGGCTACGACCCCTTGTTTTTCCAACGGACTCTCAACCGCCTGGTATCTTTCCACCAACCCCACCAAGTCATTGGCATTATGGGGATCTCCCTGGGCAACCCAGGATTTCACCAACTTCGGAAGAGAGTGTATAAAACTGTCTATAATGACCTTCTCCACCATCTGTGCTGGGGAAGAAGATTCAGGTTGCAACCACTTTTGGACCAGGTGTAGGAGGTCGAACATCTGGGACCGGGGAGGTTTGTCACTGCAATAGGCCCAGTAGTGCACCCATTGCGCCCTGACAGTCAGAGTCACTGCTAAGCGTGCCAAAATCTCAGTTTTCAACTTAGCGTACTCTTTCGCGTCCTGCAAGGCCAAGTCATAGGCCTTCTGCGGCTCACCTGTCAAATGTGGCGCCAGCACCTCCGCCTACTGCTCCGGAGACAATTTTTCCCGCTCTGCCACCCTCTCAAAGACAGTCAGGAACGCCTCAACGTCATCACCCGGGGTCTTCTTTTGTAATGCTCTTCTTACCGTCTTCCTGACGTATGAGTCATCACCTGGATCTGAGGATGTGGCAGTCGTCCTGCCATGGATCTGCTCTGCCAAGATTTTCATTTGTCTTTGCTGCTGTTGGATCTGCTGCATCAGAAGTTTATTTGTTTCCTGCTG
This sequence comes from Phyllobates terribilis, assembly GCF_046119375.1. Lineage (NCBI taxonomy): Eukaryota > Metazoa > Chordata > Amphibia > Anura > Dendrobatidae > Phyllobates > Phyllobates terribilis. Next base: position 425,027 of record NW_027363819.1, on the reverse strand, counting down.
CAGCATGCTCTGCTGGTACTGCTGCTGGTGTTGCGCTTGTTGCGCCTGCTGTGCCTGCAACAAATGTTTAAGCAGGTACTCCATTTTGTCTGGCGACACTTGCTGGCTTATGGCGGACTTCACCCAGGACATATACGTCTTCTTGCAGCAGTCACACTGCTGCTTGGGATCTGTGCCCGTGCTTCTAGCACCAATTGTAGGGATTTGTACTCACTGAGCCGCGTTGGAGGTAGGCACAGATTCACACAGTGATGCAGTCCGCGGGTTCAAACAAACTGGTGGTTTATTTAGTGTCCATACAACAGTGAGGAAACAAAAGTAACAGCCTTTTCCTGGCACAAAAAGGAATAACAGAACAAAGCTCAAAATAACAAGTCCATGCAGCACGGCTTCAGCCGTTTAAACAAAGTGCCTTCCTCTGCCTCCTGCAGAGTCTAAGGAGCACATGCAAGGTCTGCTCACCTTGCCCAACACACACAGACTGATAGAGACAGGCGCCGTTGTCTTAAATCAGCCTTCCAAGACCTGGACTGGAGGTAAGTGAGCAGCTGTTTCCCCACCCCCCAGCTCTTTCAGCTGCTTGTAAAACCGGCCCTGTAATCCGGGCCAATTAAATTCCTCTCAGTACTATGTGTGCTGGAGCCGGCTTCTCCCAGTCCTATATCACCGAAGCTTGGTACTTCGGGGACACATACCTCCCGTCCACGACCTGTCCGGCAGCCACCTTACAATATATATATATATATATATATATATATACACAGTACAGACCAAAAGTTTGGACACACCTTCTCTCTTAAAGATTATTCTGTATTTTCATGACTATGAAAATTATACATTCACCCTAAAGGCATCAAAACTATGAATTAACACATGTGGAATTATATACTTAACAAAAAAGTGTGAAACAACTGGTGCGGGGGTGCTTTGCTGGTGACACTGTTGGGGATTTATTCAAAATTGAAGGCATACTGAACCAGGATGGCTACCACAGCATCTTGCAGCGGCATGCTATTCCATACGGTTTGCGTTTAGCTGGATCATCATTTATTTTTCAACAGGACAATGACCCCAAACACACCTCCAGGCTGTTTAAGGGCTATTTGACCAAGAAGGAGAGTGATGGGGTGCTACGCCAGATGACCTGGCCTCCACAGTCACCAGACCTGAACCCAATCGAGATGGTTTGGGGTGAGCTGGACCGCAGAGTGAAGGCAAAAGGGCCAACAAGTGCTAAGCATCTCTGGGAACTCCTTCAAGATTGTTGGAAGGCAAGAAGTCCCACTTATTAAACCTGACAGGGCACACCTGTGAAGTGAAAACCATTTCTGGTGACTACCTCTTGAAGCTCATCAAGAGAATGCCAAGAGTTTTGCAAAGCAGTCATCAAAGCAAAAGGTGGCTCCTTTGAAGAACCTAGAATATAAGACATATTTTCAGTTGTTTCACACTTTTTTGTTAAGTATATAATTCCACATGTGTTAATTCATAGTTTTGATGCCTTCAGTGTGAATGTACAATTTTCATAGTCATGAAAATACAGAAAAATCTTTAAATGAGAAGGTGTGTCCAAACTTTTGGTCTGTACTGTATGTGTATAGGGTCAGTATGTATATATTCTGTACTGTATGTGTATAGGGTCAGTATGTATATATTCTGTACTGCATGTGTAGATTTATAAAGATAAGTGATATAGTGATCGTACACCTCGTACACACACCGCTCTGCTCCGTACACCTTGTACACGCGTGGCTCCGCTCCGTACACCTCGTACAAACGCGGATCCGCTCCATACATCTCGTACACACGCGGCTCCGCTCCGTACACCTCGTACATGTGCGGCTCCGCTCCGTACACCTCGTACATGCACGGCTCCGCTCCGTGCACCTAGTACATGTGCGGCTCCGCTCCGTACACCTCGTACACTCGTGCCTCCGCTCCGTACATCTCGTACACACACGGATCTGCTCCGTACACCTCGTAAACACGCGGCTCCGCTCCGTACATCTCGTAAACACGCGGCTCCGCTCCGTACTCCTCGTACACACGCGGCTCCGCCCCGTACATCTCGTACACACGTGCGGCTCCGCTCCGTACACCTCGTACACATGCGGCTCCGCTCTGTACACCTCGTACACACGCGGCTCCACTCCGTACACCTCGTACACGCGCGGCTCCGCTCCGTACACCTCGTACACGCGCGGCTCCGCTCCGTACGCCTCGTACACGCGCGGCTCTGCTCCGTACGCCTCGTACACGCGCGGCTCTGCTCCGTACACCTCGTACACACACGGCTCCGCTCCGTACACCTCGTAAACACGCGGCTCTGCTCCGTACACCTCGTACACACACGGCTCCGCTCCGTACACCTCGTACACACGCGGCTCCGCTCCGTACACCTTGTACACACACGGCTCCGCTCCGTACACCTCGTACACACGCGGCTCTGCTCCGTACACCTCGTACACACGCGGCTCTGCTCCGTACACCTCGTACACACGCGGCTCTGCTACATCCACACTGTAAACCCCTCCTGACCCCACACATAAACTTCAGCTCATCCAGCACCATGACAACCAGCACAGCAGAGTCCTGCATCCACTGAGGCCCCTGATCATGTGACCCCTGACTCCTCCCCTCCTGTGACCTCATCACAGCTCCTGTGCGCACAGAGCAGCCATATATGTGGTGGCGGCTCTGCAGGTGGAGGTATGTGGAGACCCCATTACTGGGCGCAGGGGGTATTAACCCCTTCAGCACCGAGACTCTTTTGGGGTCTTGTGTTGCCCCTTTATAAGAATCATAAGGTCTTTGTTCTGTTTCCTGTAATAGATACATACGACCCAACTATGGAGACAGGAAGGGAGGAAAGGTATTGTTCTCATAGTACAGGACCCCTTTACTGCCCCACAGTGTAATGCCCCCATTATGCCCCTTATGCAGGATGTTGATGCCCCCACACAGTGTAATGCCCCCATTATGCCCCTTATGCAGGATGTATGATGCCCCCACACAGTGTAATGCCCCCATTATGCCCCTTATACAGGATGTATGATGCCCCCACACAGTATAATGCCCCCATTATGCCCGTTATGCAGTTTGTATGATGCCCCCACACAGTGTAATGCCCCCATTATGCCCCTTATGCAGGATGTATGATGCCCCCACACAGTGTAATGCCCCTTATGCAGGATGTATGATGCCCCCACACAGTGTAATGTCCCCGTTATGTCCCTTATGCAGTATGTATGATGCCCCCCACACAGTGTAATGCCCCCATTATGCCCCTTATGCAGTGTGTATGATGCCCCCCACACAGTATAATGTTCCCATAGTACCACCTGAGGTTTTACAGTTGGAATAATCCCTCTGGAGTTGGTTTTCCCTTTGCCTGCTCCCCTACATATAGACCCTCGAGCATGTATACAGGCATGTAGGGGAGCAGGCCTTACTAGATATCGAGGCTTTGTACAGTAATATACCGCATGAGGATGGTATCAGAGGAGTAAGATGTTTCTTGAAATCGAGATCAATAGAGTGTAGCAGACATAATGACTTCATGGAGGATCTTCTAAAATTCACTCTTACTCATAACTCCTTTGTTTTTGACAGGAAGTACTTCCACCAGCTCAGGGGTACTGCGATGGGTAGCCTCTGTGCCCCCTCATATGCTAACTTATCCCTGGACTGGTGGGAGGAATCCACAATATTCAGGGATGATGATAAGTGATGGCATCCATATATTGGGGTATGGTACAAATATCTTGATGACATTTTTATCACCTGGTCAGGGACGAGTGAACAATCTTTTGAATTTGTCGGGGAACTCAACATCAATAGAGTGGGCCTGAGATTTACATCTGAATTTATTATAATAATAATTTTTATTTTTATAGCGACAACATATTCCACAGCACTTTACAATTTTAGGGGGGACTTATACAGACAATACAGACCTTACAGAATAAGCATAACTCAGAAATTAAAAGGAGTGAGGGCCCTGCTCGCAAGCTTACAGTCTGTAAGGAAATAGGGGAGACACAAAAGGTAAAATGTACATATATTGTATAATACAGCCTTAATATACTAAATAGGGTAAGTACATAACACCACATGAACTGGTCGCCAGCCAGTATGTGCCAGTATTTTTTAAGAAAATTTTAATATGGGCCAAACTGGGACAGTTAGATAAGTGTGTTGAGGTGATAGGCCAATCTAAAGAAATGGGTTTTTACGGCACGCTTAAAACTGTGAGTATTGGGAATTAATCAAATTGTCCTGGGTAATGCATTCCAAAGAATTGGTGCAGCATGCGAGAAAACTTGGAGACGGGAGTGAGAGGTTCAGATTATGGAGGATTTTAGTTTTAAGTCATTAGCAGAACGGAGGGCACGGGTAGGGTGATAGACTGACACGAGGGAGGTGATGTAGGGCGGTGCAGAATCGTCAAGAGCTTTGTGGGTAAGAGCAATAAGTTTATATTGAACTCTGTATTGGATGGGCAATCAGTGCAATGACTGGCACAGGGAAGAGGCATTGTTGTATCGGTTGGTGAGGAATATGACCCTGACTGCTGCGTTCAGGACGGATTGGAGAGGGGAATGTTTAGAAAGAGGGAGACCGATAAGTAAAGAGTTGCAATAGTCCAGACGAGAATGAATAAGAGCTACAGTAAGAGTTTTTACAGAGTCAAAGGTAAGAAAATTTCTGATTCTAGAGATGTTTTGGAGGTGTAGATGACACGAGCGAGCGATTTGATGTGAGGAGTGAAGGAAAGATCTGAATCAAGTATGACCCCAAGACAGCGGGCATTTTGCTGGCGAGTAATGATGGAGCCACAAACGGAGATGGCAATATTGGGCATAGGTAGGTTAGTGGAGGGAGGAAATACGAGTAGTTCAGTTTTTGACAGATTCAATTTTAGATAGAGGGAGGACATAGTGTTAGAGACAGCGGAAAGACAATCACTGGTATTTTGTAATAATGCAGGGGTGATGTCCGGAGAAGAGGTGTATAATTGGGTGTCATCAGCATAGAGATGGTACTAAAAACCGAATCTGCTGATTGTTTGTCCAATAGGAGTGGTATATAAGGAGAAAAGAAGGGCGTCTAGGACTGATCATTGAGGAACCACGACAATAAGGGGAAGGGGAGAGGAAGAGGAGCCAGCAAAAGACACAGTGAAGGAGCAGGCAGAGAGGTAGATCCACAGTGTCGAATGCTGCAGAGAGATCCAGGAGAATCAGCAGGGAGTAGTGACCATTAGATTTGGCTGTTAGTAGATCATTAGACATTTTAGTGAGTGCAGTTTCAGTAGAATGTAAAGAGCGGAAACCAGATTGTAAAGGGTCAAGAAGGGAGTTATCTGAGAGATAGCAGATTAGACAGCAGTGGACCAGTCATTCCAGGAGTTTAGAGATAAAGGGAAGATTGGAAATAGGTCTGTAGTTAGCAGCACAGTTCTGGTCGAGGGATGTTTATTTAAGTAATGGATGTATGCTGGCGTGTTTAACCCCTTTATGACCCAGGGCATATTAGTACGTATCTGTGCCCTGGGCCTGATGCGTATTAATACACCCTGGCGATTTCGCCCACACACAAGCGGTGCGGGCGAGATCGCCACCGGGTGTCAGCTGATTGTTACAGCTGACACCCAGTGCTATGTGCAGGGAGCAGCCCCGCACCGCTCCCGGCACATTAACCTCCGAAATGCGATCGAAATCAATCGCAGCATTCCGGTGGCAAGAGGAGGTAAGCTCGATACTTACCTTGTCTGCCGGCGTCCAGCGGCATCGGAGTCCGGTCCTGGATGTTGCCATGGTGACCCGACGTCATCATGACAACATCTGGGACACCAGGAGGCAGGAAGTTGCTTTGGTCATGCACAGTGCACGACCAAAGTAACTTCTCCCTGTGCAGCGCTGACAGACTGCATGGCATAGGGAGCTGCTGCTCTCTATGCCATGCAGCCGATTAGGCTGCAAAAAGTGAAAGTCCCATAGTGGGACAATGTGTAAAAGTAATAAAAATGTCAGAAAAAAATAAATTAAAAATATATATATATATATATATATATATATTGTACCCATAAAAAAATAATCTTATGAAAAAAAAAATAAACCAATAAAAGTACACATATTTGGTATCGCCGCGTCCGGAACGACCTGACCTATAAAACTGTCCTGCTAGTTAACCCTTTTAGTGAACACGAGAAAAAAAAAAGCAAAAAAAAGAAACATAAAACCATGCTTTATCATCATACCGCCAAACAAAAAATGGAATAAAACGCGATCAAAAAGACGAATGTAAATGACTGTCGGCCGAAATATGGAAAAATTATAGCTCTCAAAATATGGCGATGTAAAAACTAGTCTGCAAAAAAATGTGTCTTTTAAGTGTGTGACAGCTGTCAATCATAAAAACCCGTTATGAATCTGGCATCACTGTAATTGCACCGACCCGAATAATAAAGTCGTCTAATCACTTATACCGCACGAGGAACGGTGTAAAAAATAAACTTTAGGGTTAGGGTTGTGCTAAGGTTAGGGTTGGGGTTGGGCTAGGGTTGGTGTTGGGCTAGGGTTAGGCTAGAGTTAGGGTTGGGCTAAGGTTAGGGTTAGGGTTGGGGCTGGGATTTTTTCAGAAGTAGAAAAAAAAAATGACGATATGGTGACTAATGTTGAACGCAAGTGCTCGCTACTTGAGTTTGCATCGGGTGCTCGGGTATGCACCAAGCATAGCGGGTGCTCGAGTGACATGCTCGAGTCTCCGTCCCAAATGTTTTGCAGCTGTTATACAACCAAAAAAACCTTGCGGGGATTGCCATGCACCAGCGATCCCCGCATGTTTTTTTTTTGGTGTCTAATAACCGTGAAGCATGCGGGGCGGGGACACGAGCATGTCACTCGAGCACCCGCGATACATGGTGCATATCTGAGCACCCGATGCAAACTCAAATAGCGAGCACTTGCACTCAAGACTAATGACAACTTATTAATATGATGACCTAATGTTATCAAATTCTGTGTCGTACCTCTGGGTTCAAAATGTTCACTATACCCCTTGATAAAATCCTTGAGGGGTGTAGTTTCCAAAATGGGGTCACTTGTGGGGGGTTTCCACTACTTAGGCACATCAGGGGCTCTCCAAACGCAACATGGCATCCGCTCTCGATTCCAGACAATTTTGCATTCAAAAAGTCACACAGTGCTCCTTCCCTTCTGAACTCTGCCGTGCGCCCAAACACTGTATTTTCCCCACATATGGGGTATTGGCTTACTCAGGAAAAATTGCACAACAGTTTTTGGGGTCCATTTTCCCCTCTTACCCTTGTGAAAATAAAAAAATTGGGGCTAAAACATAATTTTTGTGGTAAAAGTTAGATTTTTTTATTTTCACGGCTCCATGTTATAAACTTCTGTAAAACACTTTGGGGTTCAGGATGCTCACCACACATCTAGATAAGTTCCCTGAGGGGTCTAGTTTCCAAAATGGTGTCACTTGTGGGGGGTTTCCACTGTTTAGGCACATCAGGGGCTCTCCAAACACAATATGATGTCTGCTAATTATTCAAGCAAATTTTACATTCAAAAAGTCAAATAGCGCTCCTTCCCTTCTGAACCCTGCCACGCGCCCAAACAGTGGTTTTCCCGCACATATGGAGTATCGGCTTACTCAGGAGAAATTGCACAACAAATTGCATAGTGCAATTTCTCCTGTTACCCTTATGAAAATGCAAAATTGGGAGCTGAAAAACATTTTTGCTGAAAAAATGTGAACATTTTATTTTTACGGTTCAATGTTATAAACTTCTGTGAAGCACCTGGGTGTTCAAGTTGCTCACCACACATCTAGATAGGTTCCCTAAGGGGTATAGTTTCCAAAATGGGTTCACTTGTGGGGGGTTTCCACTGTTTAGGCACATCAGGAGCTCTCCAAACGTAACATGGCGTCCGCTAATTATTCAAGCAAATTTTACATTCAAAAAGTCAAATGGCGCTCCTTCCCTTCCGAGCCCTGCTGTGCGCTCAAACAGTGTTTTTTCCTCACTTATGGGGTATCTGCGTGCTCAGAGGAAATTTCACCACAAATTTTGGGGTCCATTTTTTTCTGTTACCCCTGCGAAAACAAAAAAATTTGGGTCTAAAGTAACATTTTTGTGAAAAAAGTTAAATGTTAATTTTTTTCTTCCACATTCCAAAAATTCCTGTGAAGAACCTGAAGGGTTTTTAAACTTCTTGAATGTGGTTTTGAGCACCTTGAGGGGTGCAGTTTTTAGAATGGTGTCACTCTTGGGTATTTTCTGTCATAAAAGCCCTTCAAAGTCACTTCAAATGTGATGTGGTCCCTAAAAAAAATGGTTTTGTAAATTTTGTTGTAAAAATGAGAAATCGCTGGTCAACTTTTAACCCTTATAGCTCCTTACTAGAAAAAAATTTTGGTTCCAAAATTGCGCTGATGTAAAGTAGACATGTGGGAAATTTTATTTATTAACTATTTTGTGTAACATATCTCTCTGATTTAAGGGCATAAAAATTAAAATTTTGAAAACTAGTTAGGTGAGTGGTGGCAGCTGGAGAAAGGGACTGAAGGAGATGTGAAGGAATAGGGTCACTGGTGCAGGTGGTAGAGCGAGAGGAAGCAAGGAGCCTTGTCACTTCTTCTTCCGTTACTGTTTCGAAGTCAGAAAATGAGCAAGATACAATGTGGGAGGGAGGAGCATGCATAACATGTGGGGATTGAGAAAAAAATTTCCTGTCGGATATGGTCAATTTTTTCTTTGAAATAATTGGCGAGATCGTCAGTGCTGAGGTCGGTGGTTGGGGCCTGTGCTTATTGATTAAGGAGAGAGTGAAAAGTGTCAAACAGGTGTTTAGGATTATTGGACCATGAGATGATTAGGTTGTCAAAGTAGGTTTGTTTGGATAGGTGAAGGGCGGCTTTATAGGTTTTAAGCATAAATTTATAATGGAGGAAATCTTCGGCCAGACAAGATTTTGTCCACAGCCGTTCGGCACACCTGGAGCACCACTGGAAAAAATGTGCTTGCAGCGTGTTCCAGGGTTGTCGCCGTCTGTGCCGATTTGTTCTCTGTGTAGGAGGTGTGCCTTCATCCAGGGCGTATTGCAATGTTTCGTTATAATGCTTCAGTGCAGAGTCAGGGCATGAGAGGGAGGAGATTGGGGCCAATGATCATTGCAACGTTTTCATAAATTTCTGGGTGTTAATGGCATGTATATTTCTATAAGTGTGGAAAGTAGGGGTGTCTTGAGCAGGGTGACAGTTCTTGACAGAGAATGAGAGAAGGTTGTGATCAGAGAGTGGAAGAGGAGAGTTAGTAATGTCATGTATTGAACAGAGCTGGGCGAAGATCAGGTCAAAGAGTATTTCCATCTTTATGTGTAGGAGAATTAGTAAGCTGTGAAAGGCCGAAGGAGGAAGTTAGCGATAAAAGATGAGCGGCAGATAGGGAGAGGGAATCGCTAATTGGGATGTTAAAGTCTCCCATGATGGGGGTGGGGATGTCATAGGATAGAAAGTTTGGAAGTTAAGTGGCAAAGTGATCCACAAACTGACGGGAGGGGGCCGGAGGGCGATACACAACCGCCACTGGCAGGGAGAAGGGCCGGTAGAGTCTGACTGTGTGGACCTCAAAAGAAGGGATGAAAAGTGAGGGTACTGGGGGATAACCTGAAAAGTACATTTTGTTTAAAGGAGCAGACCAACACCAATTATTACCAGTTGCCTTTCCTGTATGTACTGATCAAGAAGGATTGTAATGGGACCATAGGGACACTCATCTACCATAAACCTTCAAGCACTAATAAACTATTGAAGTGGGATAACCACCACCCCCACCCCCATCCCCATAAAAAGAGGAAAACCCAAGGGCCAAATTTTACGGTTGAGAAGGTACTGCTAGAATGTCACAGATTTTAATATACAGGCAATAGACCTGAACACCAGATTAAGGGATGAAGGGTACTCATGGTACAGTTTAGATTCCGCATCATCGTTTGCAGAAAAATGGTCTTATCCATCAGCTTATCTTTTTCTCATTCAGATCTCTAAAATACCGGATCCTCTCAGTGAAAGTCGTCTATATAAGAACATTTTCCTGATTTATCCAGGAAAATGATGGACAAGATGGTGGAGAGGATATTACACCTCACCCTAGAGATCCTTTTCCGGCTTACTGGAGAGGTGAGAGATTCTGATGACGTCACATTACATCATTCTTATCTATGGGAATAACAGATGGACAGAACTGGAGAGGTGAGGACTCTGGAAATGTCTGTAGTGAGATTTATTAATGTGTCTCTCCATAACCAGAGATTAATCACGAGGCCTCCACCTCACCCCCTGATACATGAGGACATCAATGACCAGAAGATCCTAGAACTCGCCTACAAGATGATTGAGCTGCTGACTGGAGAGGTGACACTGCTGGGAATGCTGGGACATTATACAGTAATGGTATGAAGGGATTGGCGGGATGACGGTATCATTGTATGTGTCAGGTTCCTATAAGGTGTCAGGATGTCGCTGTCTATTTCTCCATGGAGGAGTGGTAGTATTTAGAAGGACACAAAGATCTGTACAAGGACGTCATGATGGAGGTTCCCCAGCCCCTCACATCACCAGGTAATAGACAGGACTAAATGCACACATCCTATAATAATCTGTATGTAAAGAATGAATTCAGTCCCTGTATGTGTTTCCTCCAGATCTATCCAGTAAGAGGACAACACCAGAGAGATGTCCCCGTCCTCTTCTTCCACAGGACTGTAAAGAAGAAGATCCCAATGTTCCTCAGGATCATCAGGTAGATGGAGAGAAGGTGTCATGAGATTTCCCCTATGATGTGTGGACGGCTGTAAAGGTCATGTCTTCAGTTCTGTTTTATCCACCATTATTATGTTTTATACTTGTGTAATGAGAACGGTGGAGATGACAGGATTAGAGCTGATCATAGATGGGACTTCTCCATCTGTCTGTGACTTTTACAATATTTGTTTCAGGGTGAAGATCTGACCCATATTAATACTACAGAGACATATGTGAGGGGTGATGAGCGGTGTAAAGAGGAGATTCCTACATATGACCACCCAGGTGAGTAGTAACCACTAAATGCAGAGAAGTCACAGATTCTTCTCAGTCCCCATCTGTGGCTGCTTTATCGGTTGTGTAGTCCGGCCATATCACAATCGTGTGATCACCATTTTGCCGCTAGACCACAACATTCTCCTCCGTCTGAAAATATTCAAATTTCTTTGTGTAATTGTGAAAGCCCTTTTCTATAGACCTTACAACCTGGAGGATCCACCAACCCCCTGGGATTAGGAGATGCTGACCGTTACCTGCTCAGATCTGCAAACTATAAAGACAAATGACAGCGTATGTAGAATGTGCTGACAAGTTAGAAAATCACTTGAAGAAAAATATTATGATGGGCCTGTAAGAGAAAGCGGAGGGTAATGATGCTGTTAGCTTCCTAGATCCCTGATATCTTATTGGATGAATCTACCTTCTCTCCCTTCTGTGCTGCTGAATGTGCCCATATGGTCCCTACAAGACCAGGTCCAGTCTTTCTGACCAAAGATCACTTTTATTATCGACATTAAATGTGCAGTGAGGCCAAGTGTGAATTTCTGTACAATAACAGCAGAGTTTCCCTTTATCCTGACTTTTCAATTTCTTTTAAAACCAACTAACTTCAAACAGGATTGTGATAAACTACACAGAAAACATCACACCTGTGCCATGATATATCTCTAAGCTGTGCGTGGCTGATGGCTGTAATATACATTTATTCACGCCTGCAGGAGATGTGTTGTCATGGCTCGAGCCCTGGTTTCATGGATTCACTCCACGTCATAAATTCCATTATGTTTTCGATCCTAAGGAATTCAGATTACTGCACAATCTCTCCTGAAATGGGGGCGCTAATACTTTCTCTACTCTCCTGGTCAGGACTCATAGTAGCTCCAATAGTCCACCATAAATGAGTGTAACTCCAGGTTAGTGTTGGATTTCTCCCTTCATACGTACATTGTTGTTGGGGATGTTACATGTTTTTATATTCTTTCTTTTTTTTACAAGTTCATTCTGTATGATAGTTTCATTGTGGTGGGATCGGCCGGCCTCACTTATGTGACTCTATAACTCCCTGGTCGTCTTTCAAAAAGATCTCCATTATCTCTTCCAAATGCCCGAGATCTAAATTTAAGACGCCTCAGCTCTGCAGTATTATATAAAAGTTCACTTTAAATGTCTAATATTTCTTCTTGACACTCATCTGACAGAAAATATTGTCCCTTACGATAGTTTAGATTGTAGTTACTCATTTTTCCCTGATGAAGACTGTTCAGTTTGATCATTTCAGTAGATGTTTTATTGTCTGTAGTCACAGTTTTTGACTTCAGTAATCCTCTGATTTAACCTCTTCCTGCAGCCAGTATTATGTTTCTAATCAGACCCATTTTTCAAATCTGACGTGTGTCACTTTATGTGGTGATAACTTTGGAATTCTTCACAAAGGATAATAGAAAACAAATGGACCTTACAAATTATTTTCCAATTTCTCTTGAATCTGACAATCCCCTATATACGGTTGTACACTACTATCTGGGCACATGGCAGGTTAAGAAGGGAAGAAGCGCCATTAAGCTATTAGGAATGCAGATTTTGCTGGAATAGTTTGCAGACACAATGTATTGGGGGAGCTGGTCTTGGTCACCTGGAAGCTCAAAAGATGGTTACCACGAACAGGCTTGTCACTATCTACCTTTTTTACAGATTTCACAAATTACTTTGCTCATCGCCGTTTAACCCCTCTACATGGATCTGGACTTACACAGAGACCCCTAGGCTTGGGCCACGGTGTTACCTGCTATTCTGTGGAGTGAGATGGGAAGAAGAACAGTCAGGTAGCCGGGTCAGAGCCAGGAGAGTAGAGAAAGTACAAAATCAGAAGACACAAGAGTAGTCAGTAAACGGGCCGGGGCCACAACAGGAAACAAATACACAAGCCGGGAGCTGAGCACAGATGACTGAACCAGAGGAGAACAAGGCTGTATCTGGCAGCTTCCGGCAATATGCTTCCAGCTTTAGTAGGGTGCGGTGCTCTCCAAATGGCTGAAGCAGGGAGCAGATTACTCCAGCTGGACAGCACGCACACCCATACTGACACCCTGGATGGTACTACTGGTCCCAGGCTCCCTAATCTTAGTGGCTGGACAGAGCCTGCACCTTTTACTCCATATTTGGGAGGCAGAATGAACAAACAGTTGAACACCACGCTCCACTGGTTCATCCTATGAGATTTTCTATTAGATGGTCATTGTCCTGGTGAATAAGTGAATTGTTTAATATAACTTGCCTTTTTTACAGTCAGTTTAAGTAGAAATGTTCAAATATATAAAATTCAAGGATTTTTTATTAAAAAATAATAATTGGTTTTCTTCTTGGCAGATGTCCGTACCAGGAGATCAGAGGGACAGCTGACACCTTCAATTTTCAAATCAGATAATTTTGAGATCTCACAGGATACAATTGAAATGAATGACATTACTCCAGATATACCATCATCCCTTCACAGCAGACCTCAATCATCTGATCCTATGAAACAGGTCCTGTCTTCTCATTCATTACCGACTACTAAGAAAAATCAAAGTCACAAAATAAGCATTAAAAAACAAACTGCTCCTAATGCAAAGAAGCCATTTTCACATTCAGGATATGGAAATAGTTTTCCTCTCAAAAAGTCTTTTCTTAAAAATCAAAAAATTCACACAGCAGAGAAAAGATTTTCTTGCTCCAAGTGTGGGAGATGTTTTAATCAGAAATCAAGTCTTGTTAGGCACCAGATAACTCACACAGGAGAGAAGCCATTTTCCTGTTCAGAATGTGGGAAATGTTTTACAGGGAAATCAACTCTTATCAAACATCAGAGAACTCACACAGGGGAGAAGCCTTTTCCATGTTCAGAATGTAGAAAATGTTTTAACCAAAAATCATATCTTAATATACATCAGAGAACTCACACAGTGGAGAAGCCATTTTCATGTGCAGAATCTGGGAAATGTTTTGCAAAGAAATCAAATCTTTTCCAACATCAGAGAACTCACACAGGGGAGAAGCCTTTTCCATGTTCAGAATGTGGAAAATGTTTTACAGAGAAATCAACTCTTATCAACCATCAGAGAACTCACAAAGGAGAGAAGCCATTTTCATGTTCAGAATGTGGGAAATATTTTACTGTGAAATCAAATCTTATCAAACATCAGAAAACTCACACAGGGGAGAAGCCTTTTCCATGTTCAGAATGTGGAAAATGTTTTAACCAGAAATCTAGTTTTCTTAAGCACCAGAGAACCCACACGGGGGCAAAGGCTTTTTCATGTTCAGATTGTGGGAAATGTTTTGTACAGAAAGCGCATTTTGATAACCACCAGAGAACCCACACAGGGAAGAATGCCGCAGCTACGCCCAACTAGTCTCTGTACAGACAAGAAAGACCCTAGCTGCACAACTAGAAACGCCACCACAGACCTAACTCCCTAATAAGTCGTTGAGGAGTTTGTCATACCTCCTGAGGAACCAGAGGGGAGGCTGCAACACACTGTCAACAAGGGGAAAGGAAAGTATGAAGTAAAATACGAAGACCCTGAATGAGAAACAAAAACTCATTAATATAGGGCAAAGAAGGCAAGCTAAGGAGAACCAAAAATAAAAGGAACAAGTATAATCTCCCAGAAACCTAACATTGTTTGAATGAAAAGGTACTGGGAGGGAAAGCAAACTGACCGGGAGGATAGTTTCACCTTTGTGGTGAAACTTACAAAATTCATCCTCACCAACTGTATATGTAAAACCTGTCCATTTATAATGACCACGGACAAGATAAAGATTCCCAACTCACATCAGGACCACAAGATCCCAGGTACTTTCAGCTGCATCACAATGAACTTAATTATATGTTCCAAATGTCCAACTGGGGGTCTGTATGTAGGGGAGACAGGGCAAAAACTAAAAACAAGGATGAATTCTTATCGCCACACAAAAAAAGAAAAGAAAGAATAGACCTACTTGTGTCCACACATATTTACGGCCACAACTGCTTATCCCTTTCCCATACTGATAGTTCTGCTTCACTTCACTTGTCTTATCTATTGCATTATTCCTGTGCCCTGTTGTGCATAAATATGTGACTCTTCAGATTTTTGTGTTATACTATATCTGATGAAGGACCTGAGTAGTCTCGAAAGCTTACTGACTAATGGCTAACTGAAAAGATGGTATCAACCACTGAGGACTTGCAAATTTTAATATTTTTCTCCATACAGCAATTTTAAGATCTCTCCACAGGTGTTCAATGGGATTTAGATACGGATTCATTGCTGGTCAGAACTGTCCAGAACTTTGTTTCCATCCATTTTCTGGGTGCTTCTTGAAATATGTTTGGGGTCATTGTCATGCTGAAAGACCCATGACCTAGGACGCAAACCCAGCTTTCTGACACTAGGCACTACATTGTGCCCCAAAATCCTTTGCTAATCTTCAGATTTCATGATGCCTTGCACACAGTTAAGGTACCTAGTGCCAGAGGCAGCAAAACAACCCAAAACATCTTTGAAGGGCCACCATATTTGACTGTATGTGTTGTAAATTTATTGATTATGTTGCGCACCTTGGACAGAGGAACATCCGGATCTCTAAAGATGGACTTATAGCCTTGAAATTATTGATATTTTTCAACAATTTTGGTTTTCAAGTCCTCAGACTCATGCGAAGATTGAATCAACTTCTCCCTTTTTTATCTGGTTTTAGTTGTGATTTTCATATTGCCCACACCTACTATTTGCGACAATTGTGTTTGAACAAGCTTCACATGATTGAAACAAAGTTGTTTACCCACAATTTTGGCAAGGTGTCAACAATTTTGTCCGACCTATTTTATGTGGTTTTGTGTGAAATTATGTTCAAGTTGCCTTTTTTTTCTGTGTTTTCTTGTGTTGTTCCAATACACACAAAGGAAATAAGCGTGTATAACAAAACATGTAATTGCAATAATTTTCTGGGAGAATTACTTCATTTTCTGGAACAATTTCAAGGGATCCAACACTTTTCACCATGACTTGTTTTTGTTGCCTTTTTAATTTGTTGCAGCATATCATCCTTTTCATGTTCAGCTACAGTGGTGGCCAAAAGTATTGGCACCCCTGCAATTCTGTCAGATAATACTCAGTTTCTTCCTGAAAATGATTGCAATCACATTCTTTGGTCTTATTATCTTCATTTAATTTGCTTGCAAGGAAAAAACACAAAAGAGAATGAAGCAAAAATGAAATCATTGATCATTTCACACAAAACTCCAAAAATGGGCCGGACAAAAGTATTGGCACCCTCAGCCTAATACTTGGTTGCACAACCTTTAGCTAAAATAACTGCGAACAACCGCTTCCGGTAACCATCAATGAGTTTCTTACAATGCTCTGCTGGAATTGTAGACCATTCTTCTTTGGCAAACTGCTCCAGGTCCCTGATATTTGAAGGGTGCCTTCTCCAAACTGCCATTTTGAGATCTCTCCACAGGTGTTCTATGGGATTCAGGTCTGGACTCATTGCTGGCCACCTTAGAAGTCTCCAGTGCTTTCTCTCAAACCATTTTATAGTGCTTTTGGAAGTGTGTTTTGGGTCATTGTCCTGCTAGAAGACCCATGACCTCTGAGGGAGACCCAGCTTTCTCACACTGGCCCCTACATTATGCTGCAAAATTTGTTGGTAGTCTTCAGACTTCATAATGCCATGCACATGGTCAAGCAGTCCAGTGCCAGAGGCAGCAAAGCAACCCCAAAACATCAGGGAACCTCCGCCATGTTTGACTGTAGGGACCGTGTTCTTTTCTTTGAATGCCTCTTTTTTTTCCTTTACACTCTATGTTGATGCTTTTTCCCAAAAAGCTCGACTTTTGTCTCATCTGACCATAGAACATTCTTCCAAAACGTTTTAGGCTTTCTCAGGTAAGTTTTGGCAAACTCCAGCCTGGCTTTCTTATGTCTCGGGGTAAGAAGTGGGGTCTTCCTGGGTATCCTACCATACAGTCTCCCTTTTCATTCAGACGCCGACGGATAGTACGGGTTGACACTGTTGTACCCTCGGACTGCAGGGCAGCTTGAACTTGTTTGGATGTTAGTCGAGGTTCTTTATCCACCATCCGCACAATCTTGCGTTGAAATCTCTCGTCAATTTTTCTTTTCCATCCACATCTAGGGAGGTTAAATACTTGAAGAAAGAAATACGACCATATCAACCCAAAATAATAATAAAATTTAACTTTTATTCATAAATAGTATAAAAAGTTACTTCATAATCAATATAGGGCACAGTACAAGAATACATAAAAACACATATCATGTATGAAGACCATCTCATTGAAGGGACGATCCAGTCCATATGTAATAGGCTCCGAGGCACCACAGCAAAAAAGCATATATATAGTCCTTCATATAACAGACCAATAAAGAGGATTATCAAATGACCACAGTTCATAACCTATACTGTCAGGGTGCCATATACCTAGGCTAAGATATACCTTCATCATATCAAACGCCACATAAGGGACACTAGTAATAGCCACTATAGCACCATTATAATCGAGGTATAACAGCTAGAATGGTTCAGTTAATAGAGTTATGTTGACAGGGTGTATACCAAGCGAGTATAAAGATAGGTGAGTAAAAAACAAGTGCTGCGTTATGTAGGGGAGAATTACCTGGGCCACAAGCTGTGATGTCAGGGCACCCTCACGTGGACCGCTCGTCCACCCCAACGCACGTTTCGGCGTTTGCCTTCTTCAGGGGGTGTCAACTTCCTCTAGGGGCGTGTATATTTAAATGTTGTGTTGGCCAATCGAGTGAAGGGGGTGGACCCGCAGTAATGCGCGCAGCGTCCCCGCTACCAAGCAACCGGTGGCGCGGGCGTCATGCAAGGGATCACGTGATGGTCACATCTACCCAAGCGATACAGGTCCTTGCATAGAGACGCCAGGCGGCACGGGGTACTCAGAAAGCGGCGACGCTCGCGCGTAAGGTCCTTAAACCTCCCATAGTCGGGAACCATAGCAAGAGGTATAAGCTCAATTAAATGACATATATACTTCCACTACCACCACATAGATATATAGGTAGATCGTATAATAGAGACAGTATCCCAACCAAATGAATTAACAATATGGCAATCTGCATACAATATATCATCACATCAAGTAGTATATATAACAATATGACAAAATGCCTATACAGATCATGTTCAATCCCATATATATATAGAGAGAGGAATGTGGAAAAATCATATTGTCCTAGCATTAATATATAGTAGGTGGAATATCAAAAGATAACATCCTATATATCACCATGATTAAATCAAGGGGGACAATATCTAATGTAGGGGTAGCGAACTTCCCAGATATAACTTCCATTTAAACCAATTAACATATAAGGATCTTCAAACGCGAAAGGAAGATCCACAATATATATACACTGCAGTAGTCGTTCCCGGATGAAATAGATTATTTAGTATATTCTTATTCACATATTCATCCATATGATATCAGCCATAATGAAGAGACAACACGCCAGAGGAAGTAAACTGCAAACGGATGATGAAGAATACTAAAAATAATAATAAAAAAATGTTAAAATCATAAAAACCACAACAAAATATGTGACAGGGGAGAGATTAAAGAAAGGGAGCGAAGCTGAGATTCTCATTCAGTCCATTGGGATGTACAGTATTTAATCGCCAAATCCATCTAGATTCGAGCTGAGCCAAGCGTTGGCTCAGTTTACCTCCACGAATACCAACTCTTAACGCATCTATCCCACGAACCCTCAGGAGGGAGCTATCGCAGTCATGATGGAGTTTAAAATGTTTAGGTATAGTCCTGAGTGTGGAGGGATCCGCGCAGTCGATCGCCGCCAATATCTCCAATACATGTTCTCTTATTCTCACTTTGAGTTGGCGCGTTGTTAGGCCAACATAAATAAGCCCACAGGGGCAAGTAGCATAATAAATAACAAAGCGTGAGATACATGTAATGCGGCTCCTTATTTCATAGGTTTTCGTGCCAGCTGCATTGGAGAAAATATTGGTTCTATCCATATTGGGGCAAGCGACTCATCGACCGCACGGAAAACTACCACATTCAGGACCCGATGCACCAAAAATTGTAGACATGCCAGACACAGTTTGGTAGTGACTATGTACAAGATAGTCACGGAGATTCTTGGAGCGGCGTACAGTAATGGGTGAGCGATCAGGAAGGATTTTTGACAATACCGGATCTATCAGGAGGATGGGCCAAGCTTGAGTCAAGCATTTCCTCATCCGTCCGAATTGTCCATGGTAGTTTGTTATAAATCTAGGTTTGTCATTGATCTTAGGATTTCTTTGCAAATAAAGCAAATCGTACCTATTTGAATATTTAGCGCGATGGTACGCTCTTTTAACCACCCGTTTACTGTAGCCCCTCTCATAGAATCTCTTCTTCATGTCCTTGGACTGTCTAACAAGATCTTCATCACTGGAACAAAGTCTGCGGAGACCCAGAAATTGCCCAGTGGGTACAGATCGAACCATCCACGGGGGATGGGAGGACGATGCGTGGAGCAACATATTCTTGGAGGTATCCTTTCTATAGATGTTTGTTTGTATCAAATTA
Source organism: Phyllobates terribilis (assembly GCF_046119375.1). Taxonomy (NCBI): domain Eukaryota; kingdom Metazoa; phylum Chordata; class Amphibia; order Anura; family Dendrobatidae; genus Phyllobates; species Phyllobates terribilis. The sequence goes on along the minus strand of NW_027363819.1, from coordinate 405,304 downwards.
TTATGATCCCTTGTAAGGGTAACATCAAGAAAGTTCACTGTGTCAATATCCCAATTGAAAGTAATATAGATATTCATCTCATTAGTGTTGAGGAGTTGCACAAATGTTTGCAAGTCCTCAACCGAACCCTGCCAGATCAGCAGGATATCGTCAATGTAGCGCGTCCAAAAAGGGACGCGATCCATTGACGCCCGCCGATCCGGCAGGGAGAGGCCCCTCTCCCACAGCCCCAGGAACAAATTAGCATAGGCCGGCGCAAAAGATGCACCCATTGCAGTACCCTGGAGCTGTAGGTAGAAGGACCCCTTAAAAGTGAAAAAGTTGTGGGTAAGGGAAAATTCCAAGAGGCACATCACCAAGTCGACAATATCTCTCGGTAGATTAGAGGTATTGAGGAAAAAAGCGCAAGCTCTTAGACCATCCACATGCTTGATATTAGTATAAAGTGATTCCACATCACCCGTCACAAGAATCATTTCTGGGTCCAAATACAATCCATCAACTTTCTTAAGTAGATCACATGTATCTAAAAGAAATTCTTTATTGGTCTGTTATATGAAGGACTATATATATGCTTTTTTGCTGTGGTACCTCGTACCCAATTACTTGTGGACTGGATCATCTCTTCAGTGAGATTGTCATCATACATGATATGTGTTTTCCTGTATTCTTGTACGGTGCCCTATATTGATTATGAAGTAACTTTTTATACTATTTATGAATAAAAGTTAAATTTTATTATTATTTTGGGTTGATATGGTCGTATTTATTTCTTCAAGTTATGTCGAACGACTTAACCTATATTCCTACCATTAGGTGCTAGCCATTGAGCAGTATATATATTATCTTTAATATGCACCAATTGAGAAACTTATATTGGATCTAGGGAGGTTAGCCACAGTGCCATGGGCTTTAAACTTCTTGATGACACTGCGCTTGGAAGACACAGGAACATTCAGGTCTTTGGAGATGGACTTGTAGCGTTGAGATTGCTCATGCTTCCTCACAATTTGGTTTCTCAAGTCCTCAGACAGTTCTTTGGTCTTCTTTCTTTTCTCCATGCTCAATGTGGTACACACAAGGACACAGGACAGACGTTGAGTCAACTTTAATCCATGTTAACTGGCTGCAAGTGTGATTTAGTTATTGCCAACACCTGTTAGGTGCCACAGGTAAGTTACAGGTGCTGTTAATTACACGAATTAGAGAAGCATCACATGATTTTTCAAACAGTGCCAATACTTTTGTCCACCCCCTTTTTTAGGTTTGGTGTGGAATTATATCCAATTTGGCTTTAGGACAATTCTTTTTGTGTTTTTTCATTGAAGACAAATTAAATGAAGATAATAATACCAAAGAATTTGTGATTTCAATCATTTTCAGGAAGAAACTGAGTATTATCTGACAGAATTGCAGGGGTGCCAATACTTTTGGCCACCACTGTATATTAGGAAGCTTGTAGCAAAGTCCAATTAGCAGCTTTCCATTATTGCCATTTCCATGTACATCTACCCATACTGGTTTTAAAATGCAGAGGGCCAAAATGAAAAACTTGGACAAAGTTGTGGACCAACCAGTATACAGAATAATGGGCCCCACGGTCGGCGGTCCCGCAGCCCTCAGGACCCCCAGGGTCCTGCAAGTGCTGCGGTTGCGGTTCAGAGCGACAGCTCTGACAGGGGACATCTTTGGGACCTGATTGGATCAGGTCCCAATGGTGTTAATTAACCCTTTGCTATCTTCTACAGTACAGACCAAAAGTTTGGACACACCTTCTCATTTAAAGATTTTTCTGTATTTTCATGACTTTGAAAATTGTACATTCACACTGAAGGCATCAAAACTATGAATTAACACATGTGGAATTATATACTTAACAAAAAAGTGTGAAACAACTGAAAATATGTCTTATATTCTAGGTTCTTCAAAGTAGCCACCTTTTGCTTTGATGACTGCTTTGCACACTCTTGGCATTCTCTTGATGAGCTTCAAGAGGTAGTCACCGGAAATGGTTTTCACTTCACAGGTGTGCACTGTCAGGTTTTATAAGTGGGATTTCTTGCCTTATAAATGAGGTTGGGACCATCAGTTGTGTTGTGCAGAAGTCTGGTGGATACACAGCTGATAGTCCTACTGAATAGACTTAGCTGCTTTTTTCTTCCCATAATACAAATTCTAAGTAAATAAAAACGAGTGGCCATCATTACTTTAAGAAATGAAGGTCAGTCAGTGCGAAAAATTGGGCAAACTTTGAAAGTATCCCCAAGTGCAGTTGCAAAAATCATCAAGCACTACAAAGAAACTGGCTCACATGAGGACCGCCCCAGGAAAGGAAGACCAAGAGTCACCTCTGCTTCTGAGGATAAGTTTATCCAAGTCACTAGCCTCAGAAATAGCAGGTTAACAGCAGCTCAGATTGGAGACCAGGTCAATGCCACACAGAGTTCTAGCAGCAGACACATCTCTACAACAACTGTTAAGAGGAGACTTTGTGCAGCAGGCCTTCATGGTAAAATAGCTGCTAGGAAACCACTGCTAAGGACAGGCAACAAGCAGAAGAGACTTGTTTGGGCTAAAGAACACAAGGAATGGACATTAGACCAGTGAAAATCTGTGCTTTGGTCTGATGAGTCCAAATTTGAGATCTTTGGTTCCAACCACCATGTCTTTGTGTGACGCAGAAAAGGTGAACGGATGGACTCTACATGCCTGGTTCCCACTGTGAAGCATGGAGGAGGAGGTGTGGTGGTGTTGGGGGTGCTTTGCTGGTGACACTGTTGGGGATTTATGCAAAATTGAAGGTATACTGAACCAGCATGGCTACCACAGCATCTTGCAGCGGCATGCTATTCCATCCGGTTTGCGTTTAGTTGGACCATCATTTATTTTTCAACAGGACAATGACCCAAACACACCTCCAGGTTGTGTAAGGGCTATTTGACCAAGAGGGAGAGTGATGGGGGGCTACGCCAGATGACCTGGCCTCCACAGTCACCAGACCTGAACCCAATTGAGATGGTTTGGGGTGAGCTGGACCGCAGAGTGAAGGCAAAAGGGCCAACAAGTGCTAAGCATCTCTGGGAACTCCTTCAAGATTGTTGGAAGACCATTTCCGGTGACTACCTCTTGAAGCTCATCAAGAGAATGCCAAGTGTGTGCAAAGCAGTCATCAAAGCAAAAGGTGGCTACTTTGAAGAACCTAGAATATAAGACATATTTTCAGTTGTTTCACACTTTTTTGTTAAGTATATAATTCCACATGTGTTAATTCATAGTTTTGATGCCTTCAGTGTGAATTTACAATTTTCATAGTCATAAAAATACAGAAAAATCTTTAAATGAGAAGGTGTGTCCAAACTTTTGGTCTGTACTGTATATGCCGCGATTTTTAGCGATCGCGGCATATAGAAGATAGTGAGCGGAGAGGGAGTCGTCAACTTACCTCTCCGACGGCCCCCTGATGTCTTCCAGGACCTGCCGTTGTTATGGCAGCCGGAGGTCACATGACCACCTCCGGATCTGCCATATATGGTGTCCTGCTAGGCTCAGCCTGCAGCTGAACTCTAGCAGGAGACACTGACTGTGAAACAGTCAGCAAAGATCTCATGCAATGCAATACATGTCTATTGCATTGCATGAGATCAGTGATTAGAAAAATAAAAATTAATGTCCCATACAGGGACTAAGTAAAAATGTAAAAAAAACAGAGTCAAAAAATGTTTTCAAACTGTTAAAAATAAATCACAAAATAAATAAAAATAAATAAATAAAATATTAAACCAATAAATCCGTATATTTATGTAAAAACAAAAAAAGTACACATATTTGGTATCGCCGCGTCCGAAACAACCCGATCTATAAAATTGTCACACTAATTAACTCCTTCTGTGCACACCGTAATAACGGCCAAACAAAAAGTGGAAAAAAATGCGATCAAAAAGCAAAATGGAAATAAAAATGGTACCGCTGAAAACGTCATCTTGTTCCCCAAAAAAAGGCCGCCATACAGCTCCATCAGCTGAAAAATAAAAAAGTTATAGCTCTCAGAATAAAGCGATGCAAAAAAAATTTTTTTCTATAAAATAGTTTTATTGTGTAAAAGCGCCAAAACATAAAAAAATATACAGTAAGTGTAGTATCACTGTAAACGTACGGACCCAAAGAATAATGCTGCCTTATCACTTTTACCACATGCAGAACGGCATAAAAAAAAACTCAAAAAAGAAATCCTGAATTGTTGGTTTTTGTTAATTTTACCTCCCAAAAAAACGGAATAGAAAGCGATCAAAAAATATCACGTACCCAAAAATGGTACCAATAAAAATGTCAGCTCGTCCCGCAAAAAACAAGCCATCACATGACTCTGTCGGCCGAAATATGGAAAAATTATAGCTCTCAAAATATGGCGATGCAAAAACTAGATTTTGCAAAAAAAAGCGTCTTTTAGTTTGTGAGGGTATGTGCTCACGTAGCGTTTTACAAGCGTATATGCTGCGGAATTTCCGCAGCATAAACGCTTCAAAAACGCATGGTAATCTGCCCCCCATGGTCCTCAATGACAAGCCGCACTGTCAATGCCCATGCTGCGAATTTTTCAGCAGCGTTTATGCTGCGCTCAAAAATCCGCAGCATGTCTATTAATTTTGCGGACACGCAGCGTAATCGCCGCCATTGACTTGCATTGGACTGCGTGACATCCGCATCACTACATGTGCACAAGCAGATATCACACGGTTCAATGTGCGGATGGTACCCAAGTCTGGAGGAGAGGAGATTCTCATCCAGACCTGGGTACCATAGAAACTGTGAAAAAAAGAATTGAAAATAAAAAATAAAGTTTATACTCACCTTCCGATGTCCTCCCGGTGTTATCTCTGCTGCGTCCGCTCTCTTGCATTGCTCCCGCTGTTGTGAAGGACCTGCCATGACGTCACTGAGTCATGTGACCCATCACATGGCTCAATGATGTCACCGCAGGTCCTTCACACCATCGTGAGCCGCCCAACACACCTTACGCGGCGGAGAGAACACCGGGAGGACACTGGAAGGTGAGTATAAACTTTATTTTTTTATTTTTTACCATTTTATTCTTTTTTTTTTAACTAACTTGGTCACACTACTATAAATCCATGCCGGTTGCATGGATTTATATAATGTGAACAAGTTGTCAAGCACTTTTCCAAGTGATGCTAAAATCGCTTGGAAAAGCGCTTGATAACCCGCATGCAGAAATGCATGCAAAGACGCTTTACAAACGCTTCTACCTGGCGGGAAAAATGTATGTAAAATCCGCATGCGTTTTTCCTGCCAGGGAGAAGCGTGAAAAATATGCTTCATTTCCGCAACGTGGGCACATAGCCTGACAGCTGTCAGTCATAAAAACCCAATATAAATCTGGTATCTCAGTAATCGCACCGACCCGAAGAATAAAGTTACACTGTGTTCCAAATTATTATGCAAATAATATTTTCTCAGATTTTCCCAAATTACCTATATGAATTGCAGTCATTGTAATTTTCCAGTCAAATAACTATTAGAGTACAATTGAAAGGTTTTTATACAAACTGCCTATGATAACAGTATATTTTTAAAAAAATAAAAAACTCAAACTGCGCTCAAAATGCATGTTCCAAATTATTATGCACAGCAGAGTTTTCAACCTTTTCATTTTAATAAAGAACAAAAAAATGGTCATTTTTGAAATTATAAGCATTAGCAGGTTATTACAAACTGAAATCAAACAGTTTTCAACTCAAAACTTTATTCTAGGTGATGTTACATTTGCACATAGGACCCCTTGTTCGAAAGGAGCTTCTGAACTCTCTCGTCCATTGAATTTGTCAGGTTTTGGATGGTTTTTGCTTCAATTGTTTTGCATGAGGACAGAATACCCTCCCAGAGCTGTTGCTTAGATGTGAACTGCCTCCAGCCATCATAGACACTCCTTTTGATGATGCTCCAGAGGTTCTCAATGGGGTTGAGGTCAGGGGAGCATGGGGGCCACACCATAAGTTTGTCCCCTTTTATGCCTACAGCAGCCAGAGATGCAGGATGTGTTATGTGCAGCATGAGACGGGGCATTAATATTATTAATAGCCTAGGAAGGGTTCATGAATATTGGCCCCCTCCGAGGCTAGAAACAACAGCCCTCAGCCGCCCCAGAAGTGGCGCATCCATAGGATGCACCAATTCTGTCACTTAGCCTCCGCTCTGCCCACTGCCCTGTAGCGGTGGCAGTGGGGTTATAGGGCTGGGGTTGATGTCAGCTTATAAGGCCAGCTGACATCAAACCCAGCTTAGTAATGGAGAGGCGTCTATAAGACGTCCCCATTACTAACACCATAGTGAAAGTGATATGTGAAATAACTACACTGCTCAAAAAAATAAATCTTACCAGCTTCCGCCATCATCTTCACAAGGTCTTTTGCTTTGGTCCTTGGGTTGATATGTACATGTCGGACTAAAGCACGTTCATCTCTGGGACCCAGAATCCATCTCCTTTCTGAGCGGTATGATGGCTGGACATTCCCATCCTGTTTGTACTTGCGTATAATTGTTTGTATAGATGAACGAGGCACCTTCAGGTATCTTGAAATTGTACCCAAGGATGAGCCAGACAAGTGCAAGTCCACAATTCTCTTTCTGGTATCTTGGATGATTTCTTTAGACTTTCCCATGATGCTCCACAAAGAAGCAGTGTGTTTCAGGTGTGCATTAAAATACATCCACAGGTGTGTCTGAGAAGCTTCGAAACACATGACATTGTTACGGATCCAGGTGGTGGAACCTCTGTGCTGGGATGCAAGGAGGGACTAGAGGGGCGTAACTAAGTGCCTACTCTGACCGACCCTGGTCACACGGCGGCTTAGTTGACTCCGTGAACCAAGGAGGGATCGGACAGGTGGACTAGGTACCACACTGGGACCGACCTTGTGTGAGAACAGGCAACTCCCATGGGTCAGATGGCTGAAGCTGACAGGTACAGTGGGAGAGCACGGCAGGTAGCCTGACGGGTGATCCAGGTTGGCAAGCGGGCACGGCAGGTAGCCAGATGGGTGATCCAGGTTGGCAAGCGGGCACGGCAGGTAGCCAGATGGGTGATCCAGGTTGGCAAGCGGGCACGGCAGGTAGCCAGATGGGTGATCCAGGTTGGCAAGCAGGCGGGCACGGCAGGTGGCCTGACAGGTGATCTGGGTAGACAGGCTGGCGGGACACGGATGGCAGACAGGCTAGCAGGAACAGCTGACAGACAGGCTGGCGGGACACGGCTGACAGGCTGGCATGCACGGCTGGCGGGCACGGGTGATAGACTGGCGGGCACGGCTAACAGACTGGCTGGCGGGCACTGGAACCTGAGGGCTGAGGAGAGTGTTAGTACACAAACGACAAACTTGCACAGGCATCCCTTCCAATCCACAAGAAAGAAAGTCCTCTTACCCTCTTGATGGCCAAAATGTTCTCTACCTCAAAGACGTCCTCAGTGGAGACTGGAGCTGGAGCGGTACCTGGATCGTCAGAGAATGAATTAAGGACAACAGGGTTGAGGAGAGACATGTGAAAGGAGTTGGGAATCCGTAAGGAGGCCGGGAGTTTCAGCTTGTAAGCCACTCGATTTATTTGGTTCTGAATCTCGACCGGACCGATGAACCGCGGACTCAACTTATATGATGGTATCTTGAGACGGACATATTTGGAGAAAAGCCAGACCTTGTCTCCCAGACAGAATTTTGGCGGATCCAGACGTCTCTTATCAGCATGCTTCTTCATCCGCTCAGAGGACTGAAAAAGCGCAGATCTAGTGTCCTCCCAAATCACAGAAAATTCACTGATGAGAGACTCCGTGGCAGGATTGTCCACTGCAGCGGAGACGGGAAACGGAATCCGGGGGTGTTGACCATAGACCACAAAAAATGGAGACTTAGCAGAGGACCCACTCACATGGTTGTTATAGGAAAACTCGGCCCAGGGCAGGAGCTCAACCCAATCGCTATGGTGAGCATTGACAAAGTGCCGAAGAAAGCTGGTAAGGATCTGATTGATACTTTCCACTTGACCATTGGACTGAGGATGATAGGCTGAAGAGAAATCCAAAGAGACATCCAGCAGCTTGCACGTGGCTCTCCAAAAGCGAGAAGTGAACTGAACTCCTCTGTCCGAGACAATGTGGAGGGGTAAGCCATGGAGACGGAAGATTTGACGGATGAAGTCCTTAGCCAGCACAGGTGCAAACGGAAGACCAGGCAGAGCGATGAAGTGAGCCATCTTGGAGAAGCGGTCGGCGACCACCCAAATGACTGTACAACCGGCCGATACAGGGAGATCTGTGATGAAATCGATTGCAATATGTTACCACGGAGCGGAAGGCATGGGAAGAGGAAGGAGGTGACCGGCTGTAAGGTGCCTAGGTATCTTGTTACGGGCACAAGAGGAACAAGTCGAGACAAAATCTGCAATGTCCTTGCGCAGGGTGGGCCACCAATAGTGTCGGGCAATGAGCAGAAGTGTCTTCCTCTGGCCGGCATGGCCAGCCAGTTTGGATGAATGGCCCCAGAGTAAGACCCTCTTCCGATCTTGAGCCGCTACAAAGGTCTTACCAGGAGGTAGATGAGACAGGTCAAACGGAGCAACAGTCATTATTCTGGAGGGATCAATGATGTGTAGAGGCTCCTCCTCCAGTTCGGAAGACAGAAAAGAGCGGGATAGAGCGTCGGCTTTAATGTTCTTGTCTGCTGGGCGGTAATGGAGATTGAAGCAGAATCGAGCAAAGAACAAAAACGATCTGGCCTGACGCGGGATAAGTCTCTGGGCGGTCTGCAAATACGTGAGGTTTTTATGGTTAGTGTAGATGACCACTGGGTGCAGAGCCCCCTCAAGCAAGTAGCGCCACTCCTCCAGCGCTAATTTAATGGCCAGCAGTTCTCGATCTCCTATGGAGTAATTATGCTCGGCCGGAGAGAAGAGTTTGGAGAAGAAGTCGCAGGTCACCATTCGCCCGGACGAGGATTTCTGGGTGAGCACTGCTCCGGCTCCGGAGGAAGAGGCATCAACCTCCAGGAAGAACTGTTTATTGCCATCAGGATGGTGTAGCAGAGCAGCTGAGGAAAAGTCTTGTTTAAGAGAGATAAAGGCATTCTCTGCCTCAGGAGACCACTCCCTGGGATTTGCTCCCTTACGGGTAAGAGCAGAGATGGGAGCTGTCCGGGAGGAGAAATGAGGAATGGAGAGGCGGTAATAGTGAATCCCAGACACCGCTGAATAGCCTTTAACCCCTCCGGTCGGGGCCACTTTAATACGGCAGACATGTTCTCGGGATCCATCCGCAGTCCGGTCTCCGAGTTGATATACCCCAGAAATGGCAGGAAGGTCTGCTCAAAGAGGCATTTCTCGTACTTAGCATACAGGTGATTCTTCCGGAGCCTCAGCAGTACCTGACGAACATCCCTCTGGTGAGAGGGCAGATCAGGGGAGAACACCAAGATATCGTCCAGGTACAGCACCACGCAGGAATACAGGAGGTCTCGAAAGATATAGTTTAGTAACTCCTGGAAGATGGCTGGAGCATTACAGAGACCGAAGGGCATCATGCAGTACTCGTAGTGACCATCCCGGGTGTTGAATGCAGTCTTCCACTCGTCTCCCTGGCAGATCCGGACCAGATTGTACGCCCCACGCAGATCGAGTTTAGTGAAGACCTTTGCGCCCTTTAGGCGGTCAAACAGCTCCAAGATGAGAGACAGGGGGTACTTATTCTTGATGGTAATCTGGTTGAGGCCCCTATAGTCGATACAAGGACGAAGAGAGCCGTTCTTCTTCTTGGCGAAGAAGAATCCTGCTCCAGCCGGAGAGGTGGATTTCTGGATAAATCCCCTAGCAAGATTTTCTTCAATATATTCAGACATGGCACGGGTCTCGGCCAGCGACAAGGGGTAGATTCGCCCGTGAGGAGGTGAAGCACCAGGTATTAGGTCGATGGGGCAATCATACGGCCTATGAGGTTGTAGTGTCTCTGCCTCCTTTTTATCAAAAACGTCCGCATAGGACCAGTAGGGTGCTGACAGGCCTGGTACGTTAGCCGGAGTAGACAGGGGTCGAGCAGGACGAACTGGAACCAGACAGGTCTTATGGCATTCCTGACCCCAACGGAGCACGTCTCCCGAGCTCCTGTTCAGGACAGGCTCATGTCTTTGTAACCAAGGCAGGCCTAGCAAGATGGAATGAGAGAGACCGGACAGTACGAAAAAGGAGAGTGCAGCATTCCCACCTGAAGAGTTACCGGCTCAGTGACCAGCAAGATGGTTGTTATGCACACGCCCGGACTGACTGGCGTGTGCGGGAGTAGTGGTTCCACTGGACCATGAACCGGAGAGTGCCTGGAGGGGCGTGACTAAGTATCTGGCCGATCCGACCAAGGTGGCACGACGGCATACGACGCCAGTGCACCAGGGAGAAACCGGGCAGAGGGACCAGGTGCTACTCCAGGTCAAACTCCGGACACGGGGGTTGACCCACACAGGGATTACTGGAACAGGCAGGTTAGGCTGGCACAGACTGGTGGATATAAGCGAACACGGCAGGTATGCAGACGGGTGGATACAGGCGAGTATGCAGGCGGGGAGGTACTGGCCGAAAGGACGGGCTGGAGCACAGAGAGGACAAGACCCAGTACAGACTGGGTCACAGAAACAGAACCGCAGATGCGGTAGCCAAACACAGCAGAGAGGGAACGCCCGAAGCGGTGGGCAAGAGCAGAGCAGGACGGGACTGCCGGAGCAGCGAGCACAAGCAGAGCAGGACAGGACTGCCGGAGCAGCGAGCAGATGCAGAGCAGGACGGGGCTGCCGGAGCAGCGAGCAGATGCAGAGCAGGACGGGGCTGCCGGAGCAGCGAGCAGAAGCAGAGCAGGACGGGACTGCCGGAGCAGCGGGCAGATGCAGAGCAGAAACCGCAGGAGCGGCAAGCAAGGCAAGAGCAGAGTGGAAACCGCAAGAGCGGCAAGCTAAGCAGGAGCAGAGCGGAAACCGCAGAGCGGTAAACAAGGCAGGAGCAGGGCGGAAACCGCAGAGCGGTAAACAAGGCAGGAGCAGAGCGGAAACCGCAGAGCGGTAAACAAGGCAGGAGCAGAGCGGAAACCGCAGAGCGGTAAACAAGGCAGGAGCAGAGCGGAAACCGCAGAGCGGTAAACAAGGCAGGAGCAGAGCGGAAACCGCAGAGCGGCAAACAAGGCAGGAGCAGAGCGGAAACCGCAGAGCGGCAAACAAGGCAGAAGCAGAGCGGAAACCGCAGGAGCGGCAAGCAAGGCAAGAGCAGAGCAGAAACCGCAAGAGCGGCAAGCTAAGCAGGAGCAGAGCGGAAACCGCAGAGCGGTAAACAAGGCAGGAGCAGAGCGGAAACCGCAGAGCGGCTAAGAAGGCAGGAGCAGAGCGGAAACCGCAGAGCAGCAAACAAGGCAGGAGCCGAGCGGAAACCGCAGAGCGGCAAACAAGGCAGGAGCAGAGCGGAAACCGCAGAGCGGCTAAGAAGGCAGGAGCAGAGCGGAAACCGCAGAGCGGCAAACAAGGCTGGAGCAGAGCGGAAACCGCAGAGCGGCTAAGAAGGCAGGAGCAGAGCGGCAAACAAGGCAGGAGCCGAGCGGAAACCGCAGAGCGACAAACAAGGCAAGAGCAGAGCAGAAACCGCAAGAGCGGCAAGCTAAGCAGGAGCAGAGCGGAAACCGCAGAGCAGTAAACAAGGCAGGAGCAGAGCGGAAACCGCAGAGCGGCTAAGAAGGCAGGAGCAGAGCGGAAACCGCAGAGCGGCAAACAAGGCAGGAGCCGAGTGGAAACCGCAGAGCGACAAACAAGGCAGGAGCAGAGCGGAAACCGCCGGAGCGGCAAGCAAGGCAGAGCAAGGGGGACAGGGCTCTGTTCACACGTAACAGACAGGAAGAGAAAGGCAGAGCCAGATACCCACAGGGTACTTGCAGTGAAGTAGCGAGTGGACCAAAAACTCACAAACGGGAGTACAGAGACAACAAGCAGGAGTTAGGTACGAGTTCAGACTCTGCAGAAAAAGGAAGGGAACGGACATAGAGGGAAAACAGGTAAAGGATAGGAGAGAGTTCAGACTGGAACTGAGTGTACGGAGGAGACCGACACTGCAGCGGGATACAGGAGCGGGTCTGGGAATACGGCCCCCAGAGAGGCGGGACGAACAGGCAAGGAGCGTGTTCAGACAGGACAGACAAGATACTGGAGCGGGTCTAGGTAATCGGCCCCTAGAAGGCGGGAGGAACAGGCTAGGAGCGTGTTCAGACAGGCCTGGAAATACAGCCTCCAGGAGAGGCAGCAGGCAAGAGTACACAGACAGGACTCAGTTCAGACACGGGAACTGATACCGCAAGGCAGGAGACATAGACAGGACTCAGTTCAGACATGGGAACCGATACCGCAAGGCAGGAGACAAAGAACGGGACCTGGCACCTTCAGAATGCAAGCACACACTGAATGAAACACTATGCTCAGGCAGGGATAGATGGGAGCAGCTGAGCTATATACCAGGTGACAGACAGCAATAGGCTGAGGACGCACAAGGGGTGTGACCCACAGCAGGTACAAAAAGCAGGAAGTGATCGGGCGCCGCCCTTAAGCAGCAGAAACAGACACAAACAGACAGCATGGAGGGAAGCCAGAGAGACATTCTGGACTGGAGACCAAGTGCGCGCTCTTGCACAGTGGGAGATGGACCACCATGCAAGGACGCCGCCAGGTATGTTACAGTACCCCCCCCTTACGCCCCCTCTTCTTCAGGCCTGCCAGAATCTTCCGCAGGGAATTCGAGGACCAGTCGTTCACTTCAAGGAGATCACTTCCACTGTCCACAGGAAAAATTGATCCCATCTGGTTAGCTAGGATGCTACCTCCTATCCAGCCATCCTCAGCAACAGACGAAACGGGTGGAGTACCAGGAACAGCACACAAGGAAGTCTCTCTCCACATATTTTCAGGTGGCACCCCAGAGGGTACAGGAGACAACTGGAAGTCCTTCACCGGGTTGGAAGGGGACAGAGACTTGGGGGTAATCTCTGCTTCGAGGTCCATCTTCGGGTTATCAGGTACATAATGAGAAAAAGTCACTGTCTCTTTGTGATCTGGTGGTACCCCGGAGAATTCAGGAAACAACTGGAGGTCCTCCGCTGGGTCAGAAGAGTGCAGAGGCTCAGAGAAAACATCTGCTTCAGAGTACACTAGGTCGGACTCACTGGAGGAAGCAAGCGAGGTATCAGATCCAGGATATAGGAAAGTCTCTATCCATTCACCACCAGGTGGCACCCCGAAGGGTTCTGGAGACAACTGGAGGTCCTCCGCCTGGTCAGAGGGGTGTAGAGACTCACGGGTAACCTCTGCTTCAGAGTACACTAGGTCGGACTCACTGGACGAAGCGAGCGAGGTATCAGGTACAGAGTATAGGAGAGTCTCTGTCCTTTCGCTACCAGGTAGCACCCCGAAGGGTTCTGGAGACAACTGGAGGTCCTCCGCCTGGTCGGAGGGATGTAGAGACTCGGGGGTAACTACCACTTTGGGGTACCCATCGTCAGGCTCACAGGACGAAGCGGACAAAGTATTGAGTACCGAGTGTAGAGAAGTCTCTCTCCATTTGTCATCGAGTGGTATCCCGGAGGATTCAGGAGGCAACAGGGGGTCCTCCGCCAGGTAGTAGAGGTGCACAGACTCAGAGGTAACCACAGCTTTGGAGCATCCTTGGACATGCACACCGGTTAAAGTGGGTGAAGCATCTGATGCCGGGTGCAGGAAGTTCTCCTGTGTGGAGTCTGGATGGGCAGAAGTCTCTTCTGGCAGGAGAACCGGTGCACTACCCACGTACATTACCCGTTGGGGCTTCTCCGGGATACAGGGAGATGAAGCTTCAGTAGGGACTTCAAGGTTGGGGTCAGGAGGTCTCAGGGAGGACAGACCCTGGCGTGACGGCTTGCCTCTACGTCTAGTACGTCTGGACTGCCTCTTGAGGTTGGGAGAAGTATTCCGGAAAGCGTAGTCACCCTGTGAGGATTCTGGGTGTGCAGTAGTCTCATTGGGCTGGAGGACTATTGCGCTACCCACACACATTACCCATCGGGGCTGCTCCGGGATATTGGGAGGTGAAGCTTCAGCAGGAGCCTCCGGGTTAGGATCATCGAAGACCATTAGAAAGGCCACCAGGAAGGCCATTAGGTCCAGGAGGATCGGATCCTGTGTTTCATATAGGGGGTTGATCCATTCCAAGGCATCACCCGCCAGGTAAGACATAATGAATGCCACCTTAACCCGATCGGTGGGAAAACATAGAGGGTAGAACTTGAAGTGTAGCATGCATTGCTCCACAAATGCATGACTTTGTCTTGGATCCCCATAGTAACGTGGCGGATCCGCAGGAACGAGAGCAGATAGATCCATCTGGACGGGTGCGTAATTCGCCTGGAACTCAGCTGAGAAAAAAAAAAAATTATTTATTTATTTTTAATGCATGTATTCGCTGGAAAACTTCTCAGAGAGCGAAGGCCGTGGGGCTCAACGGGAACCATGGCCTGAGCATGCTGTTATGCACACGCCCGGACTGACTGGCGTGTGCGGGAGTAGTGGTTCCACTGGACCATGAACCGGAGAGTGCCTGGAGGGGCGTGACTAAGTATCTGGCCGATCCGACCAAGGTGGCACGACGGCATACGACGCCAGTGCACCAGGGAGAAACCGGGCAGAGGGACCAGGTGCTACTCCAGGTCAAACTCCGAACACGGGGGTTGACCCACACAGGGATTACTGGAACAGGCAGGTTAGGCTGGCACAGACTGGTGGATATAAGCGAACACGGCAGGTATGCAGACGGGTGGATACAGGCGAGTATGCAGGCGGGGAGGTACTGGCCGAAAGGACGGGCTGGAGCACAGAGAGGACAAGACCCAGTACAGACTGGGTCACAGAAACAGAACCGCAGATGCGGTAGCCAAACACAGCAGAGAGGGAACGCCCGAAGCGGTGGGCAAGAGCAGAGCAGGACGGGACTGCCGGAGCAGCGAGCACAAGCAGAGCAGGACGGGACTGCCGGAGCAGCGAGCACAAGCAGAGCAGGACAGGACTGCCGGAGCAGCGAGCAGATGCAGAGCAGGACGGGGCTGCCGGAGCAGCGAGCAGATGCAGAGCAGGACGGGGCTGCCGGAGCAGCGAGCAGAAGCAGAGCAGGACGGGACTGCCGGAGCAGTGGGCAGATGCAGAGCAGAAACCGCAGGAGCGGCAAGCAAGGCAAGAGCAGAGTGGAAACCGCAAGAGCGGCAAGCTAAGCAGGAGCAGAGCGGAAACCGCAGAGCGGTAAACAAGGCAGGAGCAGGGCGGAAACCGCAGAGCAGTAAACAAGGCAGGAGCAGAGCGGTAAACAAGGCAGGAGCAGAGCGGAAACCGCAGAGCGGTAAACAAGGCAGGAGCAGAGCGGAAACCACAGAGCGGCAAACAAGGCAGGAGCAGAGCGGAAACCGCAGAGCGGCAAACAAGGCAGGAGCAGAGCGGAAACCGCAGGAGCGGCAAGCAAGGCAAGAGCAGAGCAGAAACCGCAAGAGCGGCAAGCTAAGCAGGAGCAGAGCGGAAACCGCAGAGCGGTAAACAAGGCAGGAGCAGAGCGGAAACCGCAGAGCGGCTAAGAAGGCAGGAGCAGAGCGGAAACCGCAGAGCGGCAAACAAGGCAGGAGCCGAGCGGAAACCGCAGAGCGGCAAACAAGGCAGGAGCAGAGCGGAAACCGCAGAGCGGCTAAGAAGGCAGGAGCAGAGCGGAAACCGCAGAGCGGCTAAGAAGGCAGGAGCAGATCGGAAACCGCAGAGCGGCAAACAAGGCAGGAGCAGAGCGAAAACCGCAGAGCGGCTAAGAAGGCAGGAGCAGAGCGGAAACCGCAGAGCGGCAAACAAGGCAGGAGCCGAGCGGAAACCGCAGAGCGACAAACAAGGCAAGAACAGAGCAGAAATCGCAAGAGCGGCAAGCTAAGCAGGAGCAGAGCGGAAACCGCAGAGCGGTAAACAAGGCAGGAGCAGAGCGGAAACCGCAGAGCGGCTAACAAGGCAGGAGCAGAGCGGAAACCGCAGAGCGGCAAACAAGGCAGGAGCCGAGCGGAAACCGCAGAGCGACAAACAAGGCAGGAGCAGAGCGGAAACCTCCGGAGCGGCAAGCAAGGCAGAGCAGGGGGGACAGGGCTCTGTTCACACGGAACAGACAGGAAGAGAAAGGCAGAGCCAGATACCCACAGGGTACTTGCAGTGAAGTAGCGAATGGACCACAAACTCACAAACGGGAGTACAGAGACAACAAGCAGGAGTTAGGTACGAGTTCAGACTCTGCAGAAAAAGGAAGGGAACGGACATAGAGGCAAAACAGGTAAAGGATAGGAGAGAGTTCAGACTGGAACTGAGTGTACGGAGGAGACCGACACTGCAGCGGGATACAGGAGCGGGTCTGGGAATACGGCCCCCAGAGAGGCGGGACGAACAGGCAAGGAGCGTGTTCAGACAGGACAGACAAGATACTGGAGCGGGTCTAGGTAATCGGCCCCTAGAAGGCGGGAGGAACAGGCTAGGAGCGTGTTCAGACAGGCCTGGAAATACAGCCTCCAGGAGAGGCAGCAGGCAAGAGTACACAGACAGGACTCAGTTCAGACACGGGAACTGATACCGCAAGGCAGGAGACATAGACAGGACTCAGTTCAGACACGGGAACCGATACCGCAAGGCAGGAGACAAAGACAGGACTCAGTTCAGACACGGGAACTGATACCGCAAGGCAGGAGACAAAGAACGGGACCTGGCACCTTCAGAATGCAAGCACACACTGAATGAAACACTATGCTCAGGCAGGGATAGATGGGAGCAGCTGAGCTATATACCAGGTGACAGACAGCAATAGGCTGAGGACGCACAAGGGGTGTGACCCACAGCAGGTACAAAAAGCAGGAATTGATCGGGCGCCACCCTTAAGCAGCAGAAACAGACACAAACAGACAGCATGGAGGGAAGCCAGAGAGACATTCTGGACTGGAGACCAAGTGCGCGCTCTTGCACAGTGGGAGATGGACCACCATGCAAGGACGCCGCCAGGTATGTTACAATGGTTTCAGGGAGAAGCTTTCCATCCACAGAGGAGACTGCTAAAGGGTCCGCCAGACATATGGTAGGAATCTGAAAGTGCTCCGCAACGGCTTGTTGGATGAGATTCCCAGCGGCTCCGGAATCCAGATGGGTAGTCTCAAAAAAACGGGTCTCACCACTGGTAACGGAAACGGACAGAGTCAAGGGCAGAGAGGAAAAACTCTTGCCTAGGACGACCTCTCCGAGCGGTTCTAGACACTGGAGTTTCCCGGTCTCACCGGGCAAGAGCAGATAAGATGCTCATTATTGCCACAATAGAAGCAACTCCCCTCAGCATCTTGACTTGGTCAATTTGCATAGGCTCTGGAGAAGACACCCGGGGGAGTGCAGGTTGGCAGACTAGACTTTGGAGGACGGGAGCGAGGCGGGGAGGTTTCCTCTCACGGGTCATCTCCTTAGCGCGTTCCAGGAAACGAAGGTCAATCCGGGTAGCTAATGAAACCAGGTCGTCCAGGGAGGGAGGTATGTTACGTCCGGCTAGCTCATCCTTGATCCGTCCGGAAAGGCCCTCCCAAAAGGTGGACACCAGGGCCTCATTGCTCCAGGCAAGTTCAGATGCGAGGGTTCGGAAATGTACGGCATACTGGCCCACAGTGAGACTCCCTTGGCAGAGTCGGAGAAGTGAGGAGGCGGTAGAAGATTTTCGTCCGGGCTCATTGAACACCTTCCGGAAGGCCGCGAGGAAAGCCTGAAGATCGGACACCAGAGGATCCCCTCTCTCCCACAGAGGATTAAGCGACGCCAACGCCTCTCCGGTGAGGTGAGACATGATGAATGCCACCTTGGCCCTGTTGGAGGTGAACTGGTGTGCCAGGAGTTCAAAGTGCAGCGTGCACTGATTTATGAAGCCCCGACATAGTACGGGGTCACCACCAAAATGTGGATGCGCAGAGAGCCGGGGTCCAAAGCCGGGTGCCACAGCGCCGCAGGGTTGAGGTGCCGCTGGAGCAGGTGCCGCTTGGATAGAGGCGGACACAGTAGGGGTGGACAGCGCGTCCAGGTGGGAGTTGACTGTCCGCAGATAGGACAGGATAGTATCCTGTTGGGATCTCTGGTGAGAGACCTCTTGGTACAGGTCAGAGAGCGAAGGAGCCTGGGAGCCACTGGGTTCCATGGCCTGTGCAAACTGTTACGGATCCGGGTGGTGGAACCTCTATGCTGGGATGCAAGGAGGGACCAAAGGGGCGTAATTAAGTGCCTACTCGGACCGACCCTGGTCGCACGGAGGCTTAGTCAACTCCGTGAACCAAGGAGAGACCGGGCAGGTGGACCAGGTGCCACACTGGGACTGACCTTGTGTGAGAGCAGGCGACTCCCACGGGTCAGATGGCTGAAGCTGACAGATACAGCAGGAAAGCACGGCAGGTAGCCTGACGGGTGATCTGGGTTGGCAAGCAGGCGGGCTTGGCAGGTAGCCAGATGGGTGATCCGGGTTGGCGAGAAGGCGGGCACGGCAGGTGGCCTGACAGGTGATCCGGGTAGACAGGCTGGCGGGCACGGCTGCTAGACAGGCTGGCGGGCACGGCTGCTAGACAGGCTGGCGGGCACGGCTGACAGGCAGCGGGACCTGAGGGCTGAGGAAAGTGTTAGCACACAAACAACAACCTTGCACAGGCACCTCCATTTTGGAGGAGGTGCTTTATATAGGAGTGGTCCTCTGGCCATTGGCCGGGGACTCTTTAGGACGGCGCGCGCGGCCTAAGCACAGTGCCCGGGAAGCAACAGCAGGTGCAGGGGAGCTGGAGGACGCCGTACCAGGACCGCGGCGGTGAGGGAAACGGCATCTCTGCCCGGCAGGAGGCTCTGCTCCGTACACCTCGTACACATACGGCTTCGCTCCGTACACCTCGTACACCCGCGGCTCCGCTCTCTACACCTTGTACACACGCGGCTCCGCTCCGTACACCTCGTACACATACGGCTTCGCTCCGTACACCTCGTACACGCACGGCTCAGCTCTCTACACCTCGTACACATGCGGCTCTGCTCCGTACACCTTGTACACACGCGGCTTCGCTCCATACACCTCTTACATGCGCGGCTCCGCTCCGTACACCTCGTACACACGCGGCTCCGCTCCATACACCTCGTACACACGCTTCTCCGCTCCGTACACCTCATATACGCGCGGCTCCGCTCCGTACACCTCGTACACACGCGGCTCTGCTCTGTATGCCTCGTACACACGCGGCTCCGCTCCGTACACCTCGTACACACGCGGCTCTGCTCCGTACACCTCGTACACACACGGCTCCGCTCCGTACACCTCGTACACACGCGGCTCTGCTCCGTACACCTCGTACACACGCGGCTCTGCTCCGTACACCTCGTACACGCGTGGCTCTGCTCCGTACACCTTGTACACACGCGGCTCTGCTCCGTACACCTCGTACACACGCGGCTCTGCTCCGTACGCCTCGTACACACACGGCTCTGCTACATCCACACTGTAAACCCCTCCTGACCCCACACATAAACTTCAGCTCATCCAGCACCATGACAACCAGCACAGCAGAGTCCTGCATCCACTGAGGCCCCTGATCATGTGACCCCTGACTCCTCCCCTCCTGTGACCTCATCACAGCTCCTGTGCGCACAGAGCAGCCATATATGTGGTGGCGGCTCTGCAGGTGGAGGTATGTGGAGACCCCCATTACTGGGCGCAGGGGGCATTAACCCCTTCAGCACCGAGACTCTTTTGGGGTCTTGTGTTGCCCCTTTATAAGAATCATAAGGTTTTTGTTCTGTTTCCTGTAATAGATACATACGACCCAACTATGGAGACAGGAAGGAGGAAACGTATTGTTCTCATAGTACAGGACCCCTTTACTGCCCCCACAGTGTAATGCCCCCATTATGCCCCTTATACAGGATGTATGATGCCCCCCACAGTGTAATGCCCCCATTATACCCCTTATGCAGGATGTATGATGCCCCCACACAGTGTTATGCACCCATTATGCCCCTTATGCAGTATGTATGATGACCCCACACAGTGTAATTCCCCATTATGCCCCTTATGCAGTATGTATGATGCCCCCACACAGTGTAATGCCCCAGTTATGCCCCTTATGCAATATGTATGATGCCACCACACAGTGTAATGCCCCCATTATGCCCCTTATGCAGTATGTATGATGCCCCCACACAGTGTAATTTCCCCATTTTGCACCTTATGCAGTATGTATGATGCCCCCACACAGTATAATGTTCCCCCAGTACCGCCTGAGGTCCTGCAGTTGGAATAAGTCCTGAGGTTTTACAGTTGGAATAATTCCTCTGGAAAATGGTTTTCCCTTTGCCTGCTCCCCTACATGTAGACCCTCGAGCATGTATACATTCATGTAGGGGAGCAGGCCTTACTAGATTTCGAGGCTTTGTACAGTAATATACCGCATGAGGATGGTATCAGAGGAGTAAGACATTTCTTGAAATCGAGATCAATAAGAGTGTAGCAGACATAATGAATTTATGGAGGATCTTCTAAAATTCACTCTTACTCATAACTTCTTTCTTTTTGACATGAATTACTTCAACCAGCTCAGGGGTACTGCGATGGGGAGCCTCTGTGCCCACTCGTATGCTAACCTATTCTCGGGCTGGTAGGAGGAAACCACAATATTCAGGGATGATCATAAGTGATGGCATTCATATATTGGGGCATGGTACAAATATATTGACGACTTTTTTATCATCTGGTCAGGGACGAGTGAACAATCTTGAAATTGTCAGGGAACGCAACATCAATACAGTGGGCCTGAGATTTACATCTAAATTTAATTAATACCAGTTGCCTTTCCTGGATGTACTAATCAAGAAAGAACTGGATGGAACCATATGGACTCTCATCTATCATAAACCTTCAAGCACTAATAAACTATTGAAGTGGGATAACCACCACCCCCATCCCCATAAAAAGAGGAATACCCAAGGACCAATTTTTATGGTTGAGAAGGTACTGCCATAATGTCACAGATTTTAATATACAGGCAATAGACCTGAACACCAGATTGAGGGAAAAAGGATACTCATGGTACATTTTGGATTCCACATCATCGTTTGCAGAAAAATGGGAGAGACAGACACTCCTCCATACCTAACCAAGAGACCAAGAAAAAGATGGGATAACACGAGTAAGAAAAACTTATGACAATCAGAGTGACCATATCTTTAATATACTCAGAAAACTCTAGGATGTACTTGTGGCTGACCCGGATCTGAGGGTGCTGTGTGATCTACTCCCACAATAACTTTCAGAAAGGGTCGATTAATTAGGGACCATTTAGTGCATAGTTTCTACAAAAAACCTTCACCCAAGGGGACTTGGCTAGATAGAAGAATCTGCGGTTTCTTTAGATGTGGAGAATGTTGTACATTTAGTTGGATGAGACCATGTAAATCTTTCTTGAGTTCCTCCACTAGTAAGTGGGATTATTCCAACTGTAAAACCTCAGAACCACATGCACCTGCCCCCTAGATTATGTAGGCAAGACCAAGAGAGAGTCTAGGAGGAGGGTGGGGGAGCATTTGGATGATATATGCCATCTTCGGGACACCCCATTAGTGAGACACATAAACAGTGTACATCGAGGTGAAACCGGAGACATCTCCTTTTGTATCATTGAGGTGGTTAAACCCAATGTGAGAGGAGGTGATCACAATACATGTATCCTCAAAAAGGAAAGTGAGTGGATTTTTAGACTGGATTCACTAGGCCCTAAGGGACTGAATGAACAAATTTTCTATGCCTGTTTTGTGGGAATACAGCCCCATTCTGGATTATATTTTTGGATTTTATACTCTACCCATTGCTACTCAGTTCCCTGTGAATGGGGTTCACATATTGTACTTCATCAAGATATCTGAGCTCCTATATCAGAATTTTTTCTTATCAGTTATCTCCTACATATACTATTTCTTAAATAACAAGTGTGGTGATCCTTGTGTATCTCTAATTATGCAATAGGGGTCAAATATGACCATTTAGAAATATACTGTGGGCCATCATCCCATATTTTATGTAGTGACAAAGTAGATCTACATGCCTATTGCATGATGGGAGGATGTGCAATGCTTGTTTTTAATCTCCCATGATGATCTCAGAGAGAGGATTTTTCTGATGATGGAATGCAATCCAATACCATATGCGCTCCGGCGTGGAACGCAGACATTCGAGCATGCGCATTCGCAGACAATGTTCCAGTGTGTTATGCATAACTATGGGAATGCGCACTCACGGGTACCAGTGGGGCGGTGGCAATCAGTTTATCTGAACATGCACACTAGAGGATGGAGATTATTGGACTTCTAGCGCATGAGAAGTAGCGCAGGCGCAGTACATTATTGTAGAAAGACTCCATTCTATATATCCTATGACAATTCACCTCTAGGAATGGGAATGGGTCTCCTAGTCTGGGGAGGGATTTTGGATGATGTGGGATATTTATACATGGAGACCTGGCTATTAGGCACACTATGCTGAACATCATGAATTAACATCCTTGTATCAAGCCTCCTGATGAAGCTGTTGGGGAAACGCGTTGAGGCAGATTACTGAAACATTCTCTGAGTACCATACCCTTCCCTTTATACATACCTTGATACATATCTGGTTTCATGACTGCCCCATGGCTGATTAAAGGGAATCTGTCACCCCTGGGGCTTATCTGACCTTTAAAATGGGCATACAGATGATAGAAATGTGAATCTATACTTATACTTATGTCCAGATCCTGCGCCTGTGCGCTTTTTACGGTAGTGATGCACTTGTACTGTGTACAATGCTGTCATTTCACTGCAGGGATCTTGTGCCCAGGTGCCGGGAAGTCACAGTGACTCGCCTGCGCACAAGATCACTGCAGTAAAAAGTGAAATACGTGGGACTTGGACATGGTGACTGCACGTCATAGCAGGGCTGTGGAGTCGGAGCCCATTTTGGTGGAGTCGGTATAAAACTGTCTCACTAGTTCACCCCTTTACTGAACATGGAAAAATTTTTTTTTAAAAAAAACTAAGCAAAAAATGATTCTTTATCATCATACCGCCAAACAAAAATTGTGATAAAACGCGATCTTAAAAGACGAGCTTAAATAAAAATGGTACCGCTGAAAACATCATCTTCTCCTGCAAAAAAACAAGCCGCCATACAGCTCCATCAGCCAAAAAATAAAAAAGTTATAGCTCTCAGAATAAAGCAATACAAAAAATTTAATTTTTCTATAAAATAGTTTTTATTGTGTAAAAGCACCAAAACATAAAATAACAATATAAATATGGTACCGCTGTAAATGTACTGACGTTAAAAATGAAGCTACCTTATTAATTTTACCACACTCGGAATGGCATAAAAAAAAAATTCCGGAATTGTTAGTTTTTGTTTATTCTGTCTCCCAACAATCAGAATAGAAAGCGATCAAAAAAATGTCACGTGCCCTAAAATTGTACCAATAAAAATGTCAACTTGTCCCCCAAAAAACTAGCTGTCACATGACTCTGTCGGCCAAAATATGGAAAAATTATAGCTCTCAAAATATGGCAATGCAAAAATTAGTCTTTGAAAAAAAAATGTTTTTTTAGTGTGTGACATCTGTCAATCATAAAAACCCGATATGAGTCTGGCATCGCTGTAATTGCACCAACCCAAAGAATAAAGTCGTCTAATCACTTATACCACATGAGGAACAGCGTAAAAAAGAAACTATGGTTAGGGTTGTGCTAGTGTTAGGGTTAGGGTTAGAGTAAAGGTTGGGCTAGGGTTAGGGTTGTGTTAGAGTTAGGGTTGGGCTAGGGTTAGGGTTGTGCTAAGGTTACGGTTGGGCTAAGGTTAGGGTTGTGCTAGGGTTGGGTTTGTATTAAGATTGGGGTTAGGGTTGTGTTGGGGTTGGTATTTTTTCAAAAGTAAAGAAAAAAAATGACGATATGGCGACTAGTGTTGAGTACAAGTGCTCGCTACTTGAGTTTGCATCGGATGCTTGGGCATGCACCGAGTATCGCAGTGACATGCTTGAGTCTCCACCCCATATATTTTGCAGCTGTTATACAGCCAAAAAAAACTTGCGGTGATTGTTTGCCATGCACGAGCGATAACCGCATGTTTTTTTTTGGGTGTCTAATAACAGTGAAAGATGCGGGGCGGGGACTCGAGCATGTCACTTGAGGACCCGCGATACTTGGTGCATGCCCGAGTACCCTATGCAAACTCAAGTAGCGAGCACTTGCGCTCAAGACTAATGACAACTTATTCAATATGATGACCTAATGTTATCAAAATTCTGTGTCGTACGTCTGGGTTCAAAATGTTCACTATACACCTTAATAAAATCCTTGAATGGTGTAGTTTCTAAAATGGGGTCACTTGTGGGGGGTTTCTACTGTTTAGGCACATCAGGGGCTCCTCAAATGCAACATGACGTCCGCTAATTATTCAAGCAAATTTTACATTCAAAAAGTCAAATGGCGCTCCTTCTCTTCCGAACCCTGCCATGCCCCCAAACAGTGGTTTTCTCCCACATATGGGGTATCTGCTTACTCAGGAGAAATTGAACAACAAACTGCATGGTGCAATTTCTCCTGCTTCCCTTATGAAAATGCAAGATTGGAGGCTGAAAAACATTTTTGTTGGAAAAATGTGAACATTTTATTTTTATGGCTCAATAAACTTCTGTAAAGCACCTGTGGGTTCAAGGTGCTCACCACACATCTAGATAAGTTCCCTGAGGGAAGCACAAAGGACGAAAAAAACACAGAGATCAAGAATACAAAGTAAGCCATCAAAATCTTAATTTTATTGGGTCAAGTTGTAACATATCAGGGTGGGAGAAAAAAGGACACAATTCCAGGTGGCAATCCGGAAAAAAAATCACTTATACACAAAAGTATAAGTTTGCAGGAAGCACCATAGCATGAAAACTCAGAAAAATGCACAGACACAAAATATATATGTATGATATGTACCAGCCGCAGATGATAAAGTACAAGTGAATAAATAAATAAGTATAAAAAGGCACCCCAAAAGAGTGGAATAAAGTGCTAGTGATTGAATGCCTAAAATGGGATATACAATATATATTCGATAAATGTCCCATATAGGTAGGTAGAAATACTTATAATTAGATCCCTATATGGAATATATATAGAGGGTGAAAAGGCCACTGTGTCTATCAAAATACTGATACTTACTGTGTTTTACCGAGGACCATTCCTCTTTCCATGCGCACATTCTGTGGTAGTGGGGAATTTTCCTTATATTTATTTATGTGAATTATCTTATACACTGCCCAAACACACTCAAATAACACATCCTAGATCTGAATGAATGAATGAAATATTCTCATTGAATACTTTGTTCTGTACAAAGTTGAATGTGCTGACAACAAAATCACATAAAAATCATCAATGGAAATCAAATTTATTAACCAATGGAGGCCTGGATTTGGAGTCACTCCCAAAATTAAAGTGGAAAAACACACTACAGGCTGATCCAACTTTGATGTAATGTCCTTTAAACAAGTCAAAATGAGGCTCAGTATTGTGTGTGGCCTCCACGTGCCTGTATGACCTCCCTACAACACCTGGGCATGCTCCTGATGAGGTTGCGGATGGTCTCCTGTGGGATTTCCTAGACCTGGACTAAAGCATCTGCCAACTCCTGGACAGTCTGTGGTGCAACGTGACGGTGGATGGAGCGAGACATGATGTTCCAGATGTGCTCAATCGGATTCAGGTCTGGGGAACGGACGGGCCAGTCCATAGCTTCAATGGCTTCATCTTGCAGGAACTGCTGACACATTCCAGCCACATGAGGTTTGGCATTGTCCTGCATTAGGAGGAACCCAGGGCCAACCGCACCAGCATATGGTCTCACAAGGGGTCTGAGGATCTCATCTCAACTACCTAATGGCAGTCAGGCTAACTCTGGCGAGCACATGGAGGGCTGTGCGGCCCTCAAAAGAAATGCCACCCCGCACTATTACTGACCCACTGCCAAGCCTGTCATGCTGAAGGATGTTGCAGGCAGCACATCGCTCTCCACGGCGTCTCCAGACTCTGTCATGTCTGTCACATGTGCTCAGTGTGAACCTGCTTTCATCTGTGAAGAGCACAGGATGCCAGTGGTGACTTTGCCAATCCTGGTGTTCTGTGGCAAATGCCAAGCGTCCTGCACGGTGTTGGGCTGTGAGCACAACCCCTATCTGTGGATGTCGGGCCCTCATACCACCCTCATGGAGTCGGTTTCTAACTTTGTGCAGACACATGCACATTTGTGGCCTGCTGGAGGTCATTTTGCAGGGCTCTGGCAGTGCTCCTCCTGTTCCTCCTTGCACAAAGGCGGAGGTAGCGTTCCTGCTGCTGGGTTGTTTCCCTCCTACGGCCTCCTCCATGTCTCCTGGTGTACTGGCCTGTCTCCTGATAGCGCCTCCAGCCTCTGGACACTACGCTGACAGACACAGCAAACCTTCTTGCCACAGCTTGCATTGATGTGCCGTCCTGGATGAGCTGCACTACCTGAGCAACTTCTGTGGGTTGGAGAGTCCATCTCGTGCTACCGCGAGTGTGAAAGCACAACCAACATTCAAAAGTGACCAAAACATCAGCCATAAAGCATTGGTACTGAGATGTGGTCTGTGGTCCCCACCTGCAGAACCACTCCTTTATTGAGTGTGTCTTGATAATTACCAATAATTATCATCTATTGTCTATTCTACACTGTGTTCCAAATTAGTATGCAAATAATATTTTCTCAGATTTTCCCAAATTACCTATATGAATTGCAGTCATTATAATTTTCCAGTCAAATAACTATTAGAGTACAATTGAAAGGTTTTTGTACAAACTGCCTATGATAACAGTATATTTTAAAAAATAAAACACTCAAACTGCACTCGAAATGCATGTTCCAAATTATTCTGCACAGCAGAGTTTTCAACCTTTTCATTTTAATAAAGAACAAAAAAATGGTCATTTTTGAAATTATAAGCATTAGCAGGTTATTACAAACTGAAATCAAACAGTTTTCAACTCAAAACTTTATTCTAGGTGATGTTACATTTGCACATAGGACCCCTTGTTCGAAAGGAGCTTCTGAACTCTCTCGTCCATTGAATTTGTCAGGTTTTGGATGGTTTCTGCTTCAATTGTTTTGCATGAGGACAGAATACCCTCCCAGAGCTGTTGCTTAGATGTGAACTGCCTCCCGCCATCATAGACACTCCTTTTGATGATGCTCCAGAGGTTCTCAATGGGGTAGAGGTCAGGGGAGCATGGGTGCCACACCATAAGTTTGCCCCCTTTTAGGCCCACAGCAGCCAGAGATGCAGATGTGTTATGTGCAGCATTTGCTGATGCTGGCCTGGCAGGTGATGCAAATGGCCTTTTTGGGGTTATCGGCAGAGTCTTTAAAAAACAACCAGACTCGGGAAGACCTAACAGTTGTACTGGCAACTTCCTTTGTGTTGGTGTTATGGGGAACGGTTGCCTGCTTCTGTCTGCGGCCACCACACTGCTTCTTCTTGCCTGTTGGGGTACTCTGCCTCCCCCCCCTCCCTGTGTGCTGCTGGCCTCGCTCTGCATGTACTCCTACCAGGTTGAGTCATTTACTAATTCATCCACAGCCTCGTCTTCCACTTCCGCACCCTGGTCCTCCTCCTGACTTTCTGACAAATGTGTCTCATCATCGTCCACCTCTTGTGACATTTTCCCACCGTCGCCTTTGTGTGACTGTGGCTGTTCAAATATTTGGGCATCGCTACATGCGATCTCCTCTTGCCTTTAAGTCCTCTATATCTGTGTGGATAAAGTCCTCTGTATCTGTGTGGATAAAGTCCTCTGTATCTGTGTGGATACAGTCCTCTGTATCTGTATGGATACAGTCCTCTGTATCTGTGTGGATAAAGTCCTCTGTATTGTGTGGATAAAGTCCTCTGTATCTATGTGGATAAAGTCCTCTGTATCTGTGTGGATACAGTCCTTTGTATCTGTGTGGATACAGTCCTCTGTATCTGTGTGGATAAAGTCCTCTGTATCTGTGTGAATAAAGTCCTTTGTATCTGTGTGAATACAGTCCTCTGTATCTCTGTGGATAAAGTCCTCTGTATCTTTGTGGATACAGCCCTCTGTATCTGTGTGGATACAGTCTTCTGTATCTGTGTGGATACAGTCCTCTGTATCTGTGTGGATAAAGTCCTCTGTATCTGTGTGAATAAAGTCCTTTGTATCTGTGTGAATACAGTCCTCTGTATCTCTGTGGATAAAGTCCTCTGTATCTGTGTGGATACAGTCCTCTGTATCTTTGTGGATAAAGTCCTCTGTATCTGTGTGAATAAAGTCCTCTGTATCTGTGTGGATACAGTCCTCTGTATCTGTGTGGATAAAGTCCTCTGTATCTGTGTGGATACAGTCCTCTGTATCTGTGTGGATAAAGTCCTCTGTATTGTGTGGATAAAGTCCTCTGTATCTGTGTGGATAAAGTCCTCTGTATCTGTGTGGATACAGCCCTCTGTGTCTGTGTGGATAAAGTCCTCTGTATCTGTGTGAATAAAGTCCTCTGTATCTTTGTGGATACCATCCTCTGTATCTGTGTGGATACAGTCCTCTGTATCTGTGTGGATACAGTCCTCTGTATCTGTGTGGATACAGTCCTCTATATCTGTGTGAATAAAGTCCTCTGTATCTGTGTGGATACAGCCCTCTGTATCTGTGTGGATACAGTCCTCTGTATCTGTGTGGATACAGTCCTCTGTGTCTGTGTGGATACAGTCCTCTGTATCTGTGTGGATACAGTCCTCTGTGTCTGTGTGGATACAGTCCTCTGTATCTGTGTGGATACTGTCCTCTGTATCTGTGTGGATACAGTCCTCTGTATCTGTGTGGATACAGTCCTCTATATCTGTGTGAATAAAGTCCTCTGTATCTGTGTGGATACAGCCCTCTGTATCTGTGTGGATACAGTCCTCTATATCTGTGTGAATAAAGTCCTCTGTATCTGTGTGGATACAGTCCTCTGTATCTGTGTGGATAAAGTCCTCTGTATCTGTGTGAATAAAGTCCTCTATCTGTGTGGATACAGTCCTTTGTATCTGTGTGGATACAGTCCTCTGTAGCTGTGTGGATAAAGTCCTCTGTATCTGTGTGAATAAAGTCCTTTGTATCTGTGTGAATACAGTCCTCTGTATCTCTGTGGATAAAGTCCTCTGTATCTTTGTGGATACAGCCCTCTGTATCTGTGTGGATACAGTCCTCTGTATCTGTGTGGATACAGTCCTCTGTATCTGTGTGGATAAAGTCCTCTGTATCTGTGTGGATAAAGTCCTCTGTATCTTTGTGGATACAGTCCTCTGTATCTGTGTGGATACAGTCCTCTGTATCTGTGTGGATACAGTCCTCTGTATCTGTGTGGATACAGTCCTCTGTATCTGTGTGGATAAAGTCCTCTGTATCTGTGTGAATAAAGTCCTCTGTATCTGTGTGGATACAGTCCTTTGTATCTGTGTGGATACAGTCCTCTGTATCTGTGTGGATAAAGTCCTCTGTATCTGTGTGAATAAAGTCCTTTGTATCTGTGTGAATACAGTCCTCTGTATCTCTGTGGATAAAGTCCTCTGTATCTTTGTGGATACAGCCCTCTGTATCTGTGTGGATACAGTCCTCTGTATCTGTGTGGATAAAGTCCTCTGTATCTGTGTGGATAAAGTCCTCTGTATCTGTGTGGATACAGTCCTCTGTATCTGTGTGGATAAAGTCCTCTGTATTGTGTGGATAAAGTCCTCTGTATCTGTGTGGATAAAGTCCTCTGTATCTGTGTGGATACAGTCCTCTGTATCTGTGTGGATAAAGTCCTCTGTATTGTGTGAATAAAGTCCTCTGTATCTGTGTGGATACAGTCCTCTGTATCTGTGTGGATAAAGTCCTCTGTATCTGTGTGGATAAAGTCCTCTGTATCTGTGTGAATAAAGTCCTCTGTATCTGTGTGGATACAGTCCTCTGTATCTGTGTGGATACAGTCCTCTGTATCTGTGTGGATAAAGTCCTCTGTATCTGTGTGGATACAGTCCTCTGTATCTGTGTGAATACAGTCCTCTGTATCTGTGTGGATACAGTCCTCTGTATCTGTGTGGATAAAGTCCTCTGTATTGTGTGGATAAAGTCCTCTCTATCTATGTGGATAAAGTCCTCTGTATCTGTGTGGATACAGCCCTCTGTGTCTGTGTGGATAAAGTCCTCTGTATCTGTGTGAATAAAGTCCTCTGTATCTTTGTGGATACCATCCTCTGTATCTGTGTGGATACAGTCCTCTGTATCTGTGTGGATACAGTCCTCTATATCTGTGTTAATAAAGTCCTCTGTATCTGTGTGGATACAGCCCTCTGTATCTGTGTGGATACAGTCCTCTGTATCTGTGTGGATACAGTCCTCTGTGTCTGTGTGGATACAGTCCTCTGTATCTGTGTGGATACAGTCCTCTGTGTCTGTGTGGATACAGTCCTCTGTATCTGTGTGGATACTGTCCTCTGTATCTGTGTGGATACAGTCCTCTGTATCTGTGTGGATACAGTCCTCTATATCTGTGTGAATAAAGTCCTCTGTATCTGTGTGGATACAGCCCTCTGTATCTGTGTGGATACAGTCCTCTGTATCTGTGTGGATACAGTCCTCTGTATCTGTGTGGATACAGTCCTCTGTATCTGTGTGGATAAAGTCCTCTGTATCTGTGTGAATAAAGTCCTCTGTATCTGTGTGGATACAGTCCTTTGTATCTGTGTGGATACAGTCCTCTGTATCTGTGTGGATACAGTCCTCTGTATCTGTGTGGATACAGTCCTCTGTATCTGTGTGGATACAGTCCTCTGTATGTGTGTGGATACAGTCCTTTGTATCTGTGTGGATACAGTCCTCTGTATCTGTGTGGATACAGTCCTCTGTATCTGTGTGGATACAGTCCTCTGTATCTCTGTGGATAAAGTCCTCTGTATCTGTGTGGATACAGTCCTCTGTATCTTTGTGGATAAAGTCCTCTGTATCTGTGTGGATACAGTCCTCTGTATCTGTGTGAATAAAGTCCTCTGTATCTGTGTGGATACAGACCTCTGTATCTGTGTGGATAAAGTCCTCTGTATCTGTGTGGATACAGTCCTCTGTATCTGTGTGGATAAAGTCCTCTGTATTGTGTGGATAAAGTCCTCTGTATCTGTGTGGATAAAGTCCTCTGTATCTGTGTGGATACCATCCTCTGTATCTGTGTGAATAAAATCCTCTGTATCTGTGTGAATAAAGTCCTCTGTATCTGTGTGGATACAGTCCTCTGTATCTGTGTGAATAAAGTCCTCTGTATCTGTGTGGATACAGCCCTCTGTGTCTGTGTGGATAAAGTCCTCTGTATCTGTGTGAATAAAGTCCTCTGTATCTTTGTGGATACCATCCTCTGTATCTGTGTGGATACAGTCCTCTGTATCTGTGTGGATACAGTCCTCTGTATCTGTGTGGATACTGTCCTCTATATCTGTGTGAATAAAGTCCTCTGTATCTGTGTGGATACAGCCCTCTGTATCTGTGTGGATACAGTCCTCTGTATCTGTGTGGATACAGTCCTCTGTGTCTGTGTGGATACAGTCCTCTGTATCTGTGTGGATACAGTCCTTTGGGTCTGTGTGGATACAGTCCTCTGTATCTGTGTGGATACAGTCCTCTGTATCTGTGTGGATACTGTCCTCTGTATCTGTGTGGATACAGTCCTCTGTATCTGTGTGGATATAGTCCTCTATATCTGTGTGAATAAAGTCCTCTGTTTCTGTGTGGATTCATCCCTCTGTATCTGTGTGGATACAGTCCTCTGTATCTGTTTGGATACAGTCCTCTGTATCTGTGTGGATACAGTCCTCTGTATCTGTGTGGATAAAGTCCTCTGTATCTGTGTGAATAAAGTCCTCTGTATCTGTGTGGATACAGTCCTTTGTATCTGTGTGGATACAGTCCTCTGTATCTGTGTGGATAAAGTCCTCTGTATCTGTGTGAATAAAGTCCTTTGTATCTGTGTGAATACAGTCCTCTGTATCTCTGTGGATAAAGTCCTCTGTATCTTTGTGGATACATCCCTCTGTATCTGTGTGGATACAGTCCTCTGTATCTGTGTGGATACAGTCCTCTGTGTCTGTGTGGATACAGTCCTCTGTATCTGTGTGGATAAAGTCCTCTGTATCTGTGTGGATAAAGTCCTCTGTATCTTTGTGGATACAGTCCTCTGTATCTGTGTGGATACAGTCCTCTGTATCTGTGTGGATACAGTCCTCTCTATCTGTGTGGATAAAGTCCTCTGTATCTGTGTGGATAAAGTCCTCTGTATCTGTGTGGATACAGTCCTCTGTATCTGTGTGGATAAAGTCCTCTGTATCTGTGTGAATAAAGTCCTCTGTATCTGTGTGGATACAGTCCTTTGTATCTGTGTGGATACAGTCCTCTGTATCTGTGTGGATAAAGTCCTCTGTATCTGTGTGAATAAAGTCCTTTGTATCTGTTTGAATACAGTCCTCTGTATCTCTGTGGATAAAGTCCTCTGTATCTTTGTGGATAAAGTCCTCTGTATCTGTGTGGATACAGTCCTCTGTATCTGTGTGAATAAAGTCCTCTGTATCTGTGTGGATACAGTCCTCTGTATCTGTGTGGATAAAGTCCTCTGTATCTGTGTGGATACAGTCCTCTGTATCTGTGTGGATAAAGTCCTCTGTATTGTGTGGATAAAGTCCTCTGTATCTGTGTGGATAAAGTCCTCTGTATCTGTGTGGTACAGCCCTCTGTGTCTGTGTGGATAAAGTCCTCTGTATCTGTGTGAATAAAGTCCTGTGTATCTTTGTGGATACAGTCCTCTGTATCTGTGTGGATAAAGTCCTCTGTATTGTGTGGATAAAGTCCTCTGTATCTGTGTGGATAAAGTCCTCTGTATCTGTGTGGATACAGCCCTCTGTGTCTGTGTGGATAAAGTCCTCTGTATCTGTGTGAATAAAGTCCTCTGTATCTGTGTGGATACAGTCCTCTGTGTCTGTGTGGATAAAGTCCTCTGTATCTGTGTGGATAAAGTCCTCTGTATCTTTGTGGATACAGTCCTCTGTATCTGTGTGGATACAGTCCTCTGTATCTGTGTGGATAAAGTCCTCTGTATCTGTGTGGATAAAGTCCTCTGTATCTGTGTGGATACAGTCCTCTGTATCTGTGTGGATGAAGTCCTCTGTATCTGTGTGAATAAAGTCCTCTGTATCTGTGTGGATACAGTCCTTTGTATCTGTGTGGATACAGTCCTCTGTATCTGTGTGGATAAAGTCCTCTGTATCTGTGTGAATAAAGTCCTTTGTATCTGTGTGAATACAGTCCTCTTTATCTCTGTGGATAAAGTCCTCTGTATCTTTGTGGATAAAGTCCTCTGTATCTGTGTGGATACAGTCCTCTGTATCTGTGTGAATAAAGTCCTCTGTATCTGTGTGGATACAGTCCTCTGTATCTGTGTGGATAAAGTCCTCTGTATCTGTGTGGATACAGTCCTCTGTATCTGTGTGGATAAAGTCCTCTGTATTGTGTGGATAAAGTCCTCTGTATCTGTGTGGATAAAGTCCTCTGTATCTGTGTGGTACAGCCCTCTGTGTCTGTGTGGATAAAGTCCTCTGTATCTGTGTGAATAAAGTCCTCTGTATCTTTGTGGATACAGTCCTCTGTATCTGTGTGGATAAAGTCCTCTGTATTGTGTGGATAAAGTCCTCTGTATCTGTGTGGATAAAGTCCTCTGTATCTGTGTGGATACAGCCCTCTGTGTCTGTGTGGATAAAGTCCTCTGTATCTGTGTGAATACAGTCCTCTGTATCTGTGTGGATACAGTCCTCTGTATCTGTGTGGATACAGTCCTCTGTATCTGTGTGGATACAGTCCTCTGTATCTGTGTGGATACAGTCCTCTGTATCTGTGTGGATACAGTCCTCTGTATCTGTGTGGATACAGTCCTCTGTATCTGTGTGGATAAAGTCCTCTGTATCTTTGTGGATAAAGTCCTCTGTATCTGTGTGGATAAAGTCCTCTGTATCTTTGTGGATAAAGTCCTCTGTATCTGTGTGGATACAGTCCTCTGTATCTTTGTGGATAAAGTCCTCTGTATCTGTGTGGATAAAGTCCTCTGTATCTGTGTGGATAAAGTCCTCTGTATCTTTGTGGATAAAGTCCTCTGTATCTGTGTGGATAAAGTCCTCTGTATCTTTGTGGATAAAGTCCTCTGTGTCTGTGTGGATACAGTCCTCTATATCTGTGTGGATACAGTCCTCTGTATCTGTGTGGATACAGTCCTCTGTATCTGTGTGGATAAAGTCCTCTGTATCTGTGTGGATACAGTCCTCTGTATCTGTGTGGATACAGTCCTCTGTATCTGTGTGGATACAGTCCTCTATATCTTTGTGGATACAGTCCTCTGTATCTGTGTGAATACAGTCCTCTGTATCTGTGTGGATACAGTCCTCTATATCTGTGTGGATACAGTCCTCTGTGTCTGTGTGGATACAGTCCTCTGTATCTGTGTGGATACTGTCCTCTGTATCTGTGTGGATACAGTCCTCTGTATCTGTGTGGATACAGTCCTCTGTATCTGTGTGGATACAGTCCTCTGTATCTGTGTGGATACAGTCCTCTATATCTGTGTGGATACAGTCCTCTGTATCTGTGTGAATACAGTCCTCTGTATCTGTGTGGATACAGTCCTCTATATCTGTGTGGATACAGTCCTCTGTGTCTGTGTGGATACAGTCCTCTGTATCTGTGTGGATACTGTCCTCTGTATCTGTGTGGATACAGTCCTCTGTATCTGTGTGGATACAGTCCTCTGTATCTGTGTGGATACAGTCCTCTGTATCTGTGTGGATAAAGTCCTCTATATCTGTGTGGATACAGTCCTCTGTATCTGTGTGGATACAGTCCTCTGTATCTTTGTGGATACAGTCCTCTGTATCTGTGTGGATACAGTCCTCTATATCTGTGTGGATACAGTCCTCTATATCTGTGTGGATAAAGTCCTCTGTATCTTTGTGGATAAAGTCCTCTGTATCTGTGTGGATACAGTCCTCTGTATCTTTGTGGATAAAGTCCTCTGTATCTGTGTGAATAATGTCCTCTGTATCTGTGTGGATACAGTCCTCTGTATCTGTGTGGATACAGTCCTCTGTATCTGTGTGGATACAGTCCTCTCCTCTCTACATTCTGTGAATAAGTCAATTAGACTAAGGGTTACATGTGCAAGAGACACATGCACATCGCGCAAAGTAAGTAGTATTATAACTCCATTACCTTGGGCCATGCTGGGAAGGTTAGTGGCGGCGTGGAAGAAGTTCTGGGGATATGTATCTGCTACCCATTTTTAGACTATAGTCCATCACTATATCTTTAAATCTTTATCATTGGATTGTACACTGTCTATAGGGAGAGCTATCATATGATATATCACTCCAGTGCCCATTGATGGAATACTTTCTCTGTGACCTCCTGATGAAGGGACGTCTGTTTGGGTGTATATTTGGATTTTTATATTAATAGCCATGAGACATATACATATGTCATCGCAGACTTTCTTTAATTAATTTTCTTATATTTTGTGGCTGGCTGAAAAGGTTAACAATCATTATTTATTGATTGTTACATAGGGGATATAAGTCTCTTTGCAGGGTTCTTCCATGCTACCCTGTTTTTCTTCTCTAGCTGCCCTCCCCCTCCCTGTAACTCCTCCCCCATCATTTACTTATTCATATTTGAGAGTAATTAATTTTTTGTATAATCAATATTTTTCAATAAAGTTAATATTTTTACGATTAAATCCCATTTGGTGTTGTTTTGGAGATAACCTATAGGTATATGGAGGGATTTGTAACCCAACTCAGTGGTCCTCCTTTTTGTACATAAACAGCATGAGACCCCCATAGCCTCCCCATGTTCAGCATGAGTTCCCTATAGCCTGCCCATGTCCAGAATGAGACCCCCACAGCCTCCCTATATACAGTATGAACCCCCATAGCTTCCCCATGTCCAGCATGAGACCCCCATAGCCTCCCCATGTCCTGCATGAGATCCCCATAGCATTCCCATGTTCAGCATGAGACCCCCATAGCCTCCCCATATCCAGCATGAGATCCCCATAGCCTCTGTATTTCCAGCATGAGACCCCCATAGCCTCCCCATGTCTAGCACGAGACCCCCATAGCCTCTGCATTTCCAGCATGAGTCCCCTATAGCCTCCCCATGTCCAGAATGAAACCCCCATAGCCTCCCTATATACAGTATGAACCCCTCATAACTTCCCCATGTCCAGCATGAGACCCCCATAGCCTCTCCATGTCCAGTATGAGACCCCCATAGCATCCCCAAGTCCAGCATGAGACCCCCCATAGCCTTCCCATGTCCAGCACGAGATCCCCATAGCCTCCCCATGTCCAACATGAGATCCCCATATCCTCCCCATGTCCAGAATGAAACCCCCATAGCCTCCCTATATACTGTATGAACCCCTCATAACTTCCCCATGTCCAGCATGAGACCCCCATAGCCTCTCCATGTCCAGTATGAGACCCCCATAGCCTTCTCATGTCAAGCACGAGACCCCCATAGCATCCCCATGTTCAGCATGAGACCCCCAAAGCCTTCCCATGTCCAGCACGAGACCCCATAGCCTCACCTTGTCCAGCATGAGACCCCCATATCCTCCCCATGTCCAGCGCTCTGCTCTTGTCTCCGATGCATTAACTCTCCACAATGTACAGCTGACGCGATGAAATGACATCATCACATCAGCTGTTTCTCATGCTGATCGGTGGAAGAAGGGGCTGGCGGCCCCTCCTCCACCAGTGCATTCACCGCGGATGGAGATTCACCGCGGATGGAGTCGGCGGTTGGGTGGAATAGGGCACGGTGCGGCCCGTGGACCACTGTTATCAGCCCCTATGCTGTCTTGGACCAGAAGGGAACAGCCAGAGGGCCGAGTGAGGCCCGGGGCCCACACTTTGCCCAGGTCTGCATTATAATATTAACCTGCAGGTAATTGATAGATAGATAATTGATTGAGAGATAATAGATAAATAGAGATATAGATAATATGGGATAGATAGAAAGATAGATAATAGATAGATAATACATATATGATAAATACATGGATGATAGACAGATGATAAATAGATAGATTTAGATAATAGATATATGATAGGTAATAGATAGATGATAAATAGATAGATGATATATAATAGATAGATGATAGATTATAGATAGATAGATAATACATATACAGTGCCTACAAGTAGTATTCAACCCCCTGCAGATTTAGCTGGTTTGATAAGATGCAAATAAGTTAGAGCCTTCAAACTGCAAACGAGAGTAGGATTTATGAACAGAAGCATAAATCTTACAAACCAAAAAGTTATGTTGC
Source organism: Phyllobates terribilis (assembly GCF_046119375.1). Lineage (NCBI taxonomy): Eukaryota > Metazoa > Chordata > Amphibia > Anura > Dendrobatidae > Phyllobates > Phyllobates terribilis. The sequence continues at coordinate 367,723 of NW_027363819.1, read as the reverse complement.
TCAGTTGAATTTTAATAAATTTTAAACATAAAAGTGTGGGTCAATTATTATACAACCCCTATGTTTAATATTTTGTGGAATAACCCTTGTTTGCAATTACAGCTAATAATCGTCTTTTATAAGACCTGATCAGGCCGGCACAGGTCTGTGGAGTTATCTTGGCCCACTCCTCCATGCAGATCTTCTCCAAGTTATCTAGGTTCTTTGGGTGTCTCATGTGGACTTTATTCTTGAGCTCCTTCCACAAGATTTCAATTGGGTTAAGGTCAGGAGACTGACTAGGCCACTCCAACACCTTGACTTTTTCCCTCTTGAACCAGGCCTTGGTTTTCTTGGCTGTGTGCTTTGGGTCATTGTCTTGTTGGAAGATGAAATTACGACCCATCTTAAGATCCTTGATGGAGGAGTGGAGGTTCTTTGCCAAAATCTCCAGGTAGGCCGTGCTATCCATCTTCCCATGGATGCGGACCAGATGGCCAGGCCCCTTGGCTGAGAAACAGCCCCACAGCATGATGCTGCCACCACCATGCTTGACTGTAGGGATGGTATTCTTGGGGTCGTATGCAGTGCCACCCAGTCTCCAAACGTCACGTGTGTGGATGGCACCAAAGATCTCGATCTTGGTCTCATCAGACCATAGAACCTTGAACCAGTCTGTCTCAGAGTCCTCCAAGTGATCATGAGCAAACTGTAGACGAGCCTTGACATGACGCTTTGAAAGTAAAGGTACCTTACGGGCTCGTCTGGAACGGAGACCATTGCGGTGGAGTACGTTACTTATGGTATTGACTGAAACCAATGTCCCCACTGCCATGAGATCTTCCCGGAGCTCCTTCCTTGTTGTCCTTTGGTTAGCCTTGACTCTTCGGACAAGCCTGGCCTCGGCACGGGAGGAGACTTTCAAAGGCTGTCCAGGCCGTGGAAGGCTAACAGTAGTTCCATAAGCCTTCCACTTACGGATGATGCTCCCAACAGTGGAGACAGGTAAGCCCAACTCCTTGGAAAGGGTTTTGTACCCCTTGCCAGCCTTGTGACCCTCCACGATCTTGTCTCTGATGGCCTTGGAATGCTCCTTTGTCATTCCCATGTTGACCATGTCTGAGTGCTGTTCACAAGTTTGGGGAGGGTCTTAAATAGTCAGAAAAGGCTGGCAAAAGAGATCTTTAATCCACACATGTGAAGCTCATTATTCTTGGTGCCTGAACTACTTCTTACTACTTTAGGGGGACCAAACAGAATTCTTGTGGTTTGAGGGGTTGAATAATAAATGACACTCTGAATTAACTTTTAACGTTTTAAAAAAAAAAAAAAACAAAATTTGCTGCAGTGCATTTCCCACTTCCAGGCTGATCTACAGTACAAATGTCACAATGCCAAGTTAATTCCGCATGTGTCAACCAGCTAAATCTGCAGGGGGTTGAATACTACTTGTAGGCACTGTATATATATATATATATATATATATATATATATATATATGGGGTCCAATAATGAGCATGACATTTTGGAATCCATAAATAAAAAACCTTTATTACAAAATGGTTACAATGGCACAACAAGCACAAGAATGCCCACATTCAGAATGGTAAATCAAGAACTAGTACATCAAACACCAAATATGCATAAAAACAATATCTATACAACGAATGAGAAAAATAGAGGCGAGGACCGCCAACCCATATGTAATATAATGACCTATCATTACAACATCATAGCGAAAGATATGAACAAATATTATGTGTAGATGAAAGGAGGCGCCAATTAAGATGCACACTATCTAGTGCAATGTGCCCACCAGTTATGCAAGAAATATATAATATAACAATAACATATAATGTAAAGCATGTGCTGGTGTTAGAGGACATGCACACCAGACGGACACAGAAAATAATGTTGCTATGTTGCTGAATGTAAAAGCACCTAAAGAGGGGCCACCACAAATGTAAAGGGGAGTAGTTGTAAAGGTCTCATAATGGGAGAAAAAGGAAGTAAAGCGGCATAATATACCTGATAGGCAGTCCAGGAACTGAATGTGGAGCGCTCCCCGACGCGCGTTTCGGACGCAAAGTCCTTCGTCAGGGGGTAATGATAGGTCATTATATTACATATGGGTTGGCGGTCCTCGCCTCTATTTTTCTCATTCGTTGTATAGATATTGTTTTTATGCATATTTGGTATTTGATATACTGGTTCTTGATTTACCATTCTGAATGTGGGCATTCTTGTGCTTGTTGTGCCATTGTAACCATTTTGTAATAAAGGTTTTTTATTTATGGATTCCAAAATGTCATGCTCATTATTGGACCCCACGTTCGGTGATTCTCTCGGTTGCTGTGTGTTTTAACCGAATGGTCTGCCATTCATATTGCATGTCCATATAGCACACAACTTGTGATACTATGGGTATTTTACACTGACCAACTGGTCCTTGCTGAAAAACCCTTATATATATGTGGCTATATCCTTGGTGTCTTTTGCATATATATATACAGTTATATGAAAAAGTTTGGGCACCCCTATTAATCTTAAGCTTATTGTTTTATAAAAATTGGTGTTTTTGCAACAGCTATTTCAGTTTGATATATGTAATAACTGTTGGACACAGTAATGTTTCTGCCTTGAAATGAGGTTTATTGTACTAACAGAAAATGTGCAATCTGCATTCAAACAAAATTTGACAGGTGCATAAGTATGGGCACCTCACCAGAAAAGTGACATTAATATTTAGTAGATCCTCCTTTTGCAAAAATAACAGCCTCTAGTCGATTCCTGTAGCTTTTAATGAGTTCCTGGATCCTGGATGAAGGTATTTTTGACCATTCCTCTTTACAAAACAATTCCAGTTCAGTTAAGTTTGATGGTCGCCGAGCATGGACAGCCCTCTTCAAATGATCCCACAGATGTTCAATGATATTCAGGTCGGGGGACTGGGATGGCCATTGCAGAACATTGTAATTGTTCCTCTGCATGGATGCCTGAGTAGATTTGGAGCGGTGTTTTGGATCATTGTCTTGCTGAAAGATCCATCCCCTGCGTAACTTCAACTTTATCACTGATTCTTGAACATTATTGTAAAGAATCTGCTGATACTGAGTGGAATCCATGCGTCCCTCAACTTTAACAAGATTCCCGGTGCCGGCATTGGCCATACAGCCCCAAAGCATGATGGAACCTCCACCAAATTTTACTGTGGGTAGCAAGTGTTTTTCTTGGAATGCTGTGTTTTTTTGTCGCCATGCATAACGCCTTTTTGTATGACCAAACAACTCAATCTTGGTTTCATCAGTCCACAGGACCTTCTTCCAAAAAGAAATTGGCTTCTCCAAATGTGCTTTCGCATACCTCAGCCGACTCTGTTTGTGGCGTGCTTGCAGAAACGGCTTCTTTCGCATCACTCTCCCATACAGCTTCTCCTTGTGCAAAGTAGGTTGTATAGTTGACCGATGCACAGTGACACCATCTGCAGCAAGTTGATGCTGCAGCTCTCTGGAGGTGGTCTGAGGATTGTCCTTGACTGATCTCACCATTCTTCTTCTCTGCCTTTCTGATGTTTTTCTTGGCCTGCCACTTCTGGCCTTAACAAGAACTGTCCCTGTGTTCTTCCATTTCCTTACTATGTTCCTCACAGTGGAAACTGACAGGTTAAATCTCTGAGACAGCTTTTTGTATCCTTCCCCTGAACAACTATGTTGAATAATCTTTGTTTTCAGATCATTTGACAGTTGTTTTGAGGAGCCCATGATGCCACTCTTCAGAGGAGATTCAAACAGGAGAACAACTTGCAAGTGGCCACTTTAAGTAGCTTTTGTCATGACTGCATACACCTGGCTATGAAGTTCAAAGCTCAATGAGGTTACAAAACCAAAAAAAGTGCTTTAGTAAGTCAGTAAAAAGTAGGTAGGAGTATTTAAAACTAGAAAATGATAAGGGTGCCCATACTTATGCACCTGTCAAATTTTGTTTGAATGCAGATTGCACATTTTCTGTTAGTACAATAAACCTCATTTCAAGACTGAAACATTACTGTGTCCAACAGTTATTACATATATCAAACTGAAATAGCTGTTGCAAAAACACAAATTTTTATAAAACATTAAGCTTAAGATTAATAGGGGTGCCCAAACTTTTTCATATGACTGTATATATATATATATATATATATGTAGATATATATGTGTAGATATATGATAGATAGATAGATAGATAGATAATACATATATTATATATATGGATAGATAGATAATAGATAGAAAATAGATATATAATATATAGATGATAGATAATAGATAGATAATAGATATATGATAAATACATAGATGATAGATAATAGAGAGATGATAGATAGATGATAGATTATAGATAGATATATGGATAGATAGATGATAGATGATAAATAGATAGATGATAGATAATTGATAGATAGAGAATAGATAGATGATATAGATAGATAGATAATAGATAGATAAATAATATGATAGATATTAGATAGATAATAGATAGATAGATAATAGATGGATGATAGATAATAGATAGATAATAGGTAAATGGATAGATAATAGATAGTTAAATAGATGATAGAGATATAGATAATAGATAGATAGATGATATATAGATAATAGATCGACGGTAGATAATAGATAGATAATAGATAGATAATAGATGATAGATAGATGATAGATAATATATACAGTATACAAATAAACCATTAACATATTTTATTGGCTGTAAAAAGACTGTTACGTTCTTTGTATTGTTAAATTACCTGAATTATTTTATAACTTCCGTAATCCCAACTGATAGCACATAGGTATCTCTGTGTGACCTGAAGATGTATGAAGAGCTCTACCACATTATTGCTTTATACCGGCATCACAATGCTATTAATGTTTTTGGGCGATACACACAGATGCCGCTCTGCCGCAGACTGGGATCCACTAGACACCAGACACCTTGAGAAAGGCCTATGATAGGCCGAAACGTTGGAAATATCTGATTTCATTAGGGGTCTATCAAAATTAAGAAAACTTTCTTTGCTTCATTGCATAATAAAAAAATCATTTTCATGATAATTTGTTTGCTGGAATATATATATATTTTTTGACTGTTTCACTATTTTACTCCTGAGCACCACAAGCAGTGAGCGCCCATTATTCACTTACTATTAATTTTATTATTACACAGAATTGTAAATATTTTACACCAACTCATCTTCAATCCACTCAGATTCCCACAATATGAGATACTAATAATTTATCTATATAATTTTCCTAGAGAAGAATGGATAGAGACAGAAAGAAGATGGCGGAGAGGATAATGCACCTCACCATAGAGATCCTCTTCCGGCTTACTGGAGAGGTGAGAGATTCTGATGACGTCACATTACATCATTCTTATCTATGGGAATAACAGATGGACAGAACTGGAGAGGTGAGGACTCTGGAAATGTCTGGAGGGAGATTTATTACTGTGTCTCTCCATAACCAGGATTACACAGTAGTGAAGAAGACCTCTAGTGGGCGCTGTCAGGACCCTGTGTCTGAGGGATGGGGAAGACCCCTGAGCCCAATCACGGGGCCTCCACCTCACCCCCTGATACATGAGGACATCAATGACCAGAAGATCCTAGAACTCGCCTACAAGATGATTGAGCTGCTGACTGGAGAGGTGACACTGCTGGGACATTATACAGTAACTCTATGAAGGGATCGGGGGGATGACGGTATCATTGTATATGTCAGGTTCCTATAAGGTGTCAGGATGCCGCTGTCTATTTCTCCATGGAGGAGTGGGAGTATTTAGAAGGACACAAAGATCTGTACAAGGACGTCATGATGGAGGTTCCCCAGCCCCTCACATCACCAGGTAATAGGACTAAATACACACGGCCTATAATTATCTGTATGTAAAGAATGAATTCAGTCCCTGTATGTGTTTCCTCCAGATCTATCCAGTAAGAGGACAACACCAGAGAGATGTCCCCGTCCTCTTCTTCCACAGGACTGTAAACAAGAAGATCCCAATGTTCCTCAGGATCATCAGGTAGATGGAGAGAAGGTGTCATGAGATCTCCCCTATGATGTATAGACGGCTGTGAAGGTCTTGTGCTCAGTCTTGTTTTATCCACCATTATTATATGTTTTATACTTGTGTAATGAGAACGGTGGAGATGACAGGATTAGAGCTGATCATAGATGTGACTTCTCCATCTGTCTGTGACTTTTACAATATTTGTTTCAGGGTGAAGATCTGACCCATATTAATACTACAGAGACATATGTGAGGGGTGATGAGCGGTGTAAAGAGGAGATTCCTACATATGACCACCCAGGTGAGTAGTAACCACTAAATGCAGAGAAGTCACAGATTCTTCTCAGTCACCGGCTGTGGCTGCTTTATCGGTGGTGTAGTCCGGTTGTGTCACAATTGTGTGATCACAATTTTACCTCTAGACCACAACATTCTCCTCCATCCAAAAATGTTCACATTACTTTGTGTAATTGTGAAAGACCTTTTCTGTAGAATTTACAACCTGGAGGATCCACCTACCCCCTGGGATTAGGAGACGCTGACCCTTACCTGTCCAGATTTGTAAAATACAAAACCAAATGGCAGCGTACTTAGAATGTGCTGACAAGTTAGAAAATCAGTTGAAGAGAAAGTGGAGGGTAATGATGCTGTTGGCTTCCTAGATCCCTGATATCTTATTGGATGAATCTACCTTCTCTCCCTTCTTTGCTGCTGAATGTCCTCATATGGTCCCTACAAGACCAGGTCCAGCCTTTCTGGCCAAACTTCACTTTTATGATCGACAACATTAATTGTGCAGTGAGGGACAAGTGTGAATTTCTGTACAATAACAGCAGAGTTTCCCTTTATCCTGACTTTTCAATTTCTTTTTAAACCAACTAACTTCAAACAGGATAGTGATAAACTATACAGAAAACATTACACCTGTGCCATGATATATCTCTAAGCTGTGCGTGGCTGATGGCTGTAATATACATTTATTCACGCCTGCAGGAGATGTGTTGGCATGGCTCCAGCCCTGGTTTCATGGATTCACTCAACGTCATAAATTACATTATTTTTCAATCCTAAGGAATTCAGATTACTGCACAATCTCTCCTGAAATGGGGGCGCTAATACTTTCTCTACTCTTGTGCTCAGGAGTCATAGTAGCTCCAATGGTCCACCATAAATGAGTGTGACTCTGGTTTAGATTTGAAGTTCTCTTCCCTGATACATATATTGTTGTTGAGGATGTAACATATCTTTTATTCTGTATTTTTTAACAGGTTCATTTTGTATGATAGCTTTATTGTGGTGGGATCGGCCTGACTCAGTTATGTGACTCTGTAACTCTCTAGTCTTTAAAAGAAGGTCTCCATTACCTCTTCCCAATGCCCGAGGTCTAAATTTAAGACACCTCAGCTCTGCACTATTATACAAAGTTCTCTTTCAATGTCTACTATTTCTTCTTGAAACTCATCTCACAGAAAATATTGGCCCTTATCATTGTTTAGACCTCAGAGAGGTTTCACCACTAGTTACTCACTACTTACTGATGGAGACTGTTGAGTTTGATAATTTCAGTAGATGTGTTATTGTCTATAGTCACAGTTTTTGACTACAGTAGTTAGTGCCCAAAATACTCTGATTTAACCCCTTCCTGCAGCCAGTTTTGTGTTCCTATCAGGCACCATTTTCTTAATCTGATGTGTGTCACTTTATATGGTGATAACTTTGGAATTCTTCACAAAGGATAATAGGAAACAAATGGACCTTACAAATTATTTTCCAACTTCTCTTGAATCCGACAATCCCCTATATACGGTTGTACACTACTGTCTGGGCACATGGCAGGTTAAGAAGGGAAGGAGCGACATTTAGCTATTTGAATGCAGATCTTGCTAGAATAGTTTGCAGACACAATGTGTTGGGGACACTGTTCATGGTCACCTGGCAGCTCAAAAGATGGCTACCACAAACAAGCTTGGCACTATCTACTCCATTTTCCAGATACCAGGGTTTGCCTTGCTCATCACCCTTTAATCCCAAGAAGAATAGTCAGGTAACCGGGTCAAAACAAGGGGGACAGAGAAAATACAAGATCAGAAGACACAAGAGTAGTCAGTAAACGGGCCGAGGTCACAACAAGAAACAAATCCACAAGCCGGGAGCTGAGCACAGAGGACTGAACCAGAGGAGAACAAGGCTGGATCTGGCAGCTTCCGGCAATATGCTTCCAGCTTTAGTAGGGTGCGGTGCTTTCCAATTGGAATAAGCAGATTACTCCAGCTGGACAGCACACACACCCATACTGCCAGACTGGATGGTACTACAGGTCCCAGGCTACCTAATCTTAGTGGCTGGACACAGCCTGTGCCGTCCAGAGCTTCTGGTTCCGACATCTCCTCCATCACCAGTGCCACCTGCAGAATGATAAAGGTGGCGCCTGGTGACAGATGGAGACGTTGGGGCAGCAGGTCCCAAAGGAGATGGGACACACTATTTACAGAAACCTTAAAGAAGTTGTCCAGTACTTTTTATAATTGCCCCAATGTCCCCCAATGTATTTACCCTGTGCCCATAAGTCTTTTTGTAATTACCTTCTGCTGTCCTTCTTGCCTGTAAGTGACGCTATCACTGGCCGCCTACAGACATCACGTGAGGCGTGACATCAGTGACATGGTCCCCGCGGTGAATGCTAGGCTGTGGGCGGGGTTACCCCACGCGTCACACCCAGCATCCACCACGCACTTTCCCTCTCCTCATTCATTGTGAAAGCGCGCGGTGGATTCTGGGTGTGACGCGCGGGGTAACTCTGCCCACAGCCCAGCATCCACCGTGGGGACCACGTCACTGATGCCACGCCTCACTTAACGTGATATCAGTGGAAGAAAGAGCCGGCTGCAGCCGGGGGTCATGTAATGCTTGTAGGCGGCCAGCGATATTGCCGCTCACAGGCAAGAAGGACAGCAGAAGGTAATTACAAAAAGATTTATGGGCACAGGTTAAATACATTGGCGAAATTGAAAAAAAGTGCTGGACTACTTCTTTAATATAACAAAATGGCAGAAAACCAGAGTAGTAGAAATCACCATAAAGTGACTCCATTTTGGAAATTATAACCCGCAGTGAATTAATCTATAGGAGTAGTGAGTATTTTGACTCCACAGGCACTTTCCGGAAATTAGCACACAATGAATGGTGGAGAGTGAAAATTGCCCATTGGCCATTTTATTGCCCAACACATAGTGCCCAGATTCAGCTCCAGGAGACACATCATAAATTAAGTGGGTTCTTCTCACTATAGTAATGCCAAATACATGGAGGCTAAATGTGGTTTGGGCGCACTGCAAGGCTCAGAAGTGAGGGGGAGATCTGACTTTGGGAAAGCGGATTTTGCTGCATTGGTTTATGGATGAGAAGAAGTTTTTATTGGTATCATTTTTGCCTACATAACATTGTTTGATGGCTTCTTATTCCATATTTTGGAGGCAGAATGAGCAAACAGTTGAACACCACGCTCCACTGGTTCATCCTATGAGGTTTTCTATTAGACTGTGAATTGTCATTCTGTCAATAACTTGTCATTTCTACAGATGTTTTAAGTAGAAATGTTCAAAAATATAAATTTCAAAGATATTTTATTCAAAATTAATAATTGTTTTTTTCTTGGCAGATGACTGTACCAGGAGATCAGAGGGACAGCCGACATCTTCAATTTTTAAATTGGATGATCTTGAAATCCCACAGGATACAATTGAAGTGAATGCCATTACTCCAGATATACCATCTTCCCTTCACAGCAAAGATCTGTCATCTGATCCTATGAAACAGGTCCTGTCTTCTGATTCATTACCGACTACTAAGGAAAATCAAAATAAAAAAATAAGCATTACAAAACAAACTGCTCATAAAGGAAAGAAGTCATTTTCACGTTCAGAAAATGGAAATAGTTGTACCCTCGAAAAGTCTATTCTTAAACATCAAAAAATACACACAGCGGACAATAGATTTTTTTGTTCAAAATGTGGGAAATGTTTTAACCACAAATCAGATTTTGTCAAGCACCAGAGACTTCACATAGGGGAGAAGCCTTTTTCATGTTCAGAATGTGGGAAATGTTTTAACCGGAAAGCGCATCTTTATAACCACCAGAGAACCCACACAGGGGAGAAGCCCTTTTCCTGTTCAGAATGTGAGAAATGTTTTAACCATAAATCAGCTTTGGTTAATCACAAGAGAATTCACACAGGGGAGAAGCCTTTTACCTGTTCAGAATGTGAAAAATTTTTCAACCACAAAGCACATCTTAATATCCACCAGAGAACCCACACAGGAGAGAAGCCTTTTTCATGTTCAGAATGCGGGAAATGTTTTGTACAGCAATCAAGTCTTATCAAACATGAGAGAACTCACACAGGGGAGAAGCATTTTTCATGTTCAGAATGTGGGAAATGTTTTTACGATAAATCTGCTTTGGTTACGCACCAGATAATTCACACAGGGGAGAAGCCTTTTTCATGTTCCGAATGTGGGAAATGTTTTAACACTAAATCTGCTTTGGTTAAGCACCAGAGAATTCACACAGGGGAGAAGCCTTTTTCATGTTCAGAATGTGGCAAATGTTTTAACCGTAAATCATTTTTGGTTAACCACCAGAAAATTCACACAGGGGAGAAGCCTTTTTCATGTTCAGAATGTGCGAAATGTTTTCGTGACAAATCAGCTTTGGTTAAGCACCACAGAACTCACACAGGGGAGAAGCCTTTTTCATGTTCAGAATGTGGGAAATGTTTTAATGATAAATCAGCTTTGGTTACGCATCAGAGAACTCACACAGGGGAGAAACCTTTTTCATGTTCAGAATGTGGAAAATGTTTTTGTGATAAATCAGCTTTGGTTAAGCACCAGAGAACTCACACAGGGGAGAAGCCTTTTTCATGTTCAGCATGTGGGAAATGTTTTAATGATAAATCAACTTTGGTTACGCATCAGAGAACTCACACAGGGGAGAAGCCTTTTTCATGTTCAGAATGTGGGAAATGTTTTAATGATAAATCAGCTTTGATTACGCATCAGAGAACTCACACAGGGGAGAAGCCTTTTTCATGTTCAGAATGTGGGAAATGTTTTAATGATAAATCAGCTTTGGTTAAGCACCAGAGAACTCACACAGGGGAGAAGCCTTTTTCATGTTCAGAATGTGGGAAATGTTTTAACCATAAATCAGCTTTGGTTAAGCACCAGAGAACCCACACAGTGGAGAAGCCTTTTTCCTAATCTTTTTTTTTTAATCCAATATATTTTTGAGATTTTTTTTCATAATCTTTTTTTTTGACAAAACAAGAAACCAGTACATATAATAATAAGATAACATACCATAGGGATGACATACATGCATCTCTCCTATATATGCTTTCAGCTTGCCCATTACCATCTGATAACTTGCAGTTACTATATCTTACACTTAACATTCCACATTCTTGAAATCTTTTATATAACTATAATATTGTAATAAACATTATAATCCTATACACATATAGGTGTGCTATATTACCCATACCACATTTAAGGAATTCCAATACACATTACAATGAAACATTAGACCTCGCCAATACCCCCCTCCCCCATAAGTCATGGTCTCTCCAACAATAACCCCCTTGATGTCATTCCAGGTGTATCCGACCATAAACATTAAATCTTATTTTTTATATACCCCTTTTTCTAATCTGATAATATGATTTATCCTATTTTTTAGTTCACTAATTTCTGGAGGTGAGGGGTTAATCCATTTGGATGCAATATGTTTCCTAGCTTGAAATAAAATACGTGAAATCCCTATTGAAATTGGGTCAAATTCCATATCATCCTTTAATACAGGGGTCCTCAAACTACGGCCCGCGGGCCACATGCGGCCCGCCGAGGAGGTTTATCCGGCCTGCCGGGTGTTTTTGCCGCCGCTGCCTGTCCTGCTTAGCAGACGACAGTTCAATGCCGGCGGGCCCTGTAATCGTGGGCGGAACGACGATGCCGCGAGTAAAGGCGATGCGCTGCCACTCCGGAAGACTTGCTGCCCTCCGTATACAGCACAGATGACGTGATGACGTCACGCGCCTGTGCCAGAAGTAGACAGAATCGAGCAGGCGCCTATTCAGAGCAGTGGGATACATGGGTGAGTACTGGTATTTTTTTTTATTTTTAACACTGGATCCGGTCTGACATGCTTATTGGGGACATTTACCTGCCTATTGGGGACATGTACCTGCCTATTAGGGACCTATGCTGCCTATTGGGGACCTATGCTGCCTATTGGGGATATTTACCTGCCTATTGGGGACCTATGCTGCCTGTTGGATATATTTACCTGCCTATTGGGGACCTATGCTGCCAATTTGGGATATTTACCTGCCTATTGGGGACCTATCCTGCCTATTGGGAACATTTACCTGCCTATTAGGGACCTATGTTGCCTATTGGGGACATTTACCTGCCTATTGGGGACACTTACCTGCCTATTGGTGACACTTACCTGCCTATTGGGGACCTATGCTGCCTATTAGGGACATTTACCTGCCAATTGGGGACCTATCCTGCCTATTGGGGATATTTACCTGCCTATTGGGGACCTATGCTGCCTATGGGGACACTTACCTGCCTATTGGTGACACTTACCTGCCTATTGGGGACCTATGCTGCCTATTAGGGACATTTACCTGCCTATTGGGGACATTTACCTGCCTATTGCGGCCCTATGCTGCCTATTGGGGACATTTACCTGCCTATTGGGGACATTTACCTGCCTATTGGAGACACTTACCTGCCTATTGGGAACATTTACCTGCCTATTGGGGACATATAACCTGCCTATTGGGGACATATAACCTGCCTATTGGGGACATATAACCTGCCTATTGGGGACATTTACCTGCCTATTGGGAACCTATGCTGTCTATTGGGGACATTTACCTGCCTATTGGGGAAATTTACCTGCCTGTTGGGGACCTATGCTGCCTATTTGGGATATTTACCTGCCTATTGGGGACCTATGTTGCCTATTGGGGACATTTACCTGCCCATTGGGGACCTATGCTGCCTATTGGGGACATTTAGCTGCCTATTGAGGACCTATGCTGCCTATTGGGGATATTTACCTGCCTATTGGGGACCTATGCTGCCTATTGGGGATATTTACCTGCCTATTGGGGACCTATGCTGCCTATTGGGGACATTCACCTGCCTATTGGGGACCTATGCTGCCTATGGGAACATTTACCTGCCTATTGGGGACATTTACCTGCCTATTGGGGACCTATGCTGCCTATTGGGGACATTTACCTGCCTATTGGGGGCTTTTACCTGCCTATTGGGGACCTATGCTGCCTATAGGGGACATTTACCTGCCTATTGGGGACCTATGCTGCCTACCTGCCTATTAGGAACCTATGCTGCCTATTGGGGAGATTTACCTGCCTATTGGGGAGATTTACTTGACTATTGGGGACATTTACCTGCCTATTGGGAACATTTACCTGCCCATTGGGGACATTTACTTGCCTATTGGGGACCTATGCTGCCTATTGGGAACATTTACTTGCCTATTAGGAACCTATGCTGCCTATTGGGGACATTTACCTGCCTATTGGGGACCTATGCTGCCTATTGGGAACATTTACCTACGTATTAGGAACCTATGCTGCCTATTGGGGACATTTACTTGCCTATTGGGGACATTTACCTGCCTATTGGGGACCTTTACCTGCCTATTAGGAACCTATGCTGCCTATTGGGGACATTTACTTGCCTATTGGGGACTCTCACACCACACCAGTCTGAGCCTGAGGTAAAAGCGGAGTTCCACCAATATGGGCACTGGTGAGGCTGAAATTATATAGACTGGCAAGGCTTCATTGATGGGCAGTGCAGTCTGTATGTCTCTATGTGGGCAATTTTATTTTTGGTATTATTGTCTACCTGCAATTGGGGACATTTACCTGTCTATGGGGGACCTATGCTGCCTATTGGGAACATTTACCTGCCTATTGGGGACCTATGCTGCCTATTGGGGACATTTACTTGCCTATTGGGGACATTTACCTGCCTATTGGGGACACTTACCTGCCTATTGGGGACATATAACCTGCCTACTGGGGACCTATGCTGCCTATTGGGGACCTACAGTGGTGGCCAAAAGTATTGGCACCCCTGCAATTCTGTCTGATAATACTCAGTTTCTTCCTGAAAATGATTGCAATCACAAATTCTTTGGTATTATTATCTTCATTTAATTTGTCTTCAATGAAAAAAACACAAAAAGAATTGTCCTAAAGCCAAATTGGATACAATTCCACACCAAACCTAAAGAAGGGGGTGGACAAAAGTATTGGTACCCTTTGAAAAATCATGTGATGCTTCTCTAATTCGTGTAATTAACAGCACCTGTAACTTACCTGTGGCACCTGACAGGTGTTGGCAATAACTAAATCACACTTGCAGCCAGTTAACAAGGATTAAAGTTGACTCAACCTCTGTCCTGTGTCCTTGTGTGTACCACATTGAGCATGGAGAAAAGAAAGAAGACCGAAGAACTGTCTGAGGACTTGAGAAACCAAATTGTGAGGAAGCATGAGCAATCTCAAGGCTACAAGTCCATCTCCAAAGACCTGAATGTTCCTGTGTCTTCCGTGCGCAGTGTCATCAAGAAGTTTAAAGCCCATGGCACTGTGGTTAACCTCCCTAGATGTGGACGGAAAATAAAAATTGACGAGAGATTTCAACGCAAGATTGTGCGGATGGTGGATAAAGAACCTCGACTAACATCCAAACAAGTTCAAGCTGCCCTGCAGTCTGAGGGCACAACAGTGTCAACCCGTACTATCCATCGGCGTCTGAATGAAAAGGGACTGTATGGTAGGATACCCAGGAAAACCCCACTTCTTACCCCGAGACATAAAAAAGCCAGGCTGGAGTTTGCCAAAACTTACCTGAGAAAGCCTAAAACGTTTTGGAAGAATGTTCTCTGGTCAGATGAGGCAAAAGTAGAGCTTTTTGGGAAAAAGCATCAACATAGAGTGTACAGGAAAAAAAAGAGGCATTCAAAGAAAAGAACACGGTCCCTACAGTCAAACATGGCGGAGGTTCCCTGATGTTTTGGGGTTGCTTTGCTGCCTCTGGCACTGGACTGCTTGACCGTGTGCATGGCATTATGAAGTCTGAAGACTACCAACAAATTTTGCAGCATAATGTAGGGCCCAGTGTGAGAAAGATGGGTCTCCCTCAGAGATCAAGGGTCTTCCAGCATGACAATGACCCAAAACACACTTCCAAAAGCACTATAAAATGGTTTGAGAGAAAGCACTGGAGACTTCTAAGGTGGCCAGCAATGAGTCCAGACCTGAATCCCATAGAACACCTGTGGAGAGATCTCAAAATGGCAGTTTGGAGAAGGCACCCTTCAAATATCAGGGACCTGGAGCAGTTTGCCAAAGAAGAATGGTCTACAATTCCAGCAGAGCATTGTAAGAAACTCATTGATGGTTACCGAAAGGGGTTGTTCGCAGTTATTTTGGCTAAAGGTTG
Source organism: Phyllobates terribilis (assembly GCF_046119375.1). NCBI lineage: Eukaryota > Metazoa > Chordata > Amphibia > Anura > Dendrobatidae > Phyllobates > Phyllobates terribilis. The sequence continues at coordinate 352,138 of NW_027363819.1, read as the reverse complement.
TGCAACCAAGTATTAGGCTGAGGGTGCCAATACTTTTGTCCGGCCCTTTTTTGGAGTTTTGTGTGAAATGATCAATGATTTGATTTTTGCTTCCTTCTCTTTTGTGTTTTTTCCTTGCAAGCAAATTAAATGAAGAGAATAATACCAAAGAATTTGTGATTGCAATCATTTTCAGGAAGAAACAGAGTATTATCTGACAGAATTGCAGGGGTGCCAATACTTTTGGCCACCAATGTATGCTGCCTATTGGGGACGTTTACCTGCCTATTGGGGACATTTACCTGCCTATTGGGGACCTATGCTGCCTATTAGAGTGACCTTTACTTGCCTATTAGGAACCTATGCTGCCTATTGGGGATATTTACCTGCCTATTGGGGACTCTCGCACCACACCAGTCTGAGCCTGAGGTAAAAGCGGAGTTCCACCAATATGGGCACTGGTGAGGCTGAAATTATATAGACTGGCAAGGCTTCATTGATGGGCACTGATCAGACTGCATTATTGGGCAGTGCAGTCTGTATGTCTCTATGTGGGCAATTTTATTGCTGGTATAATGTTTTTGTAGCGCTGTATATATAATTGGTATTTTACTAAAAGCAATTTGGAATCCCTAGGAAATAATGATATCAAGAAAAAGAAAAATTGACGCGGAGTGTAGGATATTCAAAGAACAGTGGACTTATGATTACTTTTTCATGCAGTACAAGGAAAGAATGAGTGTTTGATATGTCAGAATATAGTGTCTGTGTTCTAAGGATACAATTTGCTTCGACACTATCAAACTCAATATAAAGATAAATATGATTGTTTGGTCGGAGAAAGGAGAAAGGATAAAATATTAAAACTGAAAAATACATTGACAACTCGGCAAAATACTTCTGTGAAGCAGAAGCAGCTAAATATTTCATCACTGCGAGTAAGTTTTCAAGTTGCCAAGCTAATAGCGGGCACTGGCCGACCATTCCTGGGGGGAGAATTTGTTACAGAATGCCTTCTTTCTGTTGCCAAAGAGATGTGTCCAGAGAAGGCCGAATTATTTAGTACAGTGAGTCTTTCAGGACCTACCATTACACGAAGGATTGAAGAAATGGGAGACAATTTGCTTCAGCATTTGCAAAACTCTGCAAAAACACTTTCCTATTTTTCCTTGGCACTCAACGAAAGTAATGATATTCGTGATTCTGCACAACTTCTAATTTTTATTCGTGGGACGAATGACTGTTTCGAAGTCACAGAAGAGCTTGCTGCACTGCAAGGCATGAAAGAAAGAACTACAGGAGAGGATATCTATGAAAAGGTTTGCCAAACTGTGAATGGTTTGGAGCTGGACTGGGCTAAACAAGCCAGTGTGACTACTGATGGTGCTCCTAGCATGGTGGGGTCTAAGGAAGGAGTAATTGCTCGCATTAACCAAGAGATGGACAAACATGACCATTCTCATCCAATACTGCCTCATCCACCAACAGGCGCTGTGTAGTAAATCACTGGAGTGGGACTCTGTTAGGAAAATTGTGGTATCTTGTGTTAATTTCATTAGAGCTAATGCATTAAACCACTGACAATTTCAGGAATTTCTGTCTGGGCTAAATGTTGCCTATGAAGATGTTCTGCACCACACAGAAGTGTGTTGGCTGAGTCGAGGGAGAGTTTTGAGACATTTCTATGACTTACTTCCACAGATTACAGCTTCTCTGCTTTCAAAAACAAAGAAGTACCGGAGCTCAATGATGCGGAATGGAAATGGCACCTTGCCTTTCTGACCGATGTAACAGAGTTACTTAACAGTTTCAATGTACAACTTCAAGGAAAGGGGCAGCTCCTCTGTGATATGCAATCACATGTGAAAGCATTTGAAGTAAAATTAGGCCTCCTCATCAAAGAAGTGAAGGAGGAAAATCTCTGCCATCTCCCCACAACTCAAAATCTGTTAGTGGAAAAACCATTGGTTGCATTCCCAAACAAAACATGTGTGGATTCACTGGAAAAGTTCCAAAAGGAGTTCCAATGTAGATTTAAAGATTCATCTCCATGAACAGGACATGCAGCTTTTCCGTAACCCATTTTTTTTATTGACATTGAAAATGTGGATACAATTTACCAAATGGAACTGGCTGAAATGCATAATTGTGACTCTGAAAGATGCATTCAAGTCAAGCAGCCTTCCTAATTTCTATGCATCTCTCCCCTCTGAGACATATCCTAATCTCAGGAACCTTGCACTCAAAATGGCAACCATCTTTGGCAGCACTTATGTCTGTGAACAGACTTTTTCCAGAATGAAACATGTGAAATCTCCAACCAGATCCAGACTAACTGATGCACACTTGCATCACTTGTTACGACTAGCAGTGACAAATATGGAACCGGACATTGACCATCTCATTAGCCAAAAGCTGGCCCATAGTTCCCATTGACATACCGGTAAGTTTGTTGATTTAACTTTACTTGTTCTTCATTTTAAATATTGTATTTATTCCCGTTTTGTTTTTTTTTACTTTAAAATAAGATATGTGCAGTGTGCATAGGAATTTGTTCATAGTTTTTTTTAAACTATATTCCGGCCCTCCAATGGTCCAAGGGACAGTGAACTGGCCCCCTGTTTGAAAAGTTTGAGAACCCCTGCTCTAATATACCTAATAGGCATTTTTTGGGGTCTGGTTGAATATCTATTTTATATACCCTCTTTATAATAGACAGAACTCCTTTCCAGTATTTTCCTAACTCCCAGCATTCCCATAGCGGATGTAATAGGCCCGCAGCATCCATGTTACATCCTGGACATTCAGAAGCAGTCCGGTATCCTATGTTGCATAGGAATCTAGGCGTCTTATATTTCCTATGTATTAATATGATCTGGGAAAATCTCTGTGTCTCATATAAAGATAATTGGGGAACCAGTTCTAATACCGCTCTTCATTGATCCTCAGAAATTGGACCTATATCTCCATCCATTTTTGTCTAGCTGGAGAAGGAAATATTGTTAAATAAGAATTAAAAGGACTCAGTAAATATCAGAAATACGACCCTTAGTATTTCCCTTCTCTAATACCAACTTAACAAAAGTATTATTTTCTACCCAAAAGGGCGTCCATCTTGATTTGCATTTAAGAGTGTTCCATAAGGACCAATGAATATCCTACTTATTCATTGTGTTATTTCTCATGGCAGCCGCTAGTTCAAAAGTATTATTTGTGGTTACTCTGTCAATTACCGCTGATATCAAAGGCACATTAGTTTGAAACCAGAAGTTTACATACACTATATAAAAAGACACATCAGCATGTTTTTCTCAATATCTGAGATGAAATCAGAATAAACCTTTCCCGTGTTAGGTCAATTAGGATTACCATAATTTTTAATATTTTCCAAATGCCAGAATAATGAGAGAGAGAATGTTTTAAGGCATTTTTATTACTTACTCCAAAGTCAAAAGTTTACATATATTTCATTAGTATTTGGTACCATTGCCCTTAAACTGAATGACTTGGGTCAAACGTTTGGGATATCCTTCCACAAGCTTTTCAGAATAGTTGTTCGGAATTTGGGCCGATTCCTCCTGACAAAACTGGTGTAACTGATCCAGGATTGTAGGTCGCCTTGCTCGCATCTGCCTTTTCAATAGGACTGAGATCAGGGCTTTGTGATGGCCACTCCAAAACATTGACTTTGTTATCCTTAAGCCACTTTCTTACCATTTTGGCAGTATGCTTCAGGTCATTGTCTATTTGGAAGACCCATTTCCGCCCAAGCTTTAACTTCCTGGCTAATGTCTTGAGATGTTGCTTCAGTATTGCCACATAATCTTCTTTTCTCATGATGCCATCTATTTTGTGAAGTGCATCAGTCCCTCCTGCAGCAAAACAACTCAACAACAAGATGCTGTCACCCCCGTGTTTCACAGTTGGGATGGTGTTCTTAGGCTTCCAAGCTTCTCCCTTTTTCCTCAAAAGGTAACGATGGTCAGTATGCCCAAAAAGTTCAATTTTAGTTTCATCAGACCACAGAATATGTCTCCAAAAATTAAGCTCTTTGTTCCTGTGTGCATGTGCAAACATTAATCTGGCTTTTTTATGTTTTTTTTTTGAGTAATGGTTTCTTCCTTTTCTTGAGTAATGGCAGAGTAGCCTTTCGGCCCATGTTGATACAGTACTCGTTTCACTGTGGATATTTACACAATCTTATCAGCTTCCGCCATCATCTTCACAAGGTCTCTTGCTTTTGTCCTTGGGTTGATATGCACATGTCAGACCAATGCACGTTCATCTCTGGTACACAGAACCCATCTCCTTCCTGAGTGGTATGAAGGCTTGACATTCCATTTTTGTTTGTACTTGCGTATAATTGTTTGTACAGATGAACGAGGCAGCTTCAGGTATCATGAAATTGTACCCACAATTTGTAATCCACAATTCTCTTCCTGATATCTTGGCTGATTTCTTTAGACTTTTCCATGATGGTACACAAAGAAGCAGTGTGTTTCAGATGTGCATTAAAATACATCCACAGGTGTGTTTCTAATTAACACAGATGCTGCCAAAAAGCTCAGAAAAAAAAATCAGAAGCTTCAAAACACATGACATCATCATATGGGCAGTCCAAAATTATTTAAAGGTATAGTAATCGTAGTGTATGGAAACTTTTGCAGTAAGCAATAAAAATGCCTTAAAACATTCTCTCTCTCATTGTTCTGGCATTTGGCAAATTTAAACTAATTGACCTAAAACGGGAAATGTTTATTCTGATTTCATCTCAGATATTGAGAAAAACATGCATATGTGTCTTTTTATATAGTGTATGTAAACTTCTGGTTTCAACTGTGTCTGTGTGTGTGTGTGTGTATATATATATATATATATATATATATATATATATATATATATATATATACAGTACAGACCAAAAGTTTGGACACACTTTCTCATTTAAAGATTTTTCTTTATTTTCATGACTATGAAAATTGTACATTCACACTGAAGGCATCAAAACTATGACACATGTGGAATTATATACTTAACAAAAAAGTGTGAAACAACTGAAAATATGTCTTATATTCTAGGTTCTTCAAAGTAGCCACCTTTTGCTTTGAAAACTGCTTTGAATACTCTTGGCATTCTCTTGATGAGCTTGAAGAGGTAGTCACCGGAAATGTTTTCACTTTACAGGTGTGCCTTGTCACGTTTAATAAGTGGGATTTCTTGCCTTATAAATGGGGTTGGGACCATCAGTTGTGTTCTGCAGAAGTCATGTGGATACACAGCTGATAGTCCTACTGAATAGACTCTTAGCTGCTTTTTTCTTGCTATAATACAAATTCTAAGTAAAGAAAAATGAGTGGCCATCATTACTTTAAGAAATGAAGGTCAGTCAGTAAGAAAAATTGAGCAAACTTTGAAAGTGTCCCCAAGTGCAGTTGCAAAAACCAGCAAGCGCTACAAAGAAACTGGCTCACATGAGGACCGCTCCAGAAAAGGAAGACCAAGAGTCACCTCTGCTTCTGAGGATAAGTTTATCCGAGTCAACAGCCTCAGAAATCTCAGGTTAACAGCAGCTCAGATTAGAGACCAAGTCAATGCCACACAGAGTTCTAGCAGCAGACACATCTAGTCACCGGAAATGGTCTTCCAACAATCTTGAAGGAGTTCCCAGAGATGCTTAGCACTTGTTGGCCCTTTTGCCTTCACTCTGCGGTCCAGCTCACCCCAAACCATCTCGATTGGGTTCAGGTCTGGTGACTGTGGAGGCCAGGTCATCTGGCGTAGCACCCCATCACTCTCCTTCTTGGTTAAATAGCCCTTACACAGCCTGGAGGTGTGTTTGGGGTCATTGTCCTGTTGAAAAATAAATGATGGTCCAACTAAACACAAACCGGATGGAATAGCATGCCGCTGCAAGATGCTGTGGTAGCCATGCTGGTTCAGTATGCCTTAAATTTTGAATAAATACCCAACAGTGTCACCAGCAAAGCACCCCCACACCATCACACCTCCTCCTCCATGCTTCACGGTGGGGACCAGGCATGTAGAGTCCATCCGTTCACCTTTTCTGCGTCGCACAAAGACACGGTGGTTAGAACCAAAGATCTCAAATTTGGACTCATCAGACCAAAGCAGATTTCCACTGGTCTAATGTCCATTCCTTGTGTTCTTTAGCCCAAACAAGTCTCTTCTGCTTGTTGCCTGTCCTTAGCAGTGGTTTCCTAGCAGCTATTTTACTATGAAGGCCTGCTGCACAAAGTCTCCTCTTAACAGTTGTTGAAGAGATGTGTCTGCTGCTAGAACTCTGGGTGCCATTGACCTGGTCTCTAATCTGAGCTGCTGTTAACCTGCGATTTCTGAGGCTGATGACTCGGATAAACTTATCCTCAGAAGCAGAGGTGACTCTTTGTTTTCCTTTCCTGGGGCGGTCCTCATGTGAGCCAGTTTCTTTGTAGCGCTTGATGGTTTTTGTAACTGCACTTGGGGACACTTTCAAAGTTTACCCAATTTTTCAGACTGACTGACCTTCATTTCTTAAAGTAATGATGGTCACTCGTTTTTCTTTACTTAGCTGCTTTTCTCTTGCCATAATACAAATTCTAACAGTCTATTCAGGAGGACTATCAGCTGTGTATCCACCAGACTTCTGCACAACACAAGTGATGGTCCCAACCCCATTTATAAGGCGAGAAATCCCACTTATTAAACGTGACAGGGCACACCTGTGAAGTGAAAACCATTTCCGGTGACTACCTCTTGAAGCTCATCAAGAGAATGCAAAGAGTGTGCAAAGCAGTCATCAAAGCAAAAGGTGGCTACTTTTGAAGAACCTAGAATATAAGACATATTTTCAGTTGTTTCACACTTTTTTGTTAAGTATATAATTCCACATGTGTTAATTCATAGTCTTGATGCCTTCAGTGTGAATGTACAATTTGGTCTGTACTGTGTGTGTATATATATATATATATGTATATATATATATACCGTGTTTCCCCGAAAGTAAGGCCCCCCCGAAAGTAAGGCAGGGTGGGGGGTTTCGGGGGGTCCGCCAATGTAGGGCACCCCCCGATTGTAAGGCAGGGTAGCGGGGGGGGGCGGGGAATGTAAGGCTGATTGGCCGATCAGCCTGTTCGTCACAGGCTCCCTACCGTAGTCCCTGCTGGCCACCAGCCCGAGCTGTGATTGGCCAGTCAGCCGGCTCGCAGCTGATTGGCCGAATCAGCTGCGACGTCACCGCCTACAGGCTCGCTCCGATTGGTCCAGCTTCCCCGGCATCCGAATCGTCAGCCCGGCACCACAGAGGAGATCGAAACAGAAGGAAAGTAACGGTAAGTTCCGAAACTCTCTCTGTGTGTGTGTGTGTGTGTGTGTGTACGGTATGTGTATGGGTGCCGTATGGGGCTGTATGTGTCAGTGTGTGTACGGTACCGGTACGATATGTGTGTGGGTGCCGTGTGGGGCTGTACCGGTACCGTATGTGTCAGTATGTGTGGTGGCAGAGTGGGGGGCAGAACCACTGTATGGGGAGGCTGCAGGAGGGAGGATGGGGTGGATGCCGGACTCTCAAACAATGGGGATGCTGCAGGGGGGGAGGATGGGGAGGGTTGCCGGACTGTTAATAAATGTTAATTTTATTGTTAAAAAAAATTGTCATTTTTTTTCCCAATGTAAGGCCTCCCCCGAAAGTAAGGCAGGGTGGGACTTTTGGGGGTAAAATTAATGTAAGACAGGGCCTTACTTTCGGGGAAACACGGTATATATGTGTGTGTGTGTGTGTGTGTGTGTGTGTGTGTGTGTGTGTGTGTGTGTATATACAGTATATATATATATATAAGTAAATCGTCATCATTAGGATACCATATTTATAGCCTACAATATCCGGACTAGCAATCAACATACAGGCCAAAGGTTCAATGGCTATCGCGAGAAGGAGGGGAGACAGGGGGCATCCCTGCCGAGTGCCCCTCCCCAACGCGATTGAAGCCGATAAGAGACCATTAGTTCTTATTTTAGCCTGAGGTCCAGAGTACAAAACCTGTATGTATGATAGGAATTTGGGACCCACCCCAAACCTTTTAAGAACCTCCCACAGGTATTTCCATTCTACGCCATCGAATGCTTTAGCCGCATCAAGAGAGAGAAAGAAAGAATAGCCTTATGTCCCATTATTACATCTGATCTTTGAAGAAAAAGCCTTCGTAAATTCATTGCTGTGGACCAGTTTGGAATAAAGCCTGATTGATCCTTATGAATAATCTCCGTAATAATGTGAAATAATCTATTTGCCAGGCCTTTGCAATATGTCTATCGATAGAAGAGAAATGGGACGATATGACTTGGGGTGTGTAATGTATAATGTTTAGATCTGTCTCTTTAAGAAAAGGAAGTCTTGTGACCGGAGAGTTAGAGACTGGAAGTGAGTTTTAGTTTCGGTTTCTAGTCTGCTGAGAAACATGTAATGCATTGTGCTGGAGGAAGAAGGACAAGAATAAAATACAGATAAAATCTACTCTCTTGAATTTCTTGTACTGTGAGGACATTACAACTTATATAGCGCCATTAATTCCACAGCGCTTTACAGACATTATCGTCGCTGTCCCCATTGGGGCTCACAATCTACATTCCATATCAGTATGTCTTTGGAGTGTGGGAGGAAACCGGAGAACCCGTAGAAAACTCACGCAAACACGAGGGGAACATACAAACTCCTTGTAGATGTTGTCCTTGGTGGGATTTGAGCCCAGAGCCGCAGCGCTGCAGTGCTAACCACTGAGCCACCATGCTGCCCCCCATGTTATGCTTGATTTACTTTTATCAGTCACCATTTTTATCATATACATATATATTGTATATATTTCTTAAATATTTTAATACTGTATATATATCTTAAATATTTTTAATAATTATATTTTTGTGTATGGTATAATTTCTTAATATTTGCACAGTTTACCTCAATTTGTTATTTCGGGTGGGAATTGAACTCACTCCCGCTTCATTTTTTGTTTTGCCATTCATTTTGCTCGAAGATCTCTTCTTTATTCCTCTTTCATGGCTTCTCTGGAGGATTGTACTAACATTTTCCCACGTTACGTCACGATTTCACCCAGCCTCTCACTCTAACAGCTGGGTTATCCCCGAATGCTGAGTTCATCTAAGTTCAGCGGAGGGACTTTCCCAGCAGCATAGATTTTTTCCCACGCTATTCTCTTAGCGATTTCTTTGGCCAGTATCTTTAGTTTAGTATCTTATTTCTCTTATACATTAACATTAAAAATGTGTTTTATATGTCCATATAATGTCTAATAATTAATATTCTAACATTCCAATGTGACAAACACTTTTATTCACTACAATCCACTTCTTAATAAATTTATGGTTTTATACACCCCAATCGCCCCTTTTTAATCCTCTGGTTCATTCACTCTTCTCCATTACATCGCTCACGCCAATGTCGATACTTTTGTTCTGTGACTTCTTGCCCAACCTACATAACTATATTTTTACATCACACTATATTTATATTTAGATTAAATTTATCACCAGAAATGTGTATTTTATTATTGTTTACAAGATAAATGAAATTGAGAAAATAAAAATATGTAATTTTGAAAGCTTTTATCATCATTTCTTCTTAAATTATTTACATTATTAAACTTTGACATATCATGTGTTCTTTTTTGGCGCCACATTTTTTCAAATTCACCAGTGTATATACTGTATATGGCTGTGTTCTGTCATTTGTCATATGTTTTTTGCCCTGAGGAGGAAGTATATTACTTTGACACGGATAGACAATAAAATAAAGCATGTTTTTCTAGTGTGGACCTGGATTAACTGTCATCTTCCAGCAGCGCGGATTTTCCACTTTTCGTTCCTTTCCACATACTACTGTTTCAGGAAACCAACTGCACATCAGCAGGTACCACAGTTATAACTACAGTCGGTAGCGGAGAGCTTTGGGAAGCACTCATAGTACTAGAAAACTGACCCTGCAGCTGGGACTGTGAAGATCCTAGCTTGTAGTATTTCCTGGCCAGATCCTGGATCATCTGGGTCAGATTCGCTGCCTGATCACAGAGTGTAGGAATTGGATCCATTATTGGATATAATGTGATGCTAGTCACCACTCATGGACAGGCTGTGAGGCAGATTAGTCAAACATACCGGGGTCAGATACCAAGAGAGCACTTAGAAAACAAAAGAGAAAAGACAGGCGAAGTCAAGTCATGATCTGTGGTCATAATACCAGGAAGATAGCAGATCAGAGCAAAGGGGCTAGGCAAATGGATGGTCAGAACGAGGTTTAAAGTCATACAGCAAAGGACCAACAAACAGAGCACAGAATTACAAGGCAAACAACCGAGCAGATGCTATGTCTAGCAGAGGTCTGAGACTCAGCTAAGTTACTGGGTAATCACCTGGAACAGGGAACATCTGAAAGAAGCTCAACACCTCTCAAGACTCGGATTGGATGGCTGAGCTGTCCATCAAAACACCGACAACTCAGCACACCCCTGCACCACATGGCATGACTGAGCTGTCAGTCACAGCATCCGAGACACACTAAGCAGAGAAATTGTGACACTCTGATGTTTATTAGGCTGATATTTATTTAGAGTTGATTTTCGTATAAATTATTTCTCACATTAAGAACATGAAAAAGACTTCTGCCTGTGTGACTGCTCTGGTGACTAAGAAAAGATGATTTCTTCACAAAACATTTTCAACATTCTGAACGTGAAAAAGGCTTCTCCCCTGTGTGGGTTCTCTGGTGTCTAACAAAATATGATTTCTGGTTAAAACATATCCTACATTCTGAACAAAAAAAAGGCTTCTCCCCTGTGTGAGTTCTTTGGTGTTTAATGAGATTACATTTATGATTAAAATATTTCCCACATTCTGAACAGGAAAAAAGACTTCTCCCCTGTGTGAATTTTCTGGTGCGTGACAAGATTTGATTTCTGTGAAAAATATTTCCCACATTCTGAACAGAAAAAAGGCTTTTCCCCTGTGTGAGTTCTCTGGTGCTTAACAAAAACTGATTTCCGGTTAAAACATTTCCCACATTCTGAACAAGAAAAAGGCTTCTCCCCTGTGTGACTTCTCCGGTGATTAACAAGATTTGATTTCCATAAAAAACATTTCCCACATTCTGAACAGGAAAAAGGCTTCTCTCCTGTGTGTATTCTCTGATGTCTGATAAGACTTGATTTCTCTGCAAAACATTTCCCACATTCTGAACATGAAAATGGCTTCTCCCCTGTGTGAGTTCTCTGGTGATTAACAAGACCTGATTTCTGGTTAAAACATTTCCCACATTTGAAACAAAAAAATCTATTCCCTGCTGAGTGAATTTTTTGATGTTTAAGAATATACTTTTCAACGGAAACACTATTTCCATTTTCTGAATGTGAAAATGGCTTCTTTGCATTAGGAGCAGTTCGTTTTTTAATGCTTATTTTGTGACTTTGATTTTCCATAGTGGTCGGTAATGAATCAGAAGACAGGACCTGTTTGATAGGATCAGATGACAGATCTTTGCTGTGAAGGGATGATGGTATATCTGGAGTAATGGCATTCACTTCAATTACATCTGGGATCTCAAGACCATTTGATTTGAAAACTGGAGATGTCAGCTGTCCCTCTGATCTCCTGGTACAGTCATCTGCCAAGAAAAAAAAAAACTAATTATTATTTTTGAATAAAATATCCTTGAATTTTATATTTTTGAACATTTCTACTTAAACTGTCTGTAAAAATGGAAATTTATGTAAAAAAATTTAATTATTCACCAAGACAATGACAGTTCACAGTCTAATAGAAAACCTCATAGCATGAAGCAGTTGAACGTGGTGTTCAACTGATTCTGCCTCCCAAATATGGAATAAAAGCCACCAAACAGTGTTATATAGGTGAAAATAATAACAAGAAAAGCTTCTACTCATCTCACGAAAAAACAAGTCCCCACTCAGGTCCATCATCTGTCAGTGGAAAAACAAAGGTTTCCACATTATTAGTGGCTCAGATACTCTACAAATACACCCTAGGGCGTGGAGAGCAATGGATATTCATCTTCCTTAATAGCGCGAACACTGTAGCCACAGCACAGCTCCTGCTGTGCTCGGCGGTCAGTGTGCCTACTATTAAAGACCATGAATATTCACTACTACCCACTCTCCTGGATTGTAGTGAATAATCATGGTTTTTAATAGTGGGCACACAGACCTCCGAGCACAGCAGGAGCCGCACTGCAGCTACAGTGTGTGCGCTGTTATGGAGAGTGAATGGTCACTGCTCTCAACACACACAGTCCCAGCATGGGGAGCAGTGACTATTCCGGCACAGCATCTCAGTGTGAGGGTACATGACAGGGACGCCATGCGCCCCCTGCCATGAGAGGCGCACACAGTGAGTGTCGGCAGCAGAGCGGGACGCCATGTTTTACCAGTATGGGGACCAGAGGTGGCCATGCATTACCAGGGCAGGGATCAGGGGGGGCATGCATTACCAGGATGGGGATCAGGGAGGGCATGCATTACCAGAATGGAGATGAGGGGGGCCAGGCATTACCAGCATGGGGATCAGGGGGTGCCATGCATACCAGGATGGGGATCAGGGAGGGGGTGCCAAGCATACCAGGATGGGGATCGGGGGGTGCCAAGCATACCAGGATGGGGATCAGGGGGTGCCATGCATACCAGGATTGGGGATCAGGGGATGCCAAGCATACCAGGATGGGGATCAGGAGGTGCCTTGCATACCAGGATGGGGATCAAGGAGTGCCATTCATACCAGGATGGGGATCAGGAGGTGCCTTGCATACCAGGATGGGGATCAAGGAGTGCCATTCATACCAGGATGGGGATGAGGGGTGCCATGCATATGGGGATGGGGGCCACATATAACAGGAAGATGGGGGGCATATATACCAGGATGGGGATATTAAAAGAATTGGGGGACATTACCCCTTTAACAGTGTCAGCAGCAGACCCCCTTCCCCTAAAATAATGCATCATGACCACAATTTTTGCTTAATTTTTTTTTCTATTTTGCTACTCTAAAACCTAGGTGCGTCCTATGGTCTGGTGCGTCTTTTAGTCTGAAAAATACGATAAGTGTAGCAGCCAATAATCTATATAAAATATAAATAAATAAATTGGTCCCCTTGGGAGGTTGTGGGGCCTTGACCATATGGTATTTATCTTTACTTATATGTTATATTTATTTTTGCATATAATGTATCTAGTATAGAACTTTTATTTATATATCCACTGGGATTTAATTAAGAATTTATTTATATTTTATATAGATTATTGGTTGCTACATTTATTTATTATATCTATGCACGTTATCATATATTTAGGATTAACCATTCATTGTCATCTACATGCTATACCCCATATATATAGTTTTCTCCTTGTAATCCCTTCCTTTTTTGGTTTTATCATTTATATTAATAAAAATTAAAAAATGTTATATTTTAAATACATTTTTCTGTTTAGTCATTATTTATTTGAGTAGGTTTAGTGCATGAAATAAGTATTTGATCATCTACTAACCAGCAAGAATTCTGTCTCTCATAGACCTGTTGGTTTTTCTTTAAGAAGCCCTCCTACTCTGCACTCCTACCTGTTCTAATTGCACTTGTTTGAACTCATTACATCTATACAAGACACCTATCCACACATAATCAATATCACTCCAACCTCTCCACCATGGCCAAGACCAAACAGATGTCTAAGGACACCAAGGACAAAATTTTAGACCTACACAAGGTAGGGATAGGCTCCGCGACAATAGGCAAGCAGCTTGTTGAGAAGACAACTGTTAGTGCAATTAATAGGAAATGGAAGAAACACAAGATGACCGTCAATCTTCTTGTCTGAGGCTCTGTGACGACACAGCTTATCTTAATCAGCCATACGTCTAGATTTGTTAAGCCAAGAGAAATGCACTATTGTGTTTGTGTTGACTTTAAAACTTGTGTGTGTTTCTTTGGTAGGTCAAGAAGAACAGACCAGTATTTGTATAACGCTGAATGTTGTCTTCTCTTGGTTCTGAAACAATGACGTTTGTTACTATACTAATTGCATATTATACTAAAGCCAGCTAGATGTTGATTTAAAGAACCACCCCCCCCCCCTGCTATGTCGGCTGTGTGGGTGATTGCCCTGTGGATGTGTACTTGAAAGAACAAATGTGAACTATTTAAAGAACCCATGCCTCTGTAGCAGGCAGAATTGAAAGAGACTTTACAAGTAGAATCAAAGATCAGACTCTCTTCAGACCATCAGCTTGGTAGCATCAGTTTATTCAAAGAGACACAGATTTGTATTCTACAAGATTCCAGCCTAAGGGTATATGGCCCTGACTGGAAAGATACGTATCTGCTCCATTGACCATCAGAGAGCCCATGGAAACATTTGGAGAGACCAGGTTGGGACGATGAAGTCACCTGGCCCCTTGGATATGTTGTTTGGGGTTGCCAGGTGGGACCCTCCGGTAGCCTGGAACCCATGGAGACATTCTATCTGAGAAGCCAGATTGAGACCAGCTGGTCATCTGGCCCCATGGAAACTCTTGGAGAGGCCAGGGTGGGACCCTTGGGTCTCCTGGCCTTGTACCTCGATGGACTGTCAGCTTCCTAAGCTTGTCGATACCTTCTCTCTGTGGGGGCCCGCCAAAAGCGCGGAGCCTCTGGTTGAGGTAATTAGCCTTGGAAGTCCAAAAGTTGCAGCTGTTCTATCCCAGGCGGGCCAGCAGAAGGGTGAGACTGTGTAATGTTGTGCCATCTTAGGTATTTGCTGGGACTGTTCTATGGGTTTATTGTCCATTTGGTGGTTCAATAAAGTATTGCCACACTGTTTTACCCTCACCCTGTGTTGTCTGAGTAGATTTATGCCCACGAAAGACCCTGTTTCTTCACAGGCTCCATGCAGGCTTCATCTCGCCTCGTGCGGTAAGGATGATTCTGAGAAAGGTCATAATCAGCCCAGAACTACACAGGAGGATCTGGTCAATGACCTGAAGAGAGCTGGGACCAGAGTCTCAAACATTACCGTTAGTAACACCTCGCCGTCATGGATTAAAATCCTGAAGCACTCCCAAGGTCCCACTGCTCACGCCAGCACATGTCCAGGCCAGTTTGAAGTTCGCCAATGACCATTTGGATGATCCAGAGGAGGCATGGGAGAAGGTCATGTGGTCAGATGAAACCAAAATAGAACTTTTTGGTATCAACTCCACTCTCAATGTTTGGAGGAAGAAGAATGAGTACAACCCCCAGAACACCGTCCCAACTGTGAAGCATGGTAGGGGAAACATCATACTTTGGGAATGCTTTTCTGCAAAGGGGTCATGTATTGCGAGATTTTGGCCAATAACCTTCCCTCAGTAAGAGCATTGAAGATGGGTCATGGCTGGGTCTTCGAGCATGACAAAGACCCGAAACACACAGTCAGGGCAACTAAGGAGTGGCTCCGTAAGAAACATTTCAGGTCCTGGAGGGCCTAGCCAGTCTCCAAACCTGAACCCAATAGAAAATCTTTGGAGGGAGCTGAAACTCAATGTTGCCCAGCGACAGCCCCGAACCTGAAACATCTGGAGAAGATCTGTATGGAGGAGTTGACGAAAATCCCGGCTGCAGTGTGTGCAAACCTGGTCAAGAACTACAGGAAACATCTGACCTCTGTAATTGTAACAAAGGTTTCTGGACCAAATATTAAGATCTGTTTGTTTATTGTTTCAAATATTTATTTCATGCAATAAAATGAAAATTAATTATGTAAAAATCATACAATGTGATTTTCTGGATTTTTTTTTGATTCTGTCTCGCACAGGTGAAGTGTACCTACGATAAAAATTATTGATCTCTCCATTCTTTGTAGGTGGGAAAACTTGCAAAATCGGCAGTGTATCAAATACTTATTTTCCTAACTGTTATGTGTTACGCAATAAAATGGCAAATGTGCAATTTTCACTTTGCAACATCGTCTGTGTGCTAATTTCCAGTAAGTGGATGTGGAGTCAAAATCGTCACTAGTCCTATAGATTAATTCACTGAGGGTTATAATTTCCAAAATGGAGTCACTTTATGGGGATTTCTACTGCTCTGGTTTTCTGACATTTTGTCATATTAAGGTTTCTGGTGGGTCCCATCTCCTCTGGGATCTGCCCCTGCGATGTCTGCTTCTCTCGCCAGAAGCCGCCTTATTCATTCTGCAGGTGGCGCTGGTGATGGAGGAGACGTCAGAACCAGAAGCTCTGGGCGGCGCAGGCTCTGTCCAGCCACTAAGATTAGGGTTGCTGGGACCAGTAGTACCACCCAGTCTGGCAGTATGGGTGTGTGTGCTGTCCACCTGGAGTAATCTGCTCCCTGCTTCAGCCAATTGGAAAGCACCGCACCCTACTAAAGCTGGAAGCATATTGCCGGAAGCTGCCAGATACAGCCTTGTTCTCCTCTGGTTCAGTCCTCTGTGCTCAGCTCCCGGCTTGTGTATTTGTTTCCTCTTGTTACCTCGGCCGTTTACTGACTACTCTTGTGCCTTCTGATTTTGTATGTTCTCTGCCCTCCTGGTTCTGACCCGGCTAACGGACTATTCTTCTTCCCATCTCACACTACAGAACAACAGGTAATACTGTGGCCCTACAGATACACTAGAACTTAGTGATGTTTTTTTACATAGGGGTCTCTGTCTAAGTCCAAATCTATTTAGAGGAGTTAACCCCTTTACCCCCCAAGGCTGTTTGTACCTTCATGACCAGGCCAAATTTTACAGTTTTACACTGTCACTTTATGAGGTAATAACTCTGGAACGCTTCAACGGATCCCACTGATTATGAGCTTTTTCGTGACATATAGAACTTTATGTTAGTGGTAACATTTCTTTGATATTACTTGTGTTTATTTGTAAAAATAATCAAAATTTGGCAAAAACTTAATTTTATGAACTTAAATCAGTTATATCACACAAATTAGTTAATAAATAACATTTCTCACATGTCTACTTTATATCAGCACAATTTTTTAAACAATTTTCTTGTTTGTTAGGAAATTAAAAGGGTTAAAATTTGACCAGCGATTTCTCATTTTTCCAACAAAATTTACAAAACCATTTTTTTAGGGACCACATCACATTTGAAGTGACTTCAGGGGCCTATATGACAGATGACATATACTCAAAAGTGACACCATTCTAAAAACTGCACCCCTCAATGTGCTGAAAACCACATTCAAGTAGTTTATTAACCCTTCAGATGCTTCACAGGAATTTTTGTACTGTGGAAGGAAAAATGAACATTTAACTTTGTCACAAAAATTTTACTTTAGACTCAAATTTTTTTTATTTTCGCAAGGGTAACAGGAAAAAATGGACCCAAAATTTGTTGTGCAATTTCTCCTGAGCACGCCGATATACCATATGTAGAGGAAAACTACTGTTTGGGCGCGCAGCAGGACTTGAAAGGAACACCATTTGACTTTTTGAATGCAAAATTTTCTGGAATAATTAGCGGGCGCCATGTCGCGTTTGGAGAGCTTTTAATGTGTCTAAACAGTGCAACCACAAGTGACACCATTTTGGAAACCTCTCAGGGAACTTATCTAGCACCTTGAATCCCCAGATGCTTCACAGAAGTTTATAACATTGAATCGTGTAAATAAAAATCACATTTTTCCAAAAACAATGTTATTTTAGCCCCAATTTTTTTATTTTCACAAGGATTGCAGGAGAGAATGGACACCAAAATTTGTTGTGCAATTTCTCCTGAGTGCGCAGATACCCCTTATGTGGTCGAAAACTACTTTTGAGGCACAGTGCCAAGCTCAGAAAAGAAGAGGTGCCATATTGGAGTTCACATTTTGCTGGACTGGTTTGAGGGTACCATGTCACATTGGCAGAGCCCCCCATATGAGACCTCATTTTACAAACTACACCTCTCAAGGAATTCATCTAGGGGTGCAGTGATCACAACAGGTGGGTCACCGAATTTTATACTATTGGGCAATTAAAAAAATAATTCCATTTTTACCACTAAAATTTTGTTTTAGACCCAGATTTTACATTTTTACAATGGGAAATGGGTAAAAATTGCATCAAAATTTGTCCCACAATTTCTGCTGACTGTATACCCCACATATGTGGTTGCACAGTACTGCTGGCATGACTCTGTTGTCGGGTATCCCGGGGGCAGGAGCTCCTTCCTGTCCCTAACATTAGGGGCACCCTAGCTGGTCCTGCTCCCCGGATTACTTCTGAAGGTAAAGACACCGGGCGCCACGTACCTTGTCTGAGTTCCTCAATCCGCCCACAGTCTGTTCCCTTCCACCACCCAGGGAAGAGGGGAGTAGTAATGTATGGCTGAACCCCAACCAGACTAACAAGGTAATACAAATAGGGCTAAAGGAAAATACCAATCATACAAATAAATGCACACAAACAACAGAGGTTAACACTGGGAAGTGGAGGATGGGGGACAAACCTAAATAGAAGAAGAAGAGGATAACACACAAACTAAACCACGCAACAGTCTTAGCTTAATCCTCCAAACGCCTTCTCAAACAACAACAGTCCAGCACACTCCTAGAACCATGCAGCATAAGCTAGCTCTGGTAGGATAGCCTGCCAAAGCCCAGTATATATAGGAGCGGGGAGTGGCTAACAGCGAACAGGTGAGAGCCTAAATGATGGTAAGCTTCTAGGAGCTTACAACTGAGCAGATTAACCCCCGGCAGAAACCTGCACTGTTTAATATGAAGGTGAAAGGCTTTTAATGAGTGGGAGGAATTAGAAGCTGCAGTCTTCGGGCTCCTCTCCGTCACAGTAAATCCATGTCAACTGCTTAGCCATACGGTGAGACTCGGGAGGGACAGAGCGCTATTGGTTTTAGCAGAAACCCAGTATAGTAATACAGTAGGCATCCTGGAGCACAGAATTTTCTGTATTAGTTTACGGACTCCATATACAGAACCCCTAAGTGCTACAAGAGCACAATCACCGCTCAAGTTACCCCATTTTGGAAATTATACCCTTTGGGAATTTATCTACAGGTGTTGTGACGATTTTGACTCCTTGGGTTTTCCAGAAACAAGCAGCAGTGGATGTTGCTGAGTGAAAATTGCAAACTTCCGTTGTAGTGACCAGTACGCTGTAGTGACCAGTAGATTATTCCCGGCTTATGCTTCTGGAGACATGCACCCATACAGTAAGAGGGCTCTCATCACTACAGAAATGCCAAACATGTGGACACTAACTGCGGTTTAGGCTTACTGGTGCTCAGAAGGGAGGGGGCATTTAGTTTTAGGAGCACAGAATTTGCTGAATTTATTTTGGGGTGCAAGGGCCATTTCGATTTTCCAGAGCCTTTGTGCCATCAGTAACATGGAAGCCCCCTATATTTCCGCTAACAGATGACGAACCCGAGTGGGAACTTGCTTTTTTTGTGGATTGAGTTGAAGCTGGGAACATTTTACATAACATTTCGGATCACATTTATCCTGCACTCTATGCTGAGCACTTACATAAGGGTTTCCTTTTAAATCTCAGAGTGACGTAATTCAGATGAAACCCCGAGGCAGCAGAGTTACTCTCGACTCTGTCTGGCCTCTGTTCAGTGATGTCCTTTTTTCCCAGAGGTGCACAGAACTGTGGCCGATGACACTTTTATGCAAACCTAAAAAGACGGACACCGCCAGATCAAAGGCCAGACAGCATCCATGGTGCCTCCACCTGCCTCATTATAGGGAATATTCAGAGCGCAGGATAAATGTGAGCTGAGCCTTACTGCGATATTTGGGAGTTAGAATCAACAAATCAACAGCAGGTGAAGAATTGGTTTTATTTATTTTTTACGCTGCTCCTGTGCGGTATAGGTGATTAGACGACTTTATTCTTCGGGTCGGTGCAATTACAGTGATAGATTTATAGCGGGTTTTTATGTTTGGCTGCTATCACATACTAAAATACGCTTTTTTTCCCCAAAAAAACTAGTTTTTGCATAACCAGATTTTGTGAGCTATAATTTTTCCATATTTCTACTGAAAAAGTCATGTGAGGGCTTGTTTTTTGCAGGATGAGTTGACGTTTTTATTGGTACCATATTTGGGCAGATTACATTTTTTGATCGCTTTCTATTCCGATTTTTGAGAGGCAGAATAAACAAAAAACAACAATTCAAGAATTGTTTTTTTTTTTGTTTTTTTTATGCCGTTCCACGTATGGTAAAATTGATAAGGCAGCTTTATTTTTCTAGTCAGTACGATTACAGCGATACAACATTATGTAGTTTTTTTATGTTTTGACGCTATTACAGAATAAAAACAATTTTATCGAAAAAAAAATATTTTTGCATTGCTTCATTCTGAGAGCTATAATTTTTTTATTTTTCCCCTGATGGAGCTGTATGGCGGCTTGTTTTTTTGCAGGACAATGTGACGTTTTCATAGATACCATTTTTATGTACAGTACATTCATCTTTTTGATCGCATTTTATTCCACTTTTTGTTCTGCGGTATGATGATAAAGCATTGTTTTTTGCCTAGATTTTTACTTTTTTTATGGTGTTTACTAATTGTATTAACTAGTGGGATGGTTTAATATGGTTGGGTCGCTCTAGACACGGCGATACCAAATATGTCTACTTTTATTGTTTATTTATCCATTTGATTTATAATAATATTTATTTATGGGTACAATATATTTTTTATTTTTTTAATTAGTATTTTGTGATTTTTTTTAAAAATATTGTTACAACATTTCTCCACTTTTTTACTTAGTCCCACTGTGGAACTTCCCAGCTTTAAAGGGGATACCCACCAGGCTAGGGAGCCTTTTAAGTCTGGAGTTAAGGGCATCTTTTTGTCCAGGCCTGACGGACGTTTGTCCCAAGCGGAGCTGATTTCATTCTGAAGAATTCTGGAATGTGCCTGACACCACTTTACACAGGGGATGCACAATGTCATGGTCCCCAGAACACTCATAGCTTCCCTGACCGTTACTTCCCTCTTTCTGCAAAAGGAACTGAATTTTTTTACTATGTCCCGAGCTTTCTTTTGAGGGAGTTTGGACAAGCCCCGGTGCGAATCTAATAGCACTCCCAAGAATATCTTCTGGTTGCTTGGAGCTAGGTCTGATTTTCCTAAATTTAGAACTCACCCCAAGTCTGACAATACTCGCATTACCCGACGCTGATGAAGAATTAACTGCGCGTCTGAATCTGCTACTAGAAGAAAGTCGTCTAGGTAGGGAATTATGACTATGCCCTCTCTCCTTAGACGGGAGACTACTTCCGTCACTATTTTGGTGAAAATACGGGGTGCCGATGACAGGCCGAACGGAAGACATTGGAACTGATAGTGGCTTACGCCACCTTTCCCTCTTGTTGCAAACCTGAGGTATCTCTGTCTTGAAGGGTGTATGGGAATATGGTAATATGCCTGCTTCAAATCCAAGGTACACATCACCGCGTCTTTGGGTACCAGAAGTATCACCGATTTTATTGACTCCATTTTGAACCTCTTGTACTTTACCCACTGGTTCAGGGGTCTGAGGTTTATAATTGTCCTGTACTCTCCCGATGGTTTTTTTATGGAGAACAGTCTGGAATAATGGCACCTGTATCTCTCTGAACGAGGGACCGGTGTTATTGCTCCGTCCTGGAGAAGCTGCCTGATGTCTACTTCCAGCCTTCTGAGGGCCGCTGTTGAACTGGCTTCCGTGATCTGAAATCGTCGGGGGGGGAATTGAGAAAACTCGATCTTGTACCCGTGTTCTATAAGTTGTAAAATCCACTGATTTTGGGTTATTCTCTGCCAACTTCCTAAGAAATGCTGCAGCCGAATGCTGTCCAGTACAGGTCCAAAAACCTGTAGGCCGGAAAATGGGATAGCACAAAGTTTGTTTTTGGACTGCATATCGCCTGTCCAAGACCTCAGCCAGAGTGCCCTACGGGCCGAATTCAACAGCGCATCATTACTTGCCGCGAACCGGACAGATTCTGCTGACGCATCTGCCATGAAATTTACTGCCATCCTGACCATGTATAAAGCCTCGGCTATATCCTCCCTGGAAGCACTCTTTCTCAGTTTGGCTTCCAGGTCCTCCAACCATAAGCCTGCTGATCTGGCCATGGACGTGGCCGCAATATTGGTCTTGATGATTGCAGCTGAAGCCTCCCAGGCACTTCCTCTTTAATCATAGCCTTTACTTCGGCTCTAAATGTGGCCTGCTCCTCCGCCATAACTTTTGCTATACAGTCCTTGCACAGCTGTTTGTTATATGTGTCCAGAAGCCTGGTAGTACAAGTTGGGCATCGCCTAGCCCTCTTCTTAGGAACTGATCCCTTTGGGGTCCCTTTATTCTATGGACAGTATCAGACACAGGCAGTTTGTCAGGATAAATCACCATAGCTCAGCTACAAAAAAAGGGGGCCCATAGATGCTCATTTACATGACCCAGGGAGATGGCCGTGGAATCCGTGTGCTGCGCGGGGCTACCCTCCATAGCTCACTATAGGTGCAGTGCCTAACCGACAGACACACATGGACAGATTTTACCTGTCTGCCGTCTTCGCCGCCATCTTCCCCAGGCTTCTCCTTCCTGCTGACCTCCTAACCGGAAGTGCGTTCCAGGGTGGAACTCATGCCGCAGCCGCGTCACTGGAATTGCGCTGGCCGGCAGAGGCAGCACGCCCAGAGCCCTCCGAGGA
Source organism: Phyllobates terribilis (assembly GCF_046119375.1). Classification (NCBI taxonomy): domain Eukaryota; kingdom Metazoa; phylum Chordata; class Amphibia; order Anura; family Dendrobatidae; genus Phyllobates; species Phyllobates terribilis. The sequence continues at coordinate 329,455 of NW_027363819.1, read as the reverse complement.
GGGAAGCGGCGCCTTCCAGGAGCTCCACTCCACTGGGCTGGCTGAGGGAACAGGACGGGTTTCAGCCGGCAGCCTGTCTTGACAGCGGGAGGAGACAGGTATGGCAACCCCTCCGTCCCCTGGGCTGCTCCTATGCTTTCAGCGCTGCTGCGCCCTCTCATGTGCCTGTCCGACTAGGGACAGGAAAAACACAGGCGATGGAGGGTGGGGAGGGGCCTTTAACCTCTCGTGTGTTCCTGCCCCTAGTCGGACATGAAGGACTACCTCCTGGTGTGCTGTCAGGAGGGACGTCCTGGAAAAAAACATTACACTCACCTTCCGATGGCCCCCGGTCTCCTTCTCCAATGCGTCCGGTCTCCTCGGTGTCTCGCAGTGGTGTAAAAGGACCTTCCATGACGTCATTTAGCCATGTGACAGGTCACTCGACCGCCGACGTCAGCACTGACACCCACCCACAGCGCTGATACACACCCACAGCGTTGACACACACCCACAGCACTGACACACACCCACAGCGCTGACACACTGCGCTTCCTAGTTTTGATTCCTACGATACCACAGTGTCTATCGACTCCTGTAAAACATGATATTAGACCTTCCTAGCTAGCACTAAGCCGAAGTTCAAGCCTTACGTGTTTCATCATTTTTTTATAACTGCCATGATCATCAGGGGCTAGCAGTCTGTTTAATATCTAAATAGAATTCGTTACTATGATAGTTTCTTGATAAACATATCGGCATGGTTGCTGGCCATGTTCGGCGGCCAAGCAAGCATGTCTTTATAGGTAGGAACATCCCACCTCCTTCCTCCCTATTCTCAACTTGACCAATCCTTGGACGGAAGTGTGAAAAACTTATTGCATCATTCCCTAGAAGACTCATGGCTGTACTAGCTCAAAGGGGGCTTCTACTCAATACTGAGTAAAGGGTCTGAATACTTATGACCATGTGATATTTCAGTTTTTCTTTTTTAATAAATTTTCAAAAATTTCTACATTTCTGTTTTCTTTCAGACAAGATGGGGTGCAGAGTGGACTTTACTGAGAAAAAAATGAACTTTTTAGAATTTACCAAATGGCTGCAATGAAACAAAGAGTGAAAAATGTAAAGGGGACTGAATACTTTCCATACACACTGTACTTTCTATCTGTGCAGCATTATTCATAATTTTACATCTACCAGAAATATATGCTTTGATCCAGGGTGGGCACCTTATTACATGTAATATTTCATAAATTTATGTATATTTATGTATGTGCCTTTTATAAGGTGGTTTACATCTAATGCTTTTTCTGCCTTTTTAATTATGTTTTAACTTTTTGGTGCTTGTGTGTGGTATTTAATAAAATTTATAATTCTTCTTAAAATTATTATTTATTGTTATTGACTTACTTATTCAGAATGTCTGGTGCCCATTTTTACACCCTTTTATTGTTCTTCTCTATATATTTCCTTGGATGCTGGGGCACAGCGTTCCTTTATAAATGTGTGGTGCCAGGTCTTCTTGTCTCTATACCCAGCTCTCTTCAGGGAATTGACCAGGTCCTCCCTTGTAGTTCTGGGCTGATTCCTGACCTTTCTCAGAATCATCGCTGCCCCACCAGGCGAGATCTTGTATGGAGCCCCAGCCAGAGGAAGATTGACAGTCATCTTGTGTTTCGTCCATTTTCTAATATTGTGCCAACAGTTGTTGCCTTCTCTATTGTCCTGTAGCCCATCTGAGCCCTGTAGAGGTCTACAATTTTCTCCCTGGTGTCCTTATACAGCTCTTTGGTCTTGGCCATGGGGGAGAGATTTGAGTGTGATTGATTGAGTGTGTGGACAGGTGTCTTTTATACAGGTAACGAGTTCAAACAGCAGCAGTTAATACAGGTAGTGAGTGCAGAGTAGGAGGGCTTCTTAAAGAAAAACTAACAGGTCCGTGAGAGCCAGAATTCTTGCTGGTTGGTAGGTGATCAAATACTTATTTCATGCAATAAAATGCAATTTAATTATTTAAAAATCATACAATGTGATTTTCTGGATTTTTTTTTACATTCTGTCTCTCACAGGTGAAGTGTACCTATGATAAACTTGAAAAATCAGCAGTGTATCAAATACTTATATTCCCCATTCTTTTGCCTCTTGAGAAAGCCCATAATATAGGGGCAAAACGCGCGTCGAGGTTCTCTTCTGGTCACTTGGCACCTTAAGTTCATCCTGTTCCCGGTCTGCCTGTCACTTTTTCTCTACTGGCCCCCCCTACTAGCGATTGGTAAGGGATACTTGAATTTTTCTTGATATCTTATATATACCTGCACACTTGTGCGGCTACCCCTCATCTATGGTATATCTTACATGCTATTTGCTTGCCTTTCCCCTTCCCCCTTTTTTGTTTGGGGGGGCCTTTGATATATACATTTTCTATATATGTTACCATGTACTGTATTTTGTAATCTACTATTTACTCTGTGTTGCCACTGCTGTGGCCTTTTTACTATTTTGTATCCAATAAAGCTATATTGATTTTATGCCTATATATACTCTGTTTCTCCTGTTATATCTGCATTCAATATTGAGTAGGCTTGTGGCTATTAGAAGCTATGTATTTCCTAGTTGTCTTTTCGCCACGACTTTAAAAAATGAAGGCCGTCTTGCATATACTTATTTTCCCCACTGTAGCAGCAGCTAGGGACGTCCATCACGATAGCTTCATCCTCATCGCTAATGCTATAATATGAGAAGTTCAGCTAACAGGCTCTTGTGATTGGCATTATGTAGGAGACAGTGTATTGTACTATATGACTGTTGACAAGATTAGGGATAAAGCAAGAGAATCTCTCAATATCCTATAACTGCTGCTATAAGCACAAGATAAGAGAAACTGCCAATGTGTCGGCTTCATGAATTTTAAAGCTTACCACAGTGAATTTATTCACAGTTCTTCTGAATAAATTGTTCTGTTAGATACAAACGGTAGGAAGATCTGTTATCCTGATTAAATAAATATAATTGATATACAGTACAGACCAAAAGTTTGGACACACCTTCTCATTTAAAGATTTTTCTGTATTTTCATGACTATGAAAATTGTACATTCACACTGAAGGCATCAAAACTATGAATTAACACATGTGGAATTATATACTTAACAAAAAAGTGTGAAACAACTGAAAATATGTCTTATATTCTAGGTTCTTCTAAGTAGCCACCTTTTGCTTTGATGACTGCTTTGCACACTCTTGGCATTCTCTTGATGAGCTTCAAGAGGTAGTCACCGGAAATGGTCTTCCAACAATCTTGAAGGAGTTCCCAGAAATGCTTAGCACTTGTTGGCCCTTTTGCCTTCACTCTGCGGTCCAGCTCACCCCAAACCATCTTGATTGGGTTCAGATCTGGTGACTGTGGAGGCCAAGTCATCTGGCGTAGCACCCCATCACTCTCCTTCTTGGTCAAATAGCCCTTACACAGCCTGGAGGTGTGTTTGGGGTCATTGTCCTGTAGAAAAATAAATGCAAACCGGATGGAATAGCATGCCGCTGCAAGTTGCTGTTGTAGCCATGCTGGTTCAGTATGCCTTCAATTTTGAATAAATCCCCAACAGTGTCACCAGCAAAGCACCCCCACACCATCACACCTCCTCCTCCATGCTTCACGGTGGGAACCAGGCATGTAGAGTCAATCCGTTCACCTTTTCTGCGTCGAACAAAGACACGGTGGTTGGAACCAAAGATCTCAAATTTGGACTCATCAGACCAAAGCACAGATTTCCACTGGTCTAATGTCCATTCCTTGTGTTCTTTAGCCCAAACAAGTCTCTTCTTCTTGTTGCCTGTCCTTAGCAGTGGTTTCCTAGCAGCTATTTTACCATGAAGGCCAGCTGCACAAAGTCTCCTCTTAACAGTTGTTGTAGAGATGTGTCTGCTGCTAGAACTCTGTGTGGCATTGACCTGGTCTTTAATCTGAGCTGCTGTTAACCTGCAGAAGCAGAGGTGACTCTTAGTCTTCCTTTCCTGGGGCGGTCCTCATGTGAGACAGTTTCTTTGTAGCGCTTGATGGTTTTTGCAACTGCACTTGGGGACACTTTCAAAGTTTGCCCAATTTTTTGGACTGACTGACCTTCATTTCTTAAAGTAATGATGGCCACTCGTTTATCTTTACTTAGCTGCTTTTTTCTTGCCATAATACAAATTCTAACAATCTATTCAGTAGGACTATCAGCTGTGTATCCACCTGACTTCTGCACAGCACAACTGATGGTCCCAACCCCATTTATAAGGCAAGAAATCCCACTTATTAAACCTGACCGGGCACACCTGTGAAGTGAAAACCATTTCCGGTGACTACCTCTTGAAGGTCATCAAGAGAATGCCAAGAGTGTGCAAAGCAGTCATCAAAGCAAAAGGTGGCTACTTTGAAGAACCTAGAATATAAGACATATTTTCAGTTGTTTCACACTTTTTTGTTAAGTATATAATTCCACATGTGTTAATTCATAGTTTTGATGCCTTCAGTGTGAATGTACAATTTTAAAAGTCATGAAAATGCAGAAAAATCTTTAAATGAGAAGGTGTGTCCAAACTTTTGGTCTGTACTGTATATTGCAATAATTTTGAGTGACAAACTCTTTACTACTAATATCCTAGCTGACTTTCAGTTCAGGGACCACTGAGTCAATCATTTTTACATTTTGCTACTATATTTCTAGTTTTAATCGTGAAAAAATAAAAGTTAATTTTTACCCTTTACTCCAATTGGATTAGTCTGTGAATTTTGGAAATATAAGTTTTGGAGATATATAATAATTTGTCAGAGCAATGAGTGGATTTACAGATCTGGGCAGTTAACAGTCAGCATCTACTAATCCCAGGGGGTAGGTGGATCCTCCAGGTTGTAAATTCTATAGAAAAGGACTTTCACAATTTCATAAAGTCATTTGAACAGTTTTAGGTGGAGGACAATGTTGTACTTTAACGGCAAAATGGTGATCACATGACCAATAAAGCAGCCACAGCCGGTGTCTGAGAAGAATCTGTGATTTCTCTGCATTTAGTGGTTAGTACTCACCTGGGTAGTCATATGTAGGAATCTCCTCTTTACACCACTCGTCATCCCTCACATATGTCTCTGTAGTATTAATATGGGTCAGATCTTCACCCTGAAACAAATATTGTAAAAGTCACAGACAGATGGAGAAGTCCCATCTATGATCAGCTCTAATCCTGCCATCTCCACCATTCTCATTACACAAGTATAAAACATATAATACTGGTGGATAAAACAAGACTGAACACAAGACCTTCACAGCCGTCTACACATCATAGGGGAGATCTCATGACACCTTCTCTCCATCTACCTGATGATCCTGAGGAACATTGGGATTGTTTACAGTCCAGTGGAAGAAGAGGACGGGGACATCTCTCTGGTGTTGTCCTCTTACTGGATAGATCTGGAGGAAACACATACAGGGGCTGAATTCATTCTTTACATACAGATAATTATAGGCCATGTGTATTTAGTCCTGTCTATTACCTGGTGATGTGAGGGGCTGGGGAACCTCCATCATGACGTTCTTGTACAGATCTTTGTGTCCTAAATACTCCCACTCCTCCATGGAGAAATAGACGGCGATATCGTGACACCTTATAGGAACCTGACACATACAATGATACTGTCATCCCTCGATCCCTTCATAGCGTTACTGTATAATGCCCCAGCATTCCCAGCAGTGTCACCTCTCCAGTCAGCAGCTCAATCATCTTGTAGGTGAGTTCTAGGATCTTCTGGTCATTGATGTCATCATGTATCAGGGGGTGAGATGGAGGTCCGGTTTTTGGGCTCAGGGGTCTTCCCCATCCCTCAGACACAGGGTCCTGACAGCGCTCTCTAGAGGTCTTCTTCACTACTGTGTAATCCTGGTTATGGAGAGACACATTAATAAATCTCCCTCCAGACATTTCCAGAGTCCTCACCTCTCCAGTTCTGTCCATCTGTTATTCCCATAGATAAGAATGATGTAACGTGACGTCATCAGAATCTCTCACCTCTCCAGTAACCCGGAAGAGGATCTCTAGGGTGAGGTATAATATCCTCTCCGCCATCTTGTCTCTGTCCATATCCATCCTTGATGGGTAAATCAGAAAAATTTGCTTATATAGAAGATATTCACTGAGAGGGTCCGATATTGTAGAGACCTGAATGAGAAGATGATGAGCAGATGTAACGTCATAAAAATCCTGTGTAATAATACAATTACTGGAGATAATAAGGGAAACATATGAGGAGATTTATTATTTTACAGTATTTAGTTTTCTTATATACATATACTAATAAAACATATATAATTTAAGCCACAAACAACAAGCAGTTTCTTCCTTGGAGTCTGTAGCTGAATACGTTTCTCATAGACTCATCTTCCATAAAGCTAATTCTCGCCTCATTTACAGACACCGGAATCGGCATTAGTAATACTGCAGGAGATATTACACGTGACATGAGAAATAACTACTTCATGATGAGGACATCTTCATCTTCTACTTTGGTTCTAGAAACATATTTGGCCAAAGTCCGTCACTGACTACATCACCACCGGCCGTCTATATGAATGTTTCCCGTCTTCGAACTGTAATGTTCTATCACGTTAGATCTCAAGTCTGATTCAGACATAGAAATTTGAGACATTTATAAAAGTTTGTTTGTAAGAACACAAAGACAAGAGATATTTAATGCCAAATACTCCATGTACAGTGTATTTTTCTCTCTGGATATGATGGGATTTTTTTTTAGCATTTTCGCATAGGTTTCCATATGATACATGAAAAACACCCCAAAAAAATAAAATTGGGGATGGAGGTACCGTCGAAATATTATACAGTGTGTGGGTGGATGGCGATACTAGGGGAACAGTATACTGTGTGTGGGGGCCAAGAAAGGGGCACTGTACTATGGGAGCAATACATGATTCCTTCACAAAAACACCCTAAATGTAACATTTTTAAAACAACCCCACAATTTGTGCATCTTTAGGGTAAATCGCTATCTAACCATTTGATTAGAGCTGATACTATTACGCTAAAGTGTCTAAACAGACTTTCTTTCAGATCCATAAAGGGGCACTTTTCCGTGTTTGTCATGTCAGAACTGTTGGAGGATTATTACAGGTGACAGTTTTCCCACCAATTAGAAGGGACACCTGTGGAAATTGGTGTTTTTTTACCAGCTACAGTTCTGATGTGATTTACTCTGTAAAGTGCCTTGTGGTAAAGTGGACAAAAGTCATGATCAATTACAATCAGACTGAAGGAACATCGCTCCTCTATTCAGCTCTATGAACCTAGGATGAAATCCACTGCGGCCACTGCAAGAAAAAGAATGAAGAAGAGCAGAAGTTTGGTGAGACCACCGTGGCCAGACATTTCTTGGATGGTGATAAAAGTTCTGATCTCCGATGGTCGGTGTTAGAAGAGACGACCCCCGCGGATTCACAATCACAACGCAGTAAACTTCTACAGAGACGTGTTCTGAATTTACTCCCTGGAATCACTTTCTCCCAAAGGGTTAAATGACGTCTGTAACTTCATTGTCTTTCTATGAAGCTTCTTCTCTGAACTTTATTGCTCTGTTTTCTGAAGTATTTATATTACTCTCCAGAATCAGGAATGTATTAAGTCCTATATAAACTTCTGAGAAATAATTCTCTCTAATTCTGTGTTTCCAGGATTATTCTTGTGGGAATTGGCTGCGATATCCCCTGAGCAATATATTTCTAGTATTAACCCCTTTACGACCTTGCCTGTAATATTACGTAGCTGCGCCCTGGGCTTTATTGATCAGCTATGTACTATTACGCGTGCGGCGATGGGGCCCGCACACAAGCGGTGCGGGGCGATCGCCGCCTGGTGTCAGCTCATGGTCACAGCTGACACCCGATGCTATGTGCAAGGAGCGGTCCCGCACCGCTCCCGGCACATTAGCTCCCACAATGCTGCAATCGAAGTTGATCGCAGCATTGCGGAAGTAAGAATCGGTACTCACCTCCTCTCCCGGCGTCCCGTGGCATCTGAGTCTGGTCTCGGATGTTGTCATGACGGCTCGATGTCGTCATGACAACATCCGGGTCAACAGGAGGCAGGAAGTTACTTTGGTCATGCGCAGTGCATGACCAAAGTAACCTCCCTGTGTGCAGCGCTGACAGGCTGCATAGCATAGGGAGCTGCTGCTGTTCTCTATGCTATACAGCCGATCAGGCTGCAAAAAGTGAAAGTCCCATAATGGGACAATGTAAAAGCAAAAAAAGTGTAAGAAAGTTTAAAAAAAAAAATTAAAAGAAAAAAAATTGTAAAAATATAAAAAAAAAAATGAAAAAAATAATACCCAAAAAATAAAAATATAATATACCCATCAATAAGTATTATTATGAAAAAAACAAAACAATAAAAAGTACACTTATTTAGTATCGCCGCGTCTAGAATGACCTGACCTATAAAACTGTCCCACTAGTTAACCCCTTTAGTGAACACTGTAAAAAAAATTAAAAAAACTAAGCAAAAAATGATGCTTTATCATCATACCGCCAAACAAAAAATGGAATAAAACGCGATAAAAAAAACGAATGTAAATAAAAATGGTACCGCTGAAAACGTCATCTTGTCCCTCAAAAAAACAAGGCGCCATACAGCTCCATCAGCCGAAAAATAAAAAAAGTTATAGCTCTCAGAATAAAGCGATACAAAAAAATTATTTTTTTTATAAAATAGTTTTTATTGTGTAAAAGCGCCAAAACATAAAAAAAACTATATAAATGTGATACCGCTGTAAACGTACTGACCCGAAGAATAAAGCTGCCTTATGAATTTCACCATACGCGGAACGGCATAAAAAAACAAACCAAAAAACAATTCCTGAATTGTTGGTTTTTGTTTATTCTGCCTCCCAAAAATCAGAATAGAAAGCGATCAAAAAATGTCACGTGCCTGAAAATGGTACCAATAAAAACATCAACTTGTTCCGCAAAAAACAAGATGTCACATGACTCTGTCGGCCAAAATATGTAAAAATTATAGCTCTCAAAGTGTGGCGATGCAAAAAATAGTCTTTGCAAAAAAATGCATTTTTAGTGTGTGACACCTGTCAATCATAAAAACCCGATATAAATCTGGTATCGCTGTAATCGCACCGACCCGAAGAATAAAGTCGTCTAATCACTTATACCGCACAAGGAACGGTGTAAAAAATAAACTCTAGGGTTAGGGTTGTGCTAGGGTTAGGTTTCCGCTAGGGTTGGGATTTTTTCAAAAGTAAAAAATAAAGAAAAAAAAAATGATGACGATATGGCGACTAGTGTTGAGTGCCAGGTGCTTCGGTATGCACTGAGTATCGCGGGTGCTTGACTAACATGCTCGAGTTTCCGCCTCATATGCTTCGTGGCCAAAAAAAACTCGCGGGGATTGCCTGCCATGCATGAGCGAACCCCGCGTGTTTTTTTTTGGGTGTCTAATAACCGTGAAACATGCGGGGCGGGGACTCGAGCATGTTACTGCATACCTGGTGCAAACTCAAGTAGCGAGCACTTGCGCTCAAGACTGATGACAACTTATTCAATATGATGACTTAATGTTATCAAATTCTGTGTCGTACCTCTGGGTTCAAAATGTTCACTACACCCCTTGATAAAATCCTTGAGGGGTTTAGTTTCCAAAATGGGGTCACTTGTGGGGGGTTTCCACTATTTAGGCACATCAGGGGCTCTCCAAACGCGACATGGCGTCCGCACTCAATTCCAGCCAATTTTGTGTTCAAAAAGTCACACAATGCTCCTTCCCTTCTGAACTCTGCTGTGCGCCCAAACACTGTATTTTCCCCACATATGGGGTATTGGCGTACTCAGGAGAAATTGCACAAAAGTTTTTGGGGTCCATTTTCTCCTCTTGCCCTTGTAAAAATATAAAAATTAGAGCTAAAACATAATTTTTGTGGAAAAAGTTTGATTTTTTTATTTTCACAGCTCCGTGTTATAAACTTCTGTGAAGCACCTGGGGGTTCAGGGTGCTCACCACACATCTAGATAAGTTCCCTGGGGGGTCTAGTTTCCAAAATGGTGTCACTTGTGGGGGGTTTCCACTGTTTAGGCACATCAGGGGCTCCCCAAACGCGACATGGCATCTGCTAATTATTCAAGTAAATTTTACATTCAAAAAGTCAAATGGGGTTCCTTCCGTCCAAACCCTGCCGTGCGCCCAAACAGTGGTTTTTCCCCACATATGGGGTATCTGCGTGCTCAGGAGAAATTGCATAACAAATTTTGTCCATTTTTTCCTGTTACTCTTGCGAAAATAAAAAAATTGGGGTGTAAAGTAACATTTTTGTGAAACAAGTTAAATGTTCATTTTTTTCTTCCCCATTCCAAAAATTCCTGTGAAGCATCTGAAGGGTTAATAAAGTTCTTGAATGTGGTTTTGAGCACCTTGAGGGGTGCAGTTTTTAGAATGGTGTCACTTTTGGATATTTTCTGTCACAAAGACCCCTCAAAGTGACTCCAAATGTGATGTGGTCCCTAAAAAAATGGTTTTGTAAATTTTGTTGGAAAAATGAGAAATCGCTGGTGAAATTTTAACCCTTATAGCTCCCTAACAAAAAAAAAATTTTGGTTCCAATATTGTGCTGATGTAAAGTAGACATGTGGGAAATGTTATTTATTAAGTATTTTGTGTGACATATCGCTCTGATTTAGGGGCATAAAAATTAAAATTTTGAAAATTGCAAAATTTTCACCAAATTTCCGTTTTTTTCACAAATAAACGCAAGTGATATCGAAGAAATTTTTCCACAATCATGAAGTACAATATGTCACGAAAAACAGTCTCAAAATCAGGGGGATCCGTTTAAGCGTTCCCGAGTAATTACCTCATAAAGTGACAGTGGTCAGAATTGTAAAAATTGGCCTGGTCATTAACGTGCAAACCACCCTCGGGGTGAAGGGTTTAATGCGCCAATAATGGGGGATCTCCACATACCTCCACCTGCAGAGCCGCCACCACATATATGGCTGCTCTGTGCGCACAGGAGCTGTGATGAGGTCACAGGAGGGGAGGAGTCAGGGGTCACATGATCAGGGGCCTCAGTGGATGCAGGACTCTGCTGTGCTGGTTGTCATGGTGCTGGATGAGCTGAAGTTTATGTGTGGGGTCAGGAGGGGTTTACAGTGTGGATGTAGCAGAGCCGCGTGTGTACGAGGCGTACGGAGCAGAGCCGCGTGTGTACGAGGTGTACGGAGCAGAGCCGCGTGTGTACGAGGCGTACGGAGCAGAGCCGCGTGTGTACGAGGTGTACGGAGCGGAGCCGTGTGTGTACGAGGTGTACGGAGCGGAGCCGCGCGTGTACGAGGTGTACGGAGCAGAGCAGCGTGTGTACAAGGTGTACGGAGCAGAGCCGTGTGTGAACGAGGTGTACGGAGCGGAGCCGCGCGTGTACGAGGTGTACGGAGCAGAGCCATGTGTGTACGAGGTGTACGGAGCAGAGCCGCGTGTGTACGAGGCGTACGGAGCAGAGCCGCGTGTGTACGAGGTGTACGGAGCGGAGCCGTGTGTGTACGAGGTGTACGGAGCGGAGCCGCGCGTGTACGAGGTGTACGGAGCAGAGCAGCGTGTGTACGAGGTGTACGGAGCAGAGCCGCGTGTGTACGAGGTGTACGGAGCAGAGCCGCGTGTGTACAAGTTGTACGGAGCGGAGCCGTGTGTGTACGGAGCGGAGCCGTGTGTGTACGAGGTGTACGGAGCGGAGCCGTGTGTGTACGAGGTGTACGGAGCGGAGCCGTGTGTGTACGAGGTGTACGGAGCGGAGCCACATGTGTACTAAGTGTAGGGAGCAGAGCCGTGTGTGTACAATGTGTAGGGAGCAGAGCCGTGTGTGTACGAGGTGTACATAGCGGAGCCGTGTACGAAGTGTACAGAGCGGAGCCGTGTGTATACGAGGGTTATGGAGCGGAGCCGGGTGTGTGCGAGGTTTTTGGAGCGGAGCCATGTGTGTACAAGGCGTGCGGAGTGTAGCCATGTGTATAAGACATGCACGGAGCGGACCCATGTGTGTACGCGGTTTACGGAGCAGAGCCGTGTGTGTATGAGGTGTGCGGAGCGGAGCCGTGTGTGTACGAAGTGTACAGAGCGGAGCCGTGCGTATACGAGGTTTATGGAGCGGAGCCGGGTGTGTGCGAGGTTTTTTGAGCGGAGCCATGTGTGTACGAGGCGTGCGGAGCGTAGCCATGTGTATAAGACGTGTACGGAGCAGAGCTTTGTGTATAAGACATGCACGGAGCGGACCCATGTGTGTACGCGGTTTACAGAGCAGAGCCGTGTATGTACGAGGTGTACAGAGCGGTGCCGCGTGTGTACGGAGCAGAGCCGCGTGTGTACGAGGTGTACGGAGCAGAGCCGCGTGTGTACGAGGCGTACGGAGCAGAGCCGCGTGTGTACGAGGTGTACGGAGCGGAGCCGTGTGTGTACGAGGTGTACGGAGCGGAGCCGCGCGTGTACGAGGTGTACGGAGCAGAGCAGCGTGTGTACAAGGTGTACGGAGCAGAGCCGTGTGTGAACGAGGTGTACGGAGCGGAGCCGCGCGTGTACGAGGTGTACGGAGCAGAGCCATGTGTGTACGAGGTGTACGGAGCAGAGCCGCGTGTGTACGAGGTGTACGGAGCAGAGCCGCGTGTGTACAAGGTGTACGGAGCGGAGCCGTGTGTGTACGGAGCGGAGCCGTGTGTGTACGAGGTGTACGGAGCGGAGCCGTGTGTGTACGAGGTGTACGGAGCGGAGCCACATGTGTACTAAGTGTAGGGAGCAGAGCCGTGTGTGTACAATGTGTAGGGAGCAGAGCCGTGTGTGTACGAAGTGTACAGAGCGGAGCCGTGTGTATACGAGGGTTATGGAGAGGAGCCGGGTGTGTGCGAGGTTTTTGGAGCGGAGCCATGTGTGTACAAGGCGTGCGGAGTGTAGCCATGTGTATAAGACATGCACGGAGCGGACCCATGTGTGTACGCGATTTACGGAGCAGAGCCGTGTGTGTATGAGGTGTGCGGAGCGGAGCCGTGTGTGTATGAGGTGTGCAGAGCGGAGCCGTGTGTGTACGAAGTGTACAGAGCGGAGCCGTGTGTATACGAGGTTTATGGAGCGGAGCCGGGTGTGTGCGAGGTTTTTTGAGCGGAGCCATGTGTGTACGAGGCGTGCGGAGCGTAGCCATGTGTATAAGACGTGTACGGAGCAGAGCTTTGTGTATAAGACATGCACGGAGCGGACCCATGTGTGTACGCGGTTTACAGAGCAGAGCCGTGTATGTACGAGGTGTACAGAGCGGTGCCGCGTGTGTACGAGGTGTACGGAGAGGAGCCGCGTGTGTACGAGGTGTACGGAGAGGAGCCGCGTGTGTACGAGGTGTACGGAGCAGAGCCGTGTGTGTATGAGGTGTACGGAGAGGAGCCGCGTGTGTACGAGGTGTACGGAGAGGAGCCGCATGTGTACGAGCTGTACGGAGAGGAGCCGTGTGTGTACGAGGTGTATGGAGCGGAGCCGCAGGTGTACGAGGTGTACGGAGCGGAGCCGCATGTGTACGAGGTGTATGGAGCGGAGCCGTGTGTGTACGAGGTGTACGGAGAGGAGCCGTGTGTGTACGAGGTGTATGGAGCGGAGCCGTGTGTGTGCGGAGTGGAGCCGTGACTATAATCAGCTTTTGGGGGCTAAATGGTTTTCTAACCTTGAGGGGCTTACTACAGTTTGATTTGCACCAAGAACGGTGATGAATGGAAAATAGAGTTTTTAACGTCTGAGGGTTTACTCGATAATCTCGTTCTGCTATTTGGATTCTCCAATGCACCAACAGGATTTCACAGCTTTCTGAATAATATTTCTCTGATTACATTGGGAGATTTCTTGTGATTTTCCTTGATTATATATAATTTTTTCTCGTGATTTGGATTCTCATCAGGAACATGTCCGTGTTTCTTCTCCAGAACCTACATCCTCCAGTCTACCTAAAGGCACTGCGGTTTTCTGTGGTATCCTTGGAGTTGGAAGCTGAGATCCGTAAAGTCCAGTCATTGGCCCCTTCCGCCACTTCTGGGTCCAAATTATTTGTAGCTTTGTACCTAAGATTGCGTCTGTTGCAGGAGTTTCATGATTCCATCTTGAATGGTCATCCTGAGGTCACAGCTATGCAGAAAGCTATTGCTAGGCTTTTTGGTGGCTATCTATGAATAATGATATTAAAGGTTTTGCATCCACTTGTGAAGTTTGTGCACACGATAAAGTCTGTCATAACTGACCGGCCGGTAATTGGCACCATTGCTAATTCCTGAAAGACAGTGGACTCATCTGTCCATGGATTTCATCATGGATTTGCCTCGGTGTGGTGAGAAGACTGTTATTTGGGTGGTGGTTGACTGATTCAGTAAACAGGCTCATTTTGTTCCCTTGTCAGGGTTACCTAATGCTGAGACCCTCTCCAGGTTGTTTATTTGTCATGTTGTGAGATTGCATGGAATTCCTCTTAACATTGTGTCTGATAGGGGAGCGCAATTTGCTTCCAAATTCTGGAGAGCGTTTTGTAAAACACTGGGGATTGACTTGTCATGTTCCTGTGCCTACCACCCTGAAACCAACGGTCAGACAGAAAGGATAAATCAATCTTTGGAACAAATTTTAAGGTGTTTTGTTGCGGCTCAGCAGGAGGACTGGTCTTCATTCTTACCTATTGCTTATTTCGCCTTTAAGAGTCAGATCAATCAGTCCACTAGAACCTCACTGTTTTTTGCAATTATGGTTTTCATCCCTATTTTGGTGTATTTTATAAGATAAGTTCTGAATGTCCTGGGGTGGAGATCGCTATACAGAAAGTTGGGGATGTTACCTATGTTGAAAAAAGACCTAAGTCCATCAAGTTCAAGCTTTCTCCACCAATTATACATTTGTTGTCACTAAATTATCTATAACCCACAATGTTATGTTTACTGAGGAAATCATCCAGCTCTTTTTTAAAAGTTGTTATAGTGTCTGCCATTATTACCTCTTATAGTAAAGCGTTCCACAGTCTGACTGCTCTAACTGTAAAAAGCCCTTTCCTGTTTGCCGGAATGATCATTCTGCCACCCGTAATGAGTGCCCACTAGTCCTTAGCATCTTTGGAAGAAATAAGTCCGCTAGAGACTTATTCCTTATACCATTGTGCTGTCCAGAGACCACCAAGCATACCCTAGGTATAAGAGTAAATCAACGGCATACAATGGGTCCCATATTTAAATAAATTTATCTAAGATGTTTTACTAATTACTGCAGCAAGAACTTCAATTGCTATTGCAATCACTAAGGAAGACAGGGGGTATCCTTGTACCTCTGTGCAACAAAAAATGATTAGTCATAGAGCCATTCGCTCTTATTTTTGTCTTTGGGTCTGAATAAAGCAATTGCACCCATTATATAAATTTGTCACCAAAGCCAATCTGCCTCAACGTAGCCCACAAGTATTGCCATTCTACACTGTCAAAGGCCTTAGTGGCGTCCAAAGACAGGATCACCCTTTGACCAATATTATC
Organism: Phyllobates terribilis; assembly: GCF_046119375.1. Taxonomy (NCBI): domain Eukaryota; kingdom Metazoa; phylum Chordata; class Amphibia; order Anura; family Dendrobatidae; genus Phyllobates; species Phyllobates terribilis. Next base: position 313,902 of record NW_027363819.1, on the reverse strand, counting down.
AGCCCTTGCTTGCATATTAATATAAAGCCTTCTGAGATTGATCGTGGTGGACATATTGGGCATAAACCCAGACTGACCCGGAAGTATTATTGAGATGACTTTTCAGAGTCTGTTTGCTAGCACCAGGGTCGGCTCCAGGTTTTCGTGGGCCCCGGGACGAAAGAGTCTCGGTGGGCCCCTTTAATACATACCACAATTCATGATGCACAAATAAGAAATATAAATAGTACAATGCCAAAGATTACACTTCTTACATTTCATGTGTGATATTTATTGTAAATTCTACAATAGCTCAGAAACCGGCAAATCCTTCTGGGTCCTCGTCTTCGGGGTCCTCGTCTTCTTCGGGGTGGTCTTCAGGGTCCTCGTGTTCTTCGGGGTGGTCTTCAGGGTCCTCGTCTTCAGGGTCGTCGTCTTCGGGGTCCTCGTCTTCTTAGGGTTGGTCTTCAGGGTCCTCGTCTTCAGGGTCCTCGTCAGGGAGATCCAGAGTGATTACCAAGAACCATTTCAAAAAGCTTGAACTTGGAAATGTAGCAGAAGGTACAAGAAAGCTAGCGAACTACCGAGGACCAGTTGACGGTACTGGAACCCAGATGGGTAGCAGAAGGTACAAGAGCCAATGGAACTGCCGAAGACCAGCTGACGGTACTGGAACTCGGTTACTAAGCAGGAGGTACCTGTGCCAGAAAGCACTACCAAGGACCAGCAGACGTTGGTGGAACTTGGATACCGAGAAGGAGGCACCTAATCCAAAGGCACTGCCGAGAACCAGCTGACGGTACTGGAACCCGGATGGGTAGCAGAAGGTACCCATGTAAAAAAAAGTTCAAGGCCGCGAGCCGGCCGCAGTTACCAAAACCCACAGTCCTACAGGGGGTGCTTGTCCTATTGGCACTATGGAACCAGCCTTCATTGCCAGCTCCCGCAGCCCACATAGGAGTCACCTAAACTGCTGGCACCATAGAGTCGGCTAACCCGACCGCAACACGACAGGACAACGCATTGGAGGCAAAGTGACGTTGACACTACCCGGAAACAGCTGGCGTGCTGGAACCAGGCTGGGCAGGAGGGAGTACCCGTGCCAAAGACACTGCCGAGAACCAGCTGACGGTACTGGAACCCGGATGGGTAGTAGAAGGTACAAGAGCCAATGGAACTGCCGAAGACCAGCTGACGGTACTGGAACTCGTTTACTAAGCAGGAGGTACCTGTGCCAGAAAGCACTACCAAGGACCAGCAGATGTTGGTGGAACTTGGATACCGAGAAGGAGGCACCTAATCCAAAGGCACTGCCGAGAACCTGCTGACAGTACTGGAACCCGGATGGGTAGCAAAAGGTACCCATGTAAAAAATAGTTCAAGGCCGCGAGCCGGCCGCAGTTACCAAAACCCACAGTCCTACAGGGGGTGCTTGTCCTATTGGCACTATGGAACCAGCCTTCATTGCCAGATCCCGCAGCCCACATAGGAGTCACCTAAACTGCTGGCACCATAGAGTCGGCTAACGCGACCGCAACACGACAGGACAACACATTGGAGGCAAAGTGACGTTGACACTACCCGGAAACAGCTGGCGTGCTGGAACCAGGCTGGGCAGGAGGGAGTACCCGTGCCAAAGACACTGCCGAGAACCAGCTGATGGTACTGGAACCCGGATGGGTAGTAGAAGGTACAAGAGCCAATGGAACTGCCGAAGACCAGCTCACGGTACTGGAACTCGGTTACTAAGCAGGAGGTACCTGTGCCAGAAAGCACTACCAAGGACCAGCAGACGTTGGTGGAACTTGGATACCGAGAAGGAGGCACCTAATCCAAAGGCACTGCCGAGAACCAGCTGACGGTACTGGAACCCGGATGGGTAGCAGAAGGTACCCATGTAAAAAAAAGTTCAAGGCCGCGAGCCGGCCGCAGTTACCAAAACCCACAGTCCTACAGGGGGTGCTTGTCCTATTGGCACTATGGAACCAGCCTTCATTGCCAGATCCCGCAGCCCACATAGGAGTCACCTAAACTGCAGGCACCATAGAGTCGGCTAACCCGACCGCAACACGACAGGACAACGCATTGGAGGCAAAGTGACGTTGACACTACCCGGAAACAGCTGGCGTGCTGGAACCAGGCTGGGCAGGAGGGAGTACCGTGCCAAAGTCACTGCCGAGAACCAGCTGATGGTACTGGAACCCGGATGGGTAGTAGAAGGTACAAGAGCAAATGGAACTACCGAGGACCAGCTGACGGTACTGGAACCCGGATGGGTAGCAGAAGGTACAAGAGCCAATGGAACTCCCGAAGACCAGCTGACGGTACTGGAACTCGGTTACTAAGCAGGAGGTACCTGTGCCAGAAAGCACTACCAAGAACCAGCAGACGTTGGTGGAACTTGGATACCGAGAAGGAGGCACCTAATCCAAAGGCACTGCCGAGAACCAGCTGACGGTACTGGAACCTGGATGGGTAGTAGAAGGTACAAGAGCAAATGGAACTACCGAGAACCAGCTGGCGGTGCTGGAACCCAGGGTAAATACTAAAAACAGAGTAGAGCCAGAGGTGTAATTGGAGCAAGTTTTAAATCAGTAGTACAGTGGATGTGGACAAAGCAGGAGAATTTGCCGGACACACAGCAGGGGAACAGCTGACGTTACTGAACCCCAATAACACTGGAGCAAGCGTTGACTGTGCAGACGGCACTTCTGAGCAGCAACTAGCGGTATTGGAGCCCAGGGTAAATACTAAAAACAGAGGAGCCAGAGGTGTATTTGGAGGAGGTTTTAAATCAGTAGTACAGTGGATGTGGACAAAGCAGGAGAAATTACCGTCCGCACAGCTGGGGAACAGCTGACGTTACCGAACCCCAATAACACGGCAGCAAGTGTTGACTGTGCAGACGGCACTTCCGAGCGCCAACTGGCGGTGTTGGAGCTCAGGGATAATACTGAGAACAGAGGAGCCAGAGGTGTACTTGGAGGAGGTTTTAAATCAGTAGTACAGTGGATGTGGACAGAGCAGGAGAAATTGCCGTCCGCACAGCAGGGGAACAGCTGACGTTACTGAACCCCAATAAAACGGCAGCAAGTGTTGACTGTGCAGACGGCACTTCCAAGCGCCAACTGGTGGTGTTGGAGCTCAGGGATAATACTGAAAACAGAGGAGCCAGAGGTGTAATTGGAGCAACTTTAAAATCTGTAGTAGTGAGAATGTGGACAGAGCAGGAGAAATTGCCGTCCGCACAGCCGGGGAACAGCTGACGTTACTGAACCCCAATGACACGGCAGCAAGTGTTGACTGTGCAGACGGCACTTCCGAGCGCCAACTGGCGGTGTTGGAGCTCAGGGATTACAGTTCAGGTGGTAGAAACATGAACAGAACAGGAGACCTGGATACTGTTGCCAACCAATTATTTATTCTGGAAGAGGACTGGCAAATTCATGAGAGATCCAGGCCTTGTTCATTTTGAGAAAAGTAAGCCGATCAACGTTATCGGAGGATAGTCGCATGCGACGGTCTGTTAGTACACCACCTGCGGCACTAAAGACGCGTTCCGATAATACACTAGCAGCAGGGCAAGCTAGCACCTCCAATGCATACTGACTAAGCTCTGGCCATGTATCCAGCTTACAGACCCAAAACTTGAAGGGAGAAGAGCCGTCTGGGAGTACACTAAGAGGGCAAGACATGTAGTCTGTCACCATCTGACGGAAACGTTGCCTCCTGCTGACTGGAGCCGTCTGTAATGGTGTAGACATTTGTGGCGGCGGGGACACAAAACTTTGCCACATTTCGGCCATACTGGTCTTGCCTTGTGCTGAGGCGCTGCTTCTGCTCCCTCTTTGTGCAGAGCTTCCTCCACTGCCTCGACGCACTGAGCTGCTTTGTAAAGCACTAGCAGCACTGCTCTCGGTTGGAATGGAGAACATGATGGAATGCACCAGTGCGTCTTGGTACTCCTGCATTTTACGCTCTCGGTTCAACGGTGTTATGAGGCTTTGTAAGTTGTCCCAGTAGCGAGGATCTAGGAGGGTGGACACCAAATAATCAGCCGTGTTGAGAATGTGGGCGATGCGGCGGTCGTTTCTCAGGCACTGCAGCATGAAATCAACCATGTGCTGCAGACTGCCAACTGGCCAAGAAACGCTGTCCCCTGCTTGAGGCGTGATCTCTGCCTGCTATGCATCACCCCACCCTCGCTCTAGATACTGACTACTAGAGCATTGTGTACCTCCCTCCTCTGGACAGATGTCTTCCTCATCCATTGACTCCTCCTCATCCTCCTCACAAAGTGTCCCCTGCCTAGGCCTTTGTGAGGAACCACGTTGCGCAGACTGTAGAGAAGCAGATGGCATTTGTGACTCCTCATCCTCCACCTCTTCCAAAACCTCGTCCCTTAGTGCTTGCCGTGTTTTTTCAAGCAGGCAGATAAGGGGGATAGTCATGCTGACTAGTGCATCATCTGCACTCGCCATAAGCGTGGAATAATCGAAGGCACGCAAAACGTGGCAAATGTCCTTCATAGAGGCCCACTCAGTGGTGGTGAAGTGTGAACGGCGCGCACTGCGACTTGTTTGCGCCTGCTGCAGCTGGTACTCCATTACTGCTGCCTGCTGCTCACACAACCTCTCCAACATATGTAACGTTGAATTCCACCTGGTGGGTAGGTCACATATGATGCGATGTTCCGGAAGACGTAATCGGCGCTGCAGAGCTGCAATGCGTGATCTTGCATTGCTGGAACGCCGCAAGTGAGCGCACTCTATTCGGACCTTGTGAAGCAGTGCATCAAGATCCGGATAGTCCCTCAAAAAACTCTGCACGACCAAGTTGAGCACATGTGCCAGACATGGGATGTGAGTGAGGTTGCCTAGGCCCAGAGCTGCCACCAGATTTCGGCCATTGTCACACACTACCATGCCTGGCTGGAGATTCGCTGGCACAAACCACACGTCGCTCTGCTGCTTGATGGCATTCCAGAGCTCCTGCGCTGTGTGGCTTCGATTCCCCAAAGAAATTAATTTTAATACGGCCTGTTGACGTTTGGCCACGGCTGTGCTCATATTGGTCACCATAACAGGTAACCGTTCACGGGTCGATGTGGAGGAAGACCGTGACGGCTCCTGCAGCGCTGATTCAGAGGAACTGGAGTATGAGGAGGAGTCAATGTGTACAGACTGGATTCCTGCAATCCTTGGAGTTGGCAGAACACGTACAGCGCCACTCTCAAGATCTGTAACTGGTTCCACAACATTTACCCAATGGGCAGTGAGGGAAAGGTATCGTCCCTGTCCATGCTTACTGGTCCACGCATCGGTGGTCAGGTGGACCTTGCTACTGACGGCGTTTTGTAGCGCATGTTTAATTTTTCCCTCCACATGATGTTGCAGGGCAGGGACGGCTTGCCTGCTGAAATAAAAGCGGCTGGGCACGTTGTATTGTGGGACTGCCAATGCCATAAAGTTACGGAATGTGTCAGTCTCCACCAGCCTGAATGATAGCATTTCAAGGGCCAGTAGTTTAGCAATGCCAGCATTCAGAGCCTGTGCTCGGGGGTGGTTTGCCGAGTATGGGCGCCTTTTCTCCCATGCCTGTGCTAACGATGGCTGTAGACTGGCCTGGGAGTGTGAGGATGACTGGGAAAGTGGTGCTGTGGGTGGAATTACACTGTGTCTCTGTACAACAGTGCCAGAGATTCTTCCATGGCGATCCTGTGAGGAAGCCTAACCAGCTGTGTGTGAGCTGGAGGAAGAGGCTACAACACGAGCTGAAGAGGTGGTAGGTGGCGCTGTAGGTTGGCCTAGGTCTTCAATGTGTTTTTGTAACTCCACCACGTGCTTGGTCCACACATGTTTCCACATATTTGTGGTATTGAGGTTGCTGACACTTTTTCCTCTTTTCACCTTCTGATTACACAGCTTGCATTTGACAAAGCAAATGTCATCTGCAACTGTGTCAAAAAAGGACCAGGCACTGCAAGTCTTGGGAGCGCCCGCTTTGGATTTTGGAAGAGCCATGCTCCTAATGGGTGCCGAAGTGGAGGCTACAGGCAACCAAGTCTGCCCCCTCCCTCTCCCTCCTTTTTGGGCTGTTCGGGGAATCTCTTCCTCAGAGCTGCTCCCACCACCTTCCTGTCCCTCACGCCATGATGGGTCAAGGACCTCATCATCTACACCACCCTCTTCAAACAACTGCTTCTCCTGGGTAGTCTCGACTGCACATTACGCACCAGAAAGTGGCACCTGAGTCTCATCATCAGATGCGTACTGAGGTGTTGTGCTGACCATAGGCACTGGCCCACCCGCCTCTTCAGATTCAGAGAGACAAAACGGTTGCGCATCACTGCATACTACCTCTTCTTCAAATTCTCGAATTCTGCTTGGCTGGCCCCCTCTTTCCAAGCCAAGAGATTCAGAGAACAGAAGTAGAGATGGCTCCTGTCCAGGGCTCTCTGACTGCCTGGGCAATTTGGCAGGTGGAAGAGACAGATGGGTGCTCTTCAGTGCTCAGGACCTGAGAGGATCTGGAACTAATTGAAGTCGATGCGTTAGCTGCCATCCATCCGACAACGGCTTCAATTTGGTCCTCCCGCAGCAGTGGGGTACGGCTAGCTCCTACAAAGCTGCGCATAAAGGACTGTTCCCTGGTAAAACTGGGGGATGCTGAGTCACTGGTGCCCGCAGCAGGCACAGAATCCCCACGTCCTCTCCCTGCAGGCACAGAATCCTGACGTCCTCTCCCTACAGAAACTCCACGCCCACGACCACATGCCTTACTCCCTGCCTTCTTCATCTTGGTAGACTGATAAAGATAGGCAGAAAAGTACTAAGGGCTTAGTGTGCTTATTCCTGAACAGCTGCTAACAGGTATAAGAAACATTAATTTTATAAAGTGTGGACTAGACTTTAATATGAGCTAATGTGGCCTACACAACTATAAAGTGGAGTGTTTGGTGAACTTTATTTAGGTTTTTTTTGTCACAAAAAGACACTGGATGTGCCTAAAGATGTAATAACGATAGTATCACAAACTTTTTGTAGTTATTACAATGTAGGAAGGTAACCTACAATGCAATAGATGAGGCTACAAAAAATAGGCTAATACTAATCTGGCTGGGGCTGCAGGGCCCAATGCTGCAGAAAGGCTCCTCTAACTACTCCTATATAGTGTGTTTGGAACCAATTTAGCTGAATACGGATGGAACCACCACACTAATAGGAGATATCAGGAAAAATTATGAATTGGCAAAAAAGGACAATGTATGAGGCAGTGACACACACTGAGTGCACTACAACCAGACGGGGTTGAAGCACACACTACAGGGTGAGCTGCACTCACACACCAGACCTTGCAGACAGCGGTGAACAGTACAGATGCAGAGCACTGTGCACTAGCGCTGCAAGACCAAAAAAAATTCTCTATCTACTCCTATATAGTGTGTTTGGAACCAATTTAGCTGAATACGGATGGAACCACCACACTAATAGGAGATAGTAGGAAAAATTATGAATTGGCAAAAAAGGACAATGTATGAGGCAGTGACACACACTGAGTGCACTATAACCAGACGTGGCTGAAGCACACATTACAGGGTGAGCTGCACTCACACACAGAGACCTTGCAGAAAGCGGTGAACAGCACAGAGAACTGTGCACTAGCACTGCAAGGCACAGCGATTTATAAAGTAGCTTGGGTAAAGCAGAATAGACCAAATAGGTAGCTAAAACTGTCCCTCAGAACAACAGCGTCCTATCCCTAACTGAATTCACAGCAGAGTGAGCTGAAAATGGCGGCGGCGGCTTTTATAGTGCATCATGACATCATTTTAGCAGCCAATCACAGCCATGCCATTAGTTTAGATGCCTACATGCCTAACAGGATGTGCCCACACTTCTTAGGATCCTCATTGGCTGAATAAAATGAAAATGGCTCATTGCATTATGGGAACTTCCGATTCCGGTATACGATATTGCAAAAGTATCGGAATTAAGTATCGGAATTCCGATACCGCGAATATCGGCCGATACCCGATATTTCAGTATCGGAATGCTGAACACTACTAATAAGTGCTACAGATCATAAGTCTAAGAGATCTGATTTAGTGGTGACAGTAAAAGCCGATGCGAACTGCTGATTAAGGAAGGATATGGTGGAAGACCTATAGGACTAACTAGGATATAAACGATTACCAACTGTGATCTAAATAGTTTCCTACATATGGAAACTGTAGACTGCGGATTTACTATAGGATCAGTGTTGCTCCATTTGAGCAGTCCCTGTTGGTTATGTACTGCATAATTACCTATATCCTAGTTATGTACAGCACAATTCCCTATATGCTAGTCCCTTTATCCCAGTTATGTACAGCATAATTCCCTATATCCTAGTTATGTACTGCATACTTCCCTATATCCTAGTCCCTATATCCCAGTTATGTACAGCATAATTCCCTTTATCCTAGTTATGTACTGCATAATTCCCTATATCCTAGTCCCTATATCCCAGTTATTTACAGCATAATTCCCTATATCCTAGTCCCTATATCCCAGTTATGTACAGCATAATTCCCTTTATCCTAGTTATGTACTGCATAATTCCCTATATCCTAGTCCCTATATCCCAGTTATGTACAGCATAATTCCCTATATCCTAGTCCCTATATCCCAGTTATGTACAGCATAATTCCCTTTATCCTAGTTATGTACTGCATAATTCCCTATATCCTAGACCCTATATCCCAGTTATGTACAGCATAATTCCATTTGTCCTAGTTAAGTACTGCATAATTCCCTATATCCTAGTCCCTAAATCACAGTTATGTACAGCATAATTCCCTATATCCCAGTTATGTACTGCATAATTCCCTATATCCTAGTCCCTATATCCTAGTTATGTACAGCACAATTCCCTATAGCCTAGTCCCTATATCCCAGTTATGTACAGCATAATTCCCTATATCCTAGTCCCTATATCCTAGTTATGTACAGCATAATTCCCTATATCCTAGTCCCTATATCCCAGTTATGTACTGCATAATTCCCTATATCCTAGTCCCTATATCCTAGTTATGTACTGCATAATTCCCTATATCCTAGTTCCTATATCCTAGTTATGTACAGCATAATTCCCTATATCCTAGCTATGTACTGCATAATTCCCTATATCCTAGTACCTATATCCTAGTTATGTACTGCATAATTCCCTATATCCTAGTCCCTATATCCTAGCTATGTACAGCATAATTCCCTATATCCTAGCTATGTACTGCATAATTCCCTATATCCTAGTCCCTATATCCTAGTTATGTACTGCATAATTCCCTATATCCTAGTCCCTATATCCTAGTTATGTACAGCATAATTCCCTATATCCTAGTCCCTATATCCCAGTTATGTACAGCATAATTCCCTATATCCTAGTCCCTATATCCCAGTTATGTACTGCATAATTCCCTATATCCTAGTCCCTATATCCAAGTTATGTACAGCATAATTCCCTATATCCTAGTCCCTATATCCTAGCTTTGTACAGCATAATTCCCTATATCCTAGCTATGTACTGCATAATTCCCTATATCCTAGTCCCTATATCCTAGTTATGTACAGCATAATTCCCTATATCCTAGTCCCTATATCCCAGTTATGTACAGCATAATTCCCTATATCCTAGTCCCTATATCCCAGTTATGCACAGCATAATTCCCTATATCCTAGTCCCTATATCCTAGTTATGTACAGCATAATTCCCTATATCCTAGTTCCTATATCCTAGTTATGTACTGCATAATTCCCTATATCCTAGTCCCTATATCCCAGTTATGTACTGCATAATTCTCTATATCCTAGTCCCTATATTCCAGTTATGTACTGCATAATTCTCTATATCCTAGTCCCTATATCCTAGTTATGTACTGCATAATTCCCTATATCCTAGTCCCTATATCCCAGTTATGTACAGCATAATTCCCTATATCCTAGTCCCCATATCCTAGTTATGTACAGCATAATTCCCTATATCCTAGTTATGTACAGCATAATTCCCTATATCCTAGTCCATATATCCTAGCTATGTACTGCATAATTCCCTATATCCTAGTCCCTATATACCAGTTATGTACAGCATAATTCCCTATATCCTAGTCCCTATATCCAAGTTATGTACTGCATAATTCCCTATATCCTAGTTATGTACAGCATAATTCCCTATATCCTAGTCCCTATATCCTAGTTATGTACAGCATAATTCCCTATATCCTAGTCCCTATATCCTAGTTATGTACTGCATAATTCCCTATATCCTAGTCCCTATATCCTAGTTATGTACAGCACAATTCCCTATATCCTAGTCCCTATATCCCAGTTATGTACAGCATAATTCCCTATATCCTAGTCCCTATATCCTAGTTATGTACAGCACAATTCCCTATATCCTAGTTATGTACAGCATAATTCCCTATATCCTAGTCCCTATATCCAAGTTATGTACTGCATAATTCCCTATATCCTAGTTATGTACAGCATAATTCCCTATATCCTAGTCCCTATATCCTAGTTATGTACAGCATAATTCCCTATATCCTAGTCCCTATATCCCAGTTACGTACAGCATAATTCCCTATATCCTAGTCCCTATATCCTAGTTATGTACAGCATAATTCCCTATATCCTAGTCCCTATATCCCAGTTATGTACAGCATAATTCCCTATATCCTAGTCCCTCTATCCTAGTTATGTACAGCATGATTCCCTATATCCTAGTCCCTATATCCCAGTTATGCACTGCATAATTCCCTATATCCTAGTTATGTACAGCATAATTCCCTATATCCTAGTCCCTGTATCCTAGTTATGTACAGCATAATTCCCTATATCACAGTTATGTACTGCATAATTCCCTATATCCTAATCCCTATATCCCAGTTATGTACAGCATAATTCCCTATATCCTAGTCCCTATATCCTAGTTATGTACAGCATAATTCCCTATATCCTAGTCCCTATATCCTAGTTATGTACTGCATAATTCCCTATATCCTAGTCCCTATATCCCAGTTATGTACTGCATAATTCTCTATATCCTAGTCCCTATATTCCAGTTATGTACTGCATAATTCTCTATATCCTAGTCCCTATATCCTAGTTATGTACTGCATAATTCCCTATATCCTAGTCCCTATATCCCAGTTATGTACAGCATAATTCCCTATATCCTAGTCCCCATATCCTAGTTATGTACAGAATAATTCCCTATATCCTAGTCCCTATATCCTAGTTATGTACAGCATAATTCCCTATATCCTAGTCCATATATCCTAGCTATGTACTGCATAATTCCCTATATCCTAGTCCCCATATCCTAGTTATGTACAGCATAATTCCCTATATCCTAGTCCATATATCCTAGCTATGTACTGCATAATTCCCTATATCCTAGTCCCTATATACCAGTTATGTACAGCATAATTCCCTATATCCTAGTCCCTATATCCAAGTTATGTACTGCATAATTCCCTATATCCTAGTTATGTACAGCATAATTCCCTATATCCTAGTTATGTACAGCATAATTCCCTATATCCTAGTCCCTATATCCTAGTTATGTACTGCATAATTCCCTATATCCTAGTCCCTATATCCAAGTTATGTACAGCACAATTCCCTATATCCTAGTCCCTATATCCCAGTTATGTACAGCATAATTCCCTATATCCTAGTCCCTATATCCTAGTTATGTACAGCACAATTCCCTATATCCTAGTTATGTACAGCATAATTCCCTATATCCTAGTCCCTATATCCAAGTTATGTACTGCATAATTCCCTATATCCTAGTTATGTACAGCATAATTCCCTATATCCTAGTCCCTATATCCTAGTTATGTACAGCATAATTCCCTATATCCTAGTCCCTATATCCCAGTTACGTACAGCATAATTCCCTATATCCTAGTCCCTATATCCTAGTTATGTACAGCATAATTCCCTATATCCTAGTCCCTATATCCCAGTTATGTACAGCATAATTCCCTATATCCTAGTCCCTATATCCTAGTTATGTACAGCATGATTCCCTATATCCTAGTCCCTATATCCCAGTTATGTACTGCATAATTCCCTATATCCTAGTTATGTACAGCATAATTCCCTATATCCTAGTCCCTGTATCCTAGTTATGTACAGCATAATTCCCTATATCACAGTTATGTACTGCATAATTCCCTATATCCTAATCCCTATATCCCAGTTATGTACAGCATAATTCCCTATATCCTAGTCCCTATATCCCAGTTATGTACAGCATAATTCCCTATATCCTAGTCCCTTCATCCCAGTTATGTACAGCATAATTCCCTATATCCTAGTCCCTATATCCCAGTTATGTACAGCATAATTCCCTATATCCCAGTTATGTACAGCATAATTCCCTATATCCTAGTCCCTATATCCCAGTTATGTACAGCATAATTCCCTATATCCTAGTCCCTATATCCCAGTTATGTACAGCATAATTCCCTATATCCTAGTTATGTACAGCTTAATTCCCTATATCCTAGTTATGTAAAGCATAATTCCCTATATCCTAGTCCCTATATCCCAGTTATGTACAGCATAATTCCCTATATCCTAGTCCCTATATCCTAGTTATGTGCAGCATAATTCCCTATATCCTAGTCCCTATATCCCAGTTATGTACAGCATAATTCCCTATATCCTAGTCCCTATATCCCAGTTATGTACAGCATAATTCCCTATATCCTAGTCCCTATATCCCAGTTATGTACAGCATTATTCCCTATATCCTAGTCATGTACAGCATAATTCCCTATATCCTAGTCCCTATATCCCAGTTATGTACAGCATTATTCCCTATATCCTAGTCCCTATATCCTAGTTATGTACTCCATAATTCCCTATATACTAGTCTAGGACAAATAAAAATCTCAATACTGAATGATCAGAACGCACGGAATAAGATTGGACTGAAGACTGGTCCCCAAGAATTATAATAAATAATTGATATACAACCATCAATATAGAAGCACAAGCACTTTAGTAGTTATGGGTTATGTAACCCTTCGCTGAAAGAATTCCACTATCCAGTACTGTGTGTTTTTAAAGTGTGTGTGTCCTTCCGTTATATCTAATAAGTGAAATAAAAGTTCTGTTTTATTTTTAGGTCTATATTCGGGATCTCTATTGGCCTTTGGCAATCTGTGTGTGTATGAAGTAAACCTTAAGCTGACCTCTGAACAGATTTTGCTAGTGTATGGATAAAATCAATATCAACCCTACAATTCACAGCCACTTCACATAATGTCCGCTTTTATAATGGATATAACGGTTTGTGTCAACTTTTTAAAAAAAGGTTTTCGTACATATGGAATATTCCTTAATAAACACATTTATATCCAAAAAATTAATATTTACAAAATCATATAGGGGTGAGAAGGAAATACCCCAATTATTAGAATTTATGTGGCTAATAAAGGATTGCATGTTATTGTTACAATTGTCCCATAAAAAGAACGGGTCATCAATGAACCTTTTATATAAAGTTATATACTTTTTACATTTATTATTTTGAATAAAAATCTCCTAAAATACCCCTATGAATAGATTTGCGTAGGTTGGTGCGACCTTTGAACCCATCGCAGTGCCTCGCGTCTGATGGTAATGTTCACCTTCAAATGTAAAATAATAATTTTTTAAAATAAAGGATAGCCCTGTGTAGATGAAGGATTTGTCTACTGTACAATCTGAGAAAGGCCAAATATTTTTTGAAACATGTCAATCCAATAATTAATATATTTGAATATAAAGATGATACATCTAATGTGAGAAAACCATAATTCGGTTCCCATTGTATCTCATGTAGAAGTTGAATTAGTTGTGTAGAATCTTTTAGATATTTAGATAATTTTGACACATGATCCTGCATTATTTTGTCAATATATTCTGACAGATTGCTCGTCAGAGATCCAATGCCTGATATTATAGGTCTTCCAGGGGGATTGGCAAGACTATTATGGATTTTTGGAAGGTGATAAAAGAAGGGAGTAGTGGGATTTTTGATTAAGAGAAACCTTTTTTCTTTTAGATTTAATATATTTTCCTCCATTGCTCTGTTGAACAAACTATTGTTTATTGGCATCACTTTAGGTAAAGGGTCTGAAGGAATTGTCTGATAGTATTCCACGTCTGATATTATCCTGTATGCTTCTCTGCAATAATCTGTGCAGTTTTGTATTACTATATCCCACCTTTATCAGCAGCTCTAATGACTAAGTTGTCATTATTACATAAGGATTGTAGGGCTTTTTTTCTCAGATATTGAAAGATTATTTTTATTTTTTGTGGTGGGCTTCCTTTAATTGTAAGTTATTTTAATTTATCAAGAACTATATCATGGAAGGTGCTAATGTGATGTCACTTACTCTCTATCGGATAAAAATGGGATTTTGTTTTTACATTCACATGAAATTGTAAATCAGTTTGTGATGAAGATAAAACAGGCTGTTCTCTCACTTTATTGTAAAATGTTTTTTGAATCAGTCTTTTTCCTCGTAAATACCTGAAGAAAAAAAGATCAAAGTCTTTGGGTTTGTTTGTGGGACAAAAGGAAAGTCCTTTTGATAACATTCATTTCTCATCATTTGATAAAAGGTAGTCCGACAGATTAAAAATATTTGTGAGTATTATTGTTTGGGGCTTGGGGTAGGTTTATTTTCCCTCTTTTCTTCCTTCTCACGTTCCTCTAGTAGGTTTTTTCTTTCCCCTGGTTTGGGGGAGAAGTATTGGTTAATTGCCCTTTCTTGGGAGACACAGCCCGGGGTAAAAAAGGTACCAGACTTTTAGTACCAGTTGTGGTAATGTCCACTATAACAGTATTGCTTGTTTTTTTTTAGTAGAGGAAACAATATCTGATGTAGTGTCATATATTGAGAGGTCCAGTAGTGGAGTAGAAATGGGATCTGAGAATTCGATTAGAGCAAGAGATTCAATTTCATTAGGTGGAATTAGACTTTTATTAAATTTATTGCCCCTAGTTGTCTCAGTTTTAGTTTTACTTACACAAGCACTTTCCCTTTCTTCATTTAGCCTAATGCTGTCTACATGTTTGTTTTGCATTAAGAACCAAAATGAAGGTAGAGGTTTTCCATTCAGAAGATGGAAGTATTGTATTTGAATTTTGTATAGGAGGAGTGTTTGTCAAATTTGTTCTCCTGCTCACAGTACTTTTTGTAGATTCAACTGTTGCAATTGATAAAGGTTCAATTCTATTTGGTAGGACTTTCTCAATTATTTTGTTATTTGTTATCTTCGGTTGGATCTTATTATTTTCATTTTTTTCAATATTTTTTTTTATTTGTATCAATACATTCATTAGCCTTGTTCTTTAGTTGTATAGGTAGAGAAATTTTAGATTTTGTTCGATCACTCAGGGTACACTTTGTGTTTCTTTCTTTTTTATAATACGATAATCATCCCTGTCTCGTTGCAGTTTTTTCGATTTATTCATTATATTATTTGCAGTTGCAAAAACCATCAAGCGCTACAAAGAAACTGGCTCACATGAGGACCTCCCCAGGAAAGGAAGACCAAGAGTCACTTCTGCTTCTGAGGATAAGTTTATCCGAGTCACCAGCCTCAGAAATTGCAGGTTAACAGCAGCTCAGATTAGAGACCAGGTCAATGCCACACAGAGTTCTAGCAGCAGACACATCTCTACAACAACTGTTAAGAGGAGACTTTGTGCAGCAGGACTTCATGGTAAAATAGCTGCATGGCGGAGGAGGTGTGATGGTGTGGGGGTGCTTTGCTGGTGACACTGTTGGGGATTTATTCAAAATTGAAGGCATACTGAACCAGCATGGCTACCACAGCATCTTGCAGTGGCATGCTATTCCATCCGGTTTGCGTTTAGCTGGACCATCATTTATTTTTCAACAGGACAATGACCCCAAACACACCTCCAGGCTGTGTAAGGGCTATTTGACCAAGAGGGAGAGTGATGGGGTGCTACACCAGATGACCTGGCCTCCACAGTCACCAGACCTGAACCCAATCGAGATAGTTTGGGGTGAGCTGGACCGCAGAGTGAAGGCAAAAGGGCCAACAAGTGCTAAGCATCTATGAGAACTCCTTCAAGATTGTTGGAAGACCATTTCCGGTGACTACCTCTTGAAGCTCATCAAGAGAATAGCAAGAGTGTGCAAAGCAGTCATCAAAGCAAAAGGTGGCTACTTTGAAGAACCTAGAATATAAGACATATTTTCAGTGGTTTCACACTTTTTTGTTAAGTATATAATTCCACATGTGCTAATTCATAGTTTTGATGCCTTCAGTGTGAATGTACAATTTTTATAGTCATGAAAATACAGAAAAATCTTTAAATGAGAAGGTGTGTCCAAACTTTTGGTCTGTACTGTACGTGTATTTTTGTGGCTGGTCAAGAAGGACATACGATTATTTGTATAAAGCTGAATGTTGATATCTCTTGGTTTTTAAACAATGATGTTTGTTACTATGCTAATTGCATATTGTACTAAAGCCATCAAGATGTTGATTTACAAGAGCCCCCCTGCTATATCAACTATATAAATTGATTAAATGCTCAAACAATGAGACATGAACCCTGTGGAATACTAACTTCCCTAATCCTTGACCTGTGGATGCGTACGTGAAAGGACAACTGTAACTATTTAAGGGACATATGCCTCTGTAGCAGTGAGAATTGAAAATCTGTCTTCAGGGCATCAGCTTGGTAGCATAGCTCAATCCAGAGAGACACAGATTTGAATTCTACATGATTCCGGCCTAAGGATGTACGGCCCTGACTGGAAGGATATGGATCTGCTCCATTGACCATCAGAGAAACCATGGATACATTTGGGTAGACCAGGCTGGGACGATGAAGTCACCTGGCCCCATGGATATGTTGTTTGGGGTTGCCAGGTGGCACCCACTGGTCGCCTAGAACTCATGGAAACTCTCGGAGAGGCCAGGGTGGGACCCTTGGGTCTCCTGGCCTTGTACCTTTATGGACTGTCAGCTTCCTAAGCTTGCTGCTACCTCCTCTCTGTGGGCGCCCACCAAAAGCGGGGGCCACTGGCTGAGGTATTTGGCCCTGGAAGTCCCAAAATCGCAGTTCTATCCCTGGCAAGTCAGTGGAAGGACAAGACTGTGCAATGTTGTACCCTCTTGGGTATTTGCTGGGACTGTTCTGTTTAATGTCCGTTTGGTGATCCAATGAAATATTGCCACACTGCTTTACCCTCACTGTGTTGTCTGAATAGTATTATGCCAACGGAAGACCCCAGGTCTTCACAGTCCTTAGCTAAAGATAGAACTTTTTCAGTTGCAGTTTCACACAATTGTGTTCTCTTTTTATGTAAACATGTTAATATAATGTGCAGACAATTATTTAAATTAGAGTCAGTTAAACTCAGTAAAGTCCGATTTATTGGACAATATCCACACTGGTGAACATCACCAAAATAGATCATAAATCATAAGGAGGGGGAAAGGGGGAAGAGAGTGTGAATAGATATAAAATATAACTTTTAATATTGATTCAATTAAAATACTGGTATTTAATTGTAAAATCAAATTCTTACATACATCCAAGTGGATGCATATGGGGTCGATATTAATTTGTAAACTCTGACCCTATAAGTCCTGTATTGTATGTCACAGCCAAATAAATTATACAGATCCACCACCCATGTCCCTCAAAGTTGGAGGTGGGGAATTATATTGTGCTGTCCCTTTTAGGATGTATATTTCCCTATTTACTCCACATGAATAATTATAAGAAATCATTGTGGGTCACCGCTACATTCTAATTCAGTTGAATATAATTAATTATACAGTTTAGACACTGTGGATAATCATGAATGTGACAGTTGTAACTATTATAAGAATATCTTCTGTCACATATTAGTATAATAATTTCTGATAATTATTCATGTGGAGTAAATAGGGAAATATACCACTTCCCTCCTCCTCGTCTCCCCTGCTCAATCTGTCTCCAGCGTGACGACCATGGTGTCATCTTGGAGCTGAAAGCCTGCTTCTCCCGCAGTCTTTATGTGGCTTTTCCTGGACATTTTTTTCTCCTGGAGCAAAGTACCTCCACACTCAGAAGGTTAACTGGTAGATGTATGACGATTTTCAAAATGGTCGTCAGGTCCTGTATGGATAAATGGCTAGATTCTCGGCAGGAGCTCCTACATCTGCTTATTCACATATGTCGTTAGAGTTGTTGCACAAAAGTACTGCTGCTTTCTGTGTGAGTGGGATAGTCGTGCAAGGGAATATTGTACAAAAAAAGTGACTGGCCTCTCCGACATTCACTTCAGCAAGGGAATAAACTGTCCTGCATCAAGAAGTTGAGGACCCACCTAGGCAATGGTGGTAACAAAATCTTATCAAGTTGGGCCTAATGAAGAACTTTGTAAAGGCTATGGATAAAAATGTAAAAGCATTCATGCATCTGATTGATAACTTTCAAAGGTTAAGTGAAGCAAATAAAAGAAGGATTCTTTATTGGAATACAGATTCGTAAGCTTCTTCAAGATGAGGAGTTTCTTCATTTGTTCCAGGCCAACAAAAAGTCTGTATGGTTGACATTTGCATTTGTGGTAACTAACTTTTGGCAAACTCGAGCAGATACAGTAACTATGAAGAGTTGGTGTTATTTCTCCTCAAAACATAAGGATCTTGGCTGTAACATGTCCTTAATGATTAATTTCTTACATTCTAGAATTTTCTTACACCAAACTGTGAGAGACGAGGATGATGAGAGATGTAACCAAGATATTGCAGCTATGTAGAAAAGATATCAAGGAAAATGAACTTCATCAATGCTTGCAGATTACTGTTCCATAATTTTAAGAGATGATCCGATACAGGAGTACAAGAAACAAGCAAAAAACAGTTGTCACTGAATGAGGATTAATTTTATGGTGCAATGCAATTTCTATAACTGTTCAAAATTCGCAATAGGGTTTAGACAGGTTTTAGTTATTTGAATTGTTTCTAAGTTTTCTCTAAATAAATATCAGAAAATTGGCATAACAAAATATTCTGCATCTGTATATTTACAAAAATAATAATGTTTCAAAGTACTGAAACTTTTATCATTAATTATATGTAGCAGTAAAAGGGAAACTCATTGTCCAATTTGAATTTAGGAGGTCAAACTCATTAAGAAATGGCTCAGTTCATAACGGAACCTGACAACTTTTAAAAATATGTAAAACAGTGTTACATGATCTGAAAGGTCCATGAGCTAGGTTCTTCAGCTACTCAGTCAGGACATGAAGCCTCTGTACAGGTCCCGGTACCTTCCTCTCCTCCTCTGCACCAATCAGTTAGAAAAGTGTGGGGCTTGAGGAGAGAGCAGTTCTCTCACTGATCAGGAAGGACACGGTGTCACTGTTCTCGGTCACTGGAAGCTACCTCCAGTCTATAGCAAGATTTATTCTTGCTAAAAGTGTGTCTTTTCAAGTAAAACATTTTCCACATTAAGGATATAAAAAAGGCCTCTCCCCTATGTGAATTCTTTGATGTCTATCAAGATGCGCTTTCCGGTTAAAAAAATTCACACATTCTGAACAGGAAAAAGGCTTCTCCCCTGTGTGAGTTCTCTGGTGACTAAGAAGATTTGATTTCTGGCTAAAACATTTCCGACATTCTGAACATGAAAAAGGCTTCTCCCCTGTGTGAGTTCTCTGATGTGTAACAAGATCTGATTTCTGGTTAAAACATTTCCCACATTCTGAACATGAAAAAGGCATCTTTCCTGTGTGAGTTCTCTGATGTCTATCAAGATTCACTTTCCGGTTAAAACATTTTCCACATTCAGAACATGAAAAAGGCTTCTCCCCTGCGTGAGTTCTCTGATGTGTAACAAGATCTGATTTCTGGTTAAAACATTTCCCACATTCTGAACATGAAAAAGGCATCTTTCCTGTGTGAGTTCTCTGATGTCTATAAAGATGCGCTTTCCGGTTAAAAGATTTTCCACATTCTGAACATGAAAAAGGTTTCTCCCCTGTGTGAATTCTCTGATGTTTAACAAGATCTGATTTCCATGTAAAACATTTTGCACACTCTGAACATGAAAAAGGCTTTTCTCCTGTGTGAGTTCTCTGGTGCTTAACAAGATTTGATTTCCCTGTGAAACATTTCCCACATTCTGAACATGAAAAAGGCTTCTCCGCTGTGTGAGTTCTCTGATGTTTAACAAGATCTGATTTCTGGTTAAAACATTTCCCACATTCTGAACAGGAAAAAGGTTTCTCCCCTGTGTGAGTTCTCTGATGTTTAACAAGATCTGATTTCTGGTTAAAACATTTCCCACATTCTGAACATGAAAAAGGCATCTTTCCTGTGTGAGTTCTCTGATGTCTATCAAGATTCGCTTTCCGGTTAAAACATTTCCCACATTCTGAACATGAAAAAGGCTTCTCCCCTGTGTGAGTTCTTTGGTGACTAAGAAGATTTGCTTTCTTGTTAAAACATTTCACACACTTGAAACAAGAAAATCTATTCTTTGCTGTGTCAATTTTTTGATGTTTAAGAAAAAACTTTTTGAGGGGAAAACTATTTCCATATTCTGACCGTGCAAATGGCTTCTTAGCTTTAGGAGCAGTTAGTTTTTTAATGCTTATTTTGTGACTTTTATTTTCCTTAGTAGTCGGTAATGAATCAGAAGATAGGACCTGTTTCAAAGGATCAGATGACACATCTTTGCTGTGAAGGGATGATGGTATATTTGGAGTAATAGCATTCCCTTCAATTGTATCCTGTGAGAACTCAACCTCATCTGATTTGAAAATTGAAGATGTCAGCCGTCCCTCTGATCTCCTAGTACAGTCATCTAAGTAAAAAAAAATATTATATTTGAATAAAATATTCTTGAAATTTATATTTTTGAACATCTCTACTTAAACTGTTGGTACAAATGGCAAGTTATGTAAAAATATTGAATTATTCACCAAGACAATGACAGTTCACAGTCTAATAGAAAACCTCATAGCATGAACCAGTAGAGCTTGATGTTCAACTGTTTGTTGATTCTGCCTCCCAAATATGAAAATGCGAAAATGATACCAATAAAAATTTCTACTCATCTCATAAAAAAACAAGACTCCACTCAGGTCCATCATCTGCCAATGGAAAAACAGAGGTTTCCACATCATTAGTGGCTCAAAAACTCTTGAAAAGCAACATGGCTTCCATAAACCAATCCAGCAAAATCCGCTCTTCCAAAGTCTAATATGCTCCCTACCAAATAGAAAGCACCACACCCTACTAAAGCTCATGCATAATGCCAGAAGCTGCCTGATACAGCCTTGTTCTCCGCTGGTTAAGTCTTCTGTGTTCAGCTCCCGTGTTGTGTATTTTCTTCTTAGTTTCTTCTTGTGATCCCAGCCAGTTTTCTGACTACTATTGTGTCTTCTGATTTTATATTTTCTCTGCCCTCATGGTTCTGATCCGGCAACCTGACTATTCTTCTTGTCATCACACACCACAGAACAGCAGGCAACATCAAGTGCAAGTCTAGGGGTCTTTGTGTATGTACAGATCCATGTAGAGGGGTTAAAGGGTGATGGGCAAAACTTTGACTATAGACAATAACACATCTAATGAAAAGATAAAAAAAAGTAAAAGTAACTAGTGGAGAAGCCTCTCTGGGATAATTAGAGTATGCTTCTTGGTAGCTCCTGGCAATTTAAAATATAGTAAGGGCCAATATTTTCTGTCAAATGAGTTTCAAGAAGAAATATACATTTAATGAGAACTTTTTATAATAGTGCAGAGCTGAGGTGCCTTAAATTTAGAGAAAGTATTAGTGCTCCCCATTTCAGGATAAATTGTATCTAAATTCTTTAGAATTGATAATATAATTTATGACGTGGAGTGAATCCATGAAACCAGGGCTCGAGTCATGCCAACATATCTCCTACAGGCATGAATAAATTTTTTTACAGCCATCCATCAGCCACTCACATATTAGAGATATATCATGGCACAGGTGTAATGTTTTTTTGTATACTTTATCTATTTGAAGTTATTTGGTTTAAAAAGAAATTGAAAAGTCAGGGTAAAGGGAAACTCTGCTGTTATTATACAGAAATTCACACTTGGCCCTCACTGCACGTTTAATGTTGCCGATCATAAAAGGTATATTCATCCAATAAGATATCAGGATTCTAAGAAGCCAACAGCATCATTACCCTCTGCTTTCTCTCACAGGCCCATCATAATATTTTTCTAACTTGTGATTTTCTAACTTGTCAGCACTTTCTACATATGCTGTCATTTGGATTGGTAGTTTACAGATTTGGGCAGGTAAGAACCAGGATCTTCTAATTTAAGTTGGTAGGTGGATCTTCCAGGTTGTAAGTTCTATTGAAAAAGGGATTTCAATGCCCAAAGTCATTTGAACAGTTTTTGGTGAAGGACAATGTTTTGGTCTAGATGCAAAATGGTGATCACACGATTGTGATACAGCTGGACTACATGACCGGTAAACCAGCCACAGCCTGCGACTGAGAAGAATCTGTGACTTCTCTGCATTTAGTGGTTACTACTCACCTGGACGGTTATCTGTAGGAATCTCCTCTTTACACCGCTCATCACCCCTCACATATGTCTCTGTAGTATTAATATGGGTCAGATCTTCACCCTGAAACAAATATTGTACAAGTCACAGACAGATGGAGAAGTCATATCTATGATCAGTAGTGATGAGCGAGTACCGTTATATTCGTAATCGCTATACTCGTAACGAGTACTTTATACTCGGTATTCGGAACGAATACGCGATTATTACAATGTAAGTCAATGAGAAATGCGAGTAATTTTCAGCTGGACCCTACTAAGGGGCCTGGGGCCCTTAGGAAAAGGCTGAAATCGATGGGGAAGTGATGAAACAGAATAGAAGAGCCTGGAGAATGTGCCTGCATGCATTTCTGACTCACATATGGTTTCTGGGAATAAGTTTGTTGCATTATTACGCCACTCTCACAGACACACAAGAACAACTTCCAAACCTAACCTAAATTGCATTTAACAGGCCAAAAAGGTTAAGAAACAGTTTTTCCTGCACAATCACTTGTATATAAGGCTAAATAAACCAGAGAAACCAAAAAAATATCCCTTTCAGTGTTTGTTCACACATACTGTTGTGGCTTTTTTTCGCCTTTTACAATTGGGAGGGCTCTGACTTATACATTTTGTAGGTCCCTCTGTCATACATCATTTTTAGTTCTCTATTCCCCAGCACTTTACAAGCACAGCTAGAACATACTAGTAGGTATGTTGATCTTTGACCTGAGAGGCCTCAGGTGGCTCTGTAACATGCGTTTTGGAGGGACAGCTGTTACTTAAACATTTGGGTGGTCCCTCCATCATTGACAGTCAGATAGTGGAATACATATTCAATAGCAGTTTACAATGTGCCCATTTTAGCGTTGGGTTGACCCTCTTCCTCCTACTCCACCACCATGTGATACTGCGGCCCTACAGTGCCTACAAGTAGTATTCAACCCCCTGCAGATTTAGCTGGTTTGATAAGATGCAAATAAGTTAGAGCCTTCAAACTGCAAACGAGAGTAGGTTTTATGAACAGAAGCATAAATCTTACAAACCAAAAAGTTATGTTGCTCAGTTGAATTTTATTAAATTTTAAACATAAAAGTGTGGGTCAATTATTATACAACCCCTATGTTTAATATTTTGTGGAATAACCCTTGTTTGCAATTACAGCTAATAATCATCTTTTATAAGACCTGATCAGGCCGGCACAGGTCTGTGGAGTTATCTTGGCCCACTCCTCCATGCAGATCTTCTCCAAGTTATCTAGGTTCTTTGGGTGTCTCATGTGGACTTTATTCTTGAGCTCCTTCCACAAGTTTTCAATTGGGTTAAGGTCAGGAGACTGACTAGGCCACTCCAACACCTTGACTTTTTCCCTCTTGAACCAGGCCTTGGTTTTCTTGGCTGTGTGCTTTGGGTCGTTGTCTTGTTGGAAGATGAAATTACGACCCATCTTAAGATCCTTGATGGAGGAGCGGAGGTTCTTGGCCAAAATCTCCAGGTAGGCCGTGCTATCCATCTTCCCATGGATGCGGACCAGATGGCCAGGCCCCTTGGCAGAGAAACAGCCCCACAGCATGATGCTGCCACCACCATGCTTGACTCTAGGGATGGTATTCTTGGGGTCGTATGCAGTGCCATCCAGTCTCCAAACGTCACGTGTGTGGTTGGCACCAAAGATCTCGATCTTGGTCTCATCAGACCATAGAACCTTGAACCAGTCTGTCTCAGAGTCCTCCAAGTGATCATGAGCAAACTGTAGACGAGCCTTGACATGACGCTTTGAAAGTAAAGGTACCTTACGGGCTCGTCTGTGTAACGGGTCTGGGAGGCGGAACCTCTGGGCTACTATACAAGGGAGCGGTCCTTGTAAGGCAGGCAGTCACAGCAGGTGACCGGGACAGTCTCTGGGTGTACGGGCAGGAGGTCACGGCAAGTGATCAGGGCAGTCTCTGGAAGAACGGGCTGGAGGTCACGGCAAGTGACCGGGGCAGTCTCTGGAAGAACGGGCTGGAGGTCACGGCAAGTGACCGGGGCAGTCTCTAGGTAAAGGGTAGGTACGACCTGTGATGGCTGAACCTCCAGGTAGGCTAGCAAGGCAGATGGAGGATGTGTGCTCCCAGGTGAGCAAGCGAGAGTCTCTGGAATAGCAGGTGGTCACAGCACGTGACGGCGGAGCCTCCAGGTAGGCAAGCAGGCAGGTAGCGGAGAAGCGCTCCCAGGTGAGCGGGCAAGAGTCTGGAATAACTGGTGGTCACAGCACGTGACAGCGGAGCCTCCGGGCAGGCAAGCAGGCAGGTAGCGGAGAAGCGCTCCCAGGTGAGCGGGCAAGAGTCTGGAATAGCTGGTGGTCACAGCACGTGACAGCGGAGCCTCCGGGCAGGCAAGCAGGCAGGTAGCGGAGAAGCGCTCCCAGGTGAGCGGGCAAGCTGGTCCATAGACAGACTGACCGGAGTTGTAAGGCAGACCGTCGGACCTCAGGCAAGCAGGCAGGTAGCTGATGTGCGCTCCCAGGTGAGCGGGCAAGTTGGTCCTTAGACAGACTGACCGGAGTTGTAAGGCAGACCGTCGGACCTCAGGCAGGCAGGCAGGTAACAGGAAATCAGGCAGGATTAGGACAGCAAGCTGGCAGGAATCTGGCAGGTAACTGGCAACGGGACCTGAGGGCTGAAGCAGAGTAGAACGGTGCAACAACATTGCTCGGGCACCTCCATTTTGGAGGAGGTGCCTTATATATGGTAAAGTCCTCCGGCCGTTGGCCGGGGACTCCTTAGGACGGCGCGCGCGGCCCCTTTAAGAGGGAGGGAGGGCGCGTGCGCGCGCCCTAAGCACAGTGGCCGGGAAGGAGCGCGCGCTGCCAGCAGAGCGGGAGAGGGACGCCGGGCACGGAGCAGAGCGGTGAGGGGAACAGCGTCCCTGCCTAGCAGAGGGCAGGGACGCCGGCACTACAGTACCCCCCCCTTTAGGCCCCCCCTTTTTTAGGCCAGATAGAAATTTAGCTAGGATGAGAGGGGCATGGATGTTCTCCCGGGGCTCCCACGTTCTCTCCTCAGGACCAAACCCCTTCCAATCTACCAGAAAAAAGGTCTTTCCTCTTACCCTTTTGGTGGCAAGAATGTTCTCTACCTCAAACTCGTCCTCAGCAGAAACCGGAGCAGGAGGCGTACCTGTAGACTTGGAAAAAGAGTTAAGCACCACGGGTTTGAGGAGAGATACATGGAAGGAGTTAGGGATCCGTAAGTTGGCCGGGAGTTTCAATTTATAGGCCACCGGGTTGATCTGACTGATGACCTCCAGAGGACCGATGAACCGAGGCCCTAACTTGTAAGAAGGTATCTTGAGTCGAACATATTTAGATGAGAGCCAGACTTTATCTCCTGGACGAAATTGTGGAGGATCCAGGCGTTTTTTGTCAGCGTGTCTTTTCATACGCTCGGATGACAGAAGGAGTGCGGACCGGGTACTCTCCCATATGGAGGAAAATTTGCTAACGAGAGATTCCGCAGCCGGGTTGTCCACAGAGGTGGAGACAGGAAAAGGAATCCGAGGATGCTGACCAAAGACTACAAAAAACGGGGATTTGGAGGAGGATTCGCTCTCGTGATTATTATAAGAGAACTCGGCCCATGGTAGGAGATCCACCCAGTCAGAATGGTGGGCATTAACGAAGTGCCGGAGGTAACTGGTCAGGTTCTGATTGATCCGCTCCACTTGACCATTGGACTGTGGGTGGTAAGCGGAAGAGAAGTCCAGGGTGACGTCTAGTAGTTTACAAGTGGCTCTCCAGAAACGTGAGGTGAACTGTACCCCACGATCCGACACGATGTGGAGGGGCAGGCCATGAAGACGGAAGATGTGGCGGATAAAGTCTTTAGCCAGCTCGGGTGCAGACGGAAGGCCTGGCAGGGGAATAAAGTGAGCCATCTTGGAAAAGCGGTCAGCGACCACCCAAATGACCGTACAACCG
This sequence comes from Phyllobates terribilis, assembly GCF_046119375.1. Classification (NCBI taxonomy): domain Eukaryota; kingdom Metazoa; phylum Chordata; class Amphibia; order Anura; family Dendrobatidae; genus Phyllobates; species Phyllobates terribilis. The sequence continues at coordinate 287,340 of NW_027363819.1, read as the reverse complement.
GCAGAGACGGGGAGATCAGTTATAAAGTCCATTGCTATATGCTGCCAGGGGGCAGCAGGTACAGGAAGTGGAAGGAGGCGTCCGGCTGGCAGATGTCTCGGGACTTTGTTGCGGGCGCAGGACACACAGGCAGAAACAAAGTCTATTATGTCCTTGTGCAGGGTAGGCCACCAATAGTGCCGGGCAATAAGCTGGAGGGTCTTTTTCTGACCGGCGTGGCCAGCTAGTTTAGACGAATGGCCCCAGTGTAGGATCTTCTCCCGATCAGGTACTGAAACAAACATCTTACCGGGAGGGAGACGATTTAGACTCACGGGAGCCACCTGCATTACTCTGGCGGGATCGATGATATGTTTAGGTTCTTCCTCGAGATCGGACACCAGAAAGGATCGGGACAAGGCGTCTGCTTTGACGTTTTTGTCTGCCGGGCGAAAATGAAGAACAAAATCAAAGCGAGCAAAAAACAAGGACCACCGGGCTTGGCGCGGGTTAAGTCTCTGGGCATGCTGGAGGTAAGCCAAGTTCTTGTGGTCAGTGTAAATTATTACCGGATGAAGAGCCCCCTCGAGTAGGTAACGCCACTCCTCCAACGCCAGCTTGATGGCCAATAACTCTCGGTCTCCTATGGAATAGTTGCGCTCAGAAGAGGAGAAGAGTTTGGAGAAGAAGCCACAAGTTACCATTCTCCCGGAAGATGATTTTTGAGTAAGTACCGCTCCGGCTCCAGAGGAGGAGGCGTCAACTTCCAGGAAGAACTGCTTGTTGCCGTCCGGGCGATGCAGCACCGGGGCGGAAGAGAAGGCCTGTTTTAGGGAAAGAAAGGCCTCCTCTGCTTCGGGCGGCCACTCTTTGGGATTAGTACCCTTACGGGTGAGCGCGGAAATTGGGGCAGTCCGGGAAGAGAAGTGCGGGATGAAGAGGCGGTAATAGTTGGCGAAGCCCAGGAACCGTTGAATAGCCTTCAACCACTCTGGTCGGGGCCATTTCTCGATGGCAGACAGTTTCTCAGGATCCATTTGTAGGCCGGTCTGAGAGATAATGTAGCCCAGAAACGGAAGCGAGGTCTGCTCAAAGAGGCACTTCTCATATTTAGCGTAGAGATGGTTCTGCCTGAGCCTGAGCAGGACCTGACGAACATCCCTCCGGTGAGTCTGGAGATCCGGAGAGAAGACCAAGATGTCGTCCAGGTACACCACTACGCAGGAGTAGAGAAGGTCCCGGAAGATGTCATTGACCAACTCTTGAAAGACGGCAGGAGCGTTACAGAGGCCAAAGGGCATTACCAGATATTCATAGTGGCCGTCCCGGGTGTTGAATGCCGTCTTCCATTCATCCCCCTGACGGATACGAACCAGGTTGTACGCCCCACGGAGGTCCAGTTTGGTGAAGATTCTAGCCCCCCTCAGACGATCAAATAACTCCGGAATGAGCGGAAGGGGGTACTTATTCTTCACCGTGATCTGGTTAAGGCCTCTATAGTCTATACAGGGACGGAGAGAGCCGTCCTTCTTTTTGACGAAAAAGAAGCCTGCTCCCGCCGGGGAGGTAGATTTCCGGATGAATCCCCTGGCCAGATTCTCCTCAATATATTCGGACATCGATCGGGTCTCAGCAGCGGATAATGGATAAATACGCCCACGGGGAGGAGAAGTACCAGGTAACAGGTCAATAGGGCAGTCGTATGGTCTATGAGGGGGTAGTGTCTCTGCCTCCTTTTTATTAAAGACATCAGCATAAGACCAATAAGGAATCGGAAGTCCAGGTAGATTAGCTGGGGTAGGAGAAGGACGGACGGGATGAACGGGAACCAGACAGGTCTTATGGCAGCCCTGTCCCCAGTGAAGGACTTCTCCGGTCTGCCAGTCAAGAAAGGGTGCATGTTTCTGGAGCCAAGGTAGGCCTAGCAAGAGGGCGTGAGAGAGTCCTGGCAGAACATGGAAGGAGATACTTTCAGAATGCAGCATTCCCACCTGCAGAGTAATGGATTCGGTGATGAGTTGGATGGGGTGTGGTAAGAGCCCCCCATCCACGGCAGCAACAGACAAGGGTACAGCCAGAGGTTTGGTGGGGATGCGGTATTTCTCTACCAGGGACTGTGAAATAAGATTCCCGGCTGCTCCAGAGTACAGTTGGGCTAGTTCGAAATAACGGTTCTCCCCGTAGACGATTGAAACTGACAACAGCAGGGATGGAGAGGATTTATTCTTGTCTAGGTGGACCTCTCTGAGCGAACCTAGACACAGGCGTTTCCCGACCTCTCCGGGCAGGCACGGATCCGGTGCTCCTTACTGCCACAGTAGAAGCAGGTCCCCTCGGCACGGCGTAAGTCCTGACGGGTCTTGACCATCTTGGTCTGGTCGACCTGCATAGGCTCAGGAGGGTGTACCTGGTTAGAGACAGAAGGAGTGACGGGTTTCTGAAAAGTAGGAGCTAGACGTGGTAACCTCCTCTCACGGGTGACCTCTCTGGCACGCTCCTGGAACCGTAGGTCAATCCGGGTGGCAAGAGTTATTAAGTCATCGAGAGTGGTAGGAATGTCCCGACCGGCAAGTTCATCTTTAATACGGCCGGACAGACCCTCCCAGAAGACGGAAACCAGAGCGTCGTTATCCCAGGCCAGCTCCGAGGCAAGGGTACGGAACCGTATGGCATATTGGCCCACGGTGAGACTTTCCTGACGGAGGCGTAGCAACGATGATGCGGATGAGGTCTTCCGTCCGGGTTCGTCGAAGACTTTCCGGAAAGCCGTGAGAAAAGCAGGCAAGTTGGACACCAGGGGGTCTCCTCTCTCCCATAGAGGATTTAGCCAGGCCAGGGCCTCCCCGGTGAGATGGGACATGATGAATGCAATTTTGGCTCGGTCGGAGTTAAACTGGTGGGACAATAGTTCAAAGTGCAGGGTGCACTGATTTATGAAGCCCCGAGCCTGGGCTGAGTCGCCTCCGAAGCGAGGAGGTGCAGAAAGCCGAGGTCCGGAGTAGGATATCATGGTGTTAGTGGACAGCGGAGCTGCCGGATTGCGAGACATGGCACTGGCGGAGGTTGTTGGTGGAGCAGTCAGAGTGTCCAGGCGAGTATTGACATTCCGCAGGTGACCCAGGATGGACTCCTGTTGGGACCTTTGACGGGACAGTTCATGACACAGGTCCGAGAGCGAGGGAGCTTGGGTGCCACCGGGTTCCATGGCCCGAGCAAACTGTAACGGGTCTGGGAGGCGGAACCTCTGGGCTACTATACAAGGGAGCGGTCCTTGTAAGGGAGCGGGTGGCGACCAGGCAGGCAGTCACAGCAGGTGACCGGGACAGTCTCTGGGTGTACGGGCAGGAGGTCACGGCAAGTGATCAGGGCAGTCTCTGGAAGAACGGGCTGGAGGTCACGGCAAGTGACCGGGGCAGTCTCTGGAAGAACGGGCTGGAGGTCACGGCAAGTGACCGGGGCAGTCTCTAGGTAAAGGGTAGGTACGACCTGTGATGGCTGAACCTCCAGGTAGGCTAGCAAGGCAGATGGAGGATGTGTGCTCCCAGGTGAGCAAGCGAGAGTCTCTGGAATAGCAGGTGGTCACAGCACGTGACGGCGGAGCCTCCAGGTAGGCAAGCAGGCAGGTAGCGGAGAAGCGCTCCCAGGTGAGCGGGCAAGAGTCTGGAATAACTGGTGGTCACAGCACGTGACAGCGGAGCCTCCGGGCAGGCAAGCAGGCAGGTAGCGGAGAAGCGCTCCCAGGTGAGCGGGCAAGAGTCTGGAATAGCTGGTGGTCACAGCACGTGACAGCGGAGCCTCCGGGCAGGCAAGCAGGCAGGTAGCGGAGAAGCGCTCCCAGGTGAGCGGGCAAGCTGGTCCATAGACAGACTGACCGGAGTTGTAAGGCAGACCGTCGGACCTCAGGCAAGCAGGCAGGTAGCTGATGTGCGCTCCCAGGTGAGCGGGCAAGTTGGTCCTTAGACAGACTGACCGGAGTTGTAAGGCAGACCGTCGGACCTCAGGCAGGCAGGCAGGTAACAGGAAATCAGGCAGGATTAGGACAGCAAGCTGGCAGGAATCTGGCAGGTAACTGGCAACGGGACCTGAGGGCTGAAGCAGAGTAGAACGGTGCAACAACATTGCTCGGGCACCTCCATTTTGGAGGAGGTGCCTTATATATGGTAAAGTCCTCCGGCCATTGGCCGGGGACTCCTTAGGACGGCGCGCGCGGCCCCTTTAAGAGGGAGGGAGGGCGCGTGCGCGCGCCCTAAGCACAGTAGCCGGGAAGGAGCGCGCGCTGCCAGCAGAGCGGGAGAGGGACGCCGGGCACGGAGCAGAGCGGTGAGGGGAACAGCGTCCCTGCCTAGCAGAGGGCAGGGACGCCGGCACTACAGTCTGGAACGGAGACCATTGCGGTGGAGTACGTTACTTATGGTATTGACTGAAACCAATGTCCCCACTGCCATGAGATCTTCCCGGAGCTCCTTCCTTGTTGTCCTTGGGTTAGCCTTGACTCTTCGGACAAGCCTGGCCTCGGCACGGGAGGACACTTTCAAAGGCTGTCCAGGCCGTGGAAGGCTAACAGTAGTTCCATAAGCCTTCCACTTACGGATGATGCTCCCAACAGTGGAGACAAGTAGGCCCAACTCCTTGGAAAGGGTTTTGTACCCCTTGCCAGCCTTGTGACCCTCCACGATCTTGTCTCTGATGGCCTTGGAATGCTCCTTTGTCTTTCCCATGTTGACCATGTCTGAGTGCTGTTCACAAGTTTGGGGAGGGTCTTAAATAGTCAGAAAAGGCTGGCAAAAGAGATCTTTAATCCACACATGTGAAGCACATTATTCTTGGTGCCTGATCTACTTCTTAATACTTTAGGGGGACCAAACAGAATTCTTGTGGTTTGAGGGGTTGAATAATAAATGACACTCTGAATTAACTTTTAACGTTTTAAAAACAAAACAAAACAAAACAAAAAAATTTGCTGCAGTGCATTTCCCACTTCCAGGCTGATCTACAGTACAAATGTCACAATGCTAAGTTAATTCCGCATGTGTCAACCAGCTAAATCTGCAGGGGGTTGAATACTACTTGTAGGCACTGTATATTCAAATGTTCAGAGGCTCTGCAGTAGGCAGGAAAGCTGAGTTTTGTGAGAACCCTCGTGTGTCCCTGTAACATACATTTTGAAGTGCCCTCCTCTAGAGATTTTTGGAGGTCCCTCTTGTGTACATTTGAGAGTGCCCTCACTTATTCATATTGTAGGGCCCTCACTCTATTATTTAACTCATTTAAGGGCAGAGACTATAGAGAAAAAGGCAACGAGATATGGAGTACTAGAAGGTAGAAGTGAGTGCGGCCTGCGATCCTCTGGTATGGCTGAACTCAGTGAACTGGAAAAATAAAGCTGCAGTAGACAACTGGATGACGAGCTCAAATATATCACTTGTGCAAGTCAATGGACAAAGGATATATGGTGCCCCCCCTCCAGGATGGATTGGAGAAGCTTCTCCAAATGGCTCAGAGATTTTGATTGTCAATATTCCCAAGATTATATAGGTAGAGAAGACTTCTTGATACTGTACTACTTGGTCAAGTGCAGAATGTGCATCGTATTTCCAAAAATTACTCCTGGGGGCTGTGTCATAGGTGCAGGGAGATTCCTTGACAAGGGCTTCCCTTGTCAAACATTATCTACGATGGAGTACTGTAGAAGTTGTGGCCCTCAATTCAAGTTTTCAGAGGGCCATCAGTCGGTCATCAACAGTCAGTGTAAATTTCTATTGAATATGTATCCTCTATCTCAGTCACAATGAGGTACAAGCTAGGCATATTTTTTGCCAAATAGGGTGACTGACAGTACATTTCTATTGAATATCTCAGTCTCAATGGTGACACAACCTGTGACAAGGGCCTCCAATGACAAATATTAGTTTGGTAGGACCCCTGTACATTCCAGATTTGTCCACTGCACAATGTGCATAGGGTTTGTAAAAATTAGCCCTATGGGCTGAGTCATGGTTGACGCAGGAAGCCACCATCACAAAGGCCTCAAATCACAAATAGCAGTTAGGCTGGAGTAGGAATAGTGTCCTGGTTTGTCCACTGCACAATGTGCATAGGGTTTGAAAAAATTAGCCCTATGGGCTGAGTCATGTTTGACGAAGGAAGGAATCTGGTTTTTATGGGAAGGGGGTGACGTTAACAGCAGTAGCAAGAATATGCATTTTTGGTGAATTTAGGTTGGCTTGCTGTCATCTGGAGGGATTACAAACTGTGGAGATATCCAGTCCTTGTTGAATTTAATCAGTACGTCTCTCTGCATTTTCCGTGGAGAGGCGTGTGCGCCTATCAGTGATGATTGCCCCAGCGGAACTGAAAACATGCTCAGATACCACAGTAGCAGCCGGGCAGGCCAGCATCTCCAAGGAATATAAAGAGAGGTTGGGCCAAGTCTTCAGTTTAGACACCCAATAATTAAAAGGGAACTGAAGTGTCAGAAAGGACCAAGTATGGTCACTTAAGTAGCCCCTGACCATGTTCTGCAACTTATCCCTCCTTGGCATTGTTACAGGCACAGATAGCCCTTGCTGTTGTGCTGGTAAATTGAAAATTGCCCAATTTGTGCACATTTTCCCCCCACCTCCGTTGGTGTTCGTGTCTCTCCCCATTATCCCTTGGTGTTGAAAAGAGCTGGTACCTCTGCCACCAGCATTGTCTGAGGGTGATGTTTTCAGCAACTAATCTACAACGGCCTTCTTAAACGATTCCATTGTAAAACTCTTTGGTGACTCCAAAAGGAGAGAAGGAAATTTCTCCTTGTAACGTGGATCGAGAAAGGTGGCCAAGCAGTATAGGTTGTTGGATAAAATGTGTATCACGCGAGGGTCTTGCCACAGACACTTACACATGTACTGTGCCATGTAGGCCAAGCTGCAAAACGGTAAATGTTCTGTGTCCCCAACTGTAGAAAAAATAACCATCCTATCCTCACGCTGACTCGCCTCCTCCACCTCCTCGTCCTCCTCTCCAGCCCATCCAGCCTGCACAGACATGAAGCTTGGGTTGGGTGTCCCCTCTGTAGCATTACGAGTCCCCTCGGTAGCACAGAAAAACAAGCCCTCTCCCTCCTCATCTTCCTCCTCATCACTCATTGTTGCCTCAGAATATTGGGTGGGCTGGATAGTAACACCCATTGGGAAATCTTGCTTCATATCAACATGCTGGGCACTCAAAGCTTCCTCTTTGAGATTATGCAGTGTTTGTTTCACGAGACACAGCAGCGGGATGGTTATGCTGATAATAGCCTTATCACCGCTCACGAGACTGGAAATCGATGGGCTTAAACCCAAAAAGTCGCCAGGTCTGGATGGCTTAACATCCGAGTTCTTTAGGACCTTTAGGGACTCTTTAGTCCCCCTCTTGACTCAGGTGTTTAATGAGTGTCTCTCCTCGGGCACTCTGCCGAGATCATTAAGGAGGTCAGCTTTGATCATTTTGTCGAAGGGTAAGTATCCGTCACGCATTGAGAATTGGCGTCCCATAGCACTTCTCAATGTGGACAGGAAGATTTTGGCTAAGATACTTTTCAACAGGCTGGTGAAGTTTGCACCCCGGCTCCTTTCGAAGGCTCAGCACTGTTGCGTTCCTGGCCGTAGCACTTTTAGTGTTGTTCTTGTTGTCCGAGAGGCCGTGGAGCAAGGCAGGGCAGGCCTTTGGAAGGGGTTCTTGCTGACCCTGGATCAGGCAAAAGCCTTTGATCGGGTTAACCATGAGTACCTCTGGTCCACTCTTGAGGTATGGTCTGCCTGGAGGGTTTGTGGAGAGGCTTAAGACCTTGTATGCAGGGGCTGAGACTTTCCCTCTGGTAAATGAATGGATTGGACAACCTTTCAGGGTAGGATCTGGTGTCCGTCAGGGCTGTCTTCTTAGCCCTTTGCTTTACGCCTTTGCACTTGATCCCTTTCTCAGAAGGATCGATTTTGGATCCTTGGCAGGGGTGTGGATCGGCAGGGCGGCGACAGAGGCTATCCTGAGGGTAGTGGCCTACGCGGACGATGTCACCGTCTTTGTTTCTTCGCAAGAGTAGGCAATGGAGGTGATGTCAGAAGTGGAGCGCTACTCGGAGGCATCCGGGTCCAAGGTCAACCAGGATAAGGGTGAAAGTCTCTGGCTGAGAGGTGGAGATCCTGAGTTTGATCTTCCGGACACCCTCCCCGAACCCCAAGAGCACGCCAAAGTCCTGGGCACCGAATTCAGCCAGGGTGATTGCCCCATGAAAAACTGGGAAGGCAGAATCAAAGGTGTCACCCAAAGAGTGGACCAATGGAAGGGTTGGTCTTTGACCCTGAGGGAAAGGGTTGGCCTCTGACCCTGAGGGAAAGGGTTGGCCTGTGCAAAGCTTTCCTGCTACCCTTGCTAATATACCTGGGCTGCGTCTGTGTTTTGCTAGAGCCTCTTTGGACACGGGTCTACAGTCTGTTCTTCCAGATGTTATGGGGGAATAGACTGAACCTAGTCAAGCGGGAGGTCACTTACTGCACGAGGAGACTAGGGTGGTTGGATATGGTGAACCCCATGGTGTTCCTAGTGAACACCTTTTTGAAAGTTAACGTGGCAAACCTCTGGAAGGAAAGGGCTCCTCCGTGGGTATTATCCTGCAAGGGATGGTTTCAGCCTTTCTTCCAGGAATGGGAGACAGGGGGAAGATTGAAGGATCTTCGCACACCGCATGGGCATCTCCTGGCTTATGTTACCCCGGTTCTCAAAATGATCCACTGGTGGGGTCTGGAAATGTAGGAGGTGAGGTCCCTCCCGAGGAAACTCCTCAATAGGAGGGCCTTGCTTTCTCATTTTCAGAGTCCATTGGTCCTCAAGTACTGCCCAAGTCGGGATCTGGAGGTTGGGTTGAGTTTATTAAATTCTAGCAGGATCCCCAAGAAGTACTGGGACTTGACTTGGTGCTGCTTCCAAGGTAAACTGTGTGTAAGGGGCAATTTGAAGTACAGGAGCTCCAAGGACAGGAATTGCCCCCATGAGGCTTGTGCTAACATGCTGGAAAGCATGAACCTTTAATACAGAGGTGTACAACAGGGTGGGACCTTCCATTGGTTGGTCGCGGCTGGCTACTCTGTCCTATGCCGGGTGGGCCTATGGAGTATTCGGAGACCTTGGGAGAAGGGACCGAACCATTTTATTCATAGTAAGTGTAGTGGTCAGGTATTTCACGTGGAACGCATGAGTTTTAGTTTCGATGCAGAGTAAAATCCTCAGTGTAGATGAAGTTTGGAGGAACATCCTAGGTGACCTGGTGAAGGTACGTTCTCTGGAGTATGAAAGACTGGGTGCCCGGAGGGCGGCCCGTCTCTGGGGGGGCTTTTCCTTCAGGGTGCCTTAGTCCGGCAGCACTCCTATATCCTGGTGGTAGGCTGATGTCTTCCCAACCTAGATTTTTATTTGGTATTTATGTCTCCTGAATAGAAGGTTTTCAAGCATCAAACTTGAGCCTTAGATGGTGAGTATGTTGGTTGCCCTTGCCCTGGCCTCTGCTCAACTTGGTATGGCAGATGCTACAGACTACAATGTTTTTCTCTGAAGGAATTTCAGAAAAAAAATACCACACAGCAGCTGAACACCCTTGCCCTGACTTGGCGCACAGCGAGGGTGCTCTTGTAAACAGTTGACCCAGTTCTCACTCTGGGCAAACCACGACCCCTTGGTGCCTGTGCTGGTGCTACATATCCATCTTCCTCTGTGTTGCTGTCATGGCTATGCATGCCAACGGTCCAGGTCAGATCAGTAGACTCATCATCGACCAACTAGTCTTCCATCTCATCCTTCTTCCCAGTTGACATTGTAGGCTGACTTGATAGCAACTGTGTCTCATCATCATCAGCCTCCACCTCTGGAGACAAAAAATGACGTTACGCCAAGTGGCTTTCTTCTGGTCGTAGGTCCTCAAATATATGAGCATCAACGCATGCCACCTCCTCTTGTCCCTCTTCAATGCTGCACGGTGATAGTCCAGAGTCAACCAAAGGATACGTACCAAACAAATAATCAGAGTGGCCAAGCTTGGGGTCATATGTGTCCTGTGACTGATAATGGTTGGAGGAAGGAGAACCAACTTCAGGATTGGATGGGCCAGCCTTCTGTGTATCCACAGTAGACTGTGTGGTCGTGGAAGATTTGTTGCTGCTTGACAAATGCATAGAGGCCTTGTCTGCTATCCAAGACAGAATCTGCTCTCGCTGTTGTGGCTTCTAAACACATTTACGTTCCAGACCGGGAAATTTTTCCAGGAACATGGTGGATGAATCAAGCTTCTTCTGACCTGACACAGACTGAGTGCCTTCTCGTGCACCACTGAAAACACCACGTCCACATCCCTTAACAACAGGCTTTTTGGCATTTTGTTGACAGACTTTCAGATGTTGATGGCACAAGCCAAGCTAGCTGTCACAGCCAAAATGGTGGTTAAAATGGCCAGGTGCATGCTTTGTAGCAGGTAGTAGGAAATGTTTGGACTACTGCTTTGTGTAAGGCACTCAATGATTTTTTAAGAGGACTAATATGGACAGAAGGCAGGCTGACACCCCAAAAACAGCGGGGAAAATGGCCTTGTGCGTGCTTTGTAGCAGGCAGTAGGAAATGTTTGGACTATTGCTTTGTGTAGGGCACTCAATGATTCAATGATTTTTTAAGTGGATTAATATGGACAGAAGGCAGGCAGACATCCCAAAATAGTGGTTAAAATAGCCTGGTGCATGCTTTGTAACAGGAAGTAGGAAATGTTTGGACTACTGCTTTGTGTAGGGCACTCAATGACTTTTTAAGTGGACTAATATGGACAGAAGGCAGGCTGTCACCCCAAAAATAATGGTTAAAATGGCCTGGTGCGTGCTTTGTAGGAGGCAGTAGGAAATGTTTGGACTACTGCTTTGTGTAGGGCACAAAAAGCTTTTTTAAGTAGACTAATATGGACAGAAGGCAGGCTCTGACCCCTAAAACAGCAGGGAAAATAGACCGGTGCTAAAAAAAAAAAAGGCAGCACAAAATGCTACTTCTGTGTGTGCTGGAAAAATAGACCCTATGATGCTGGGCGGCCAGCCAATCACAGTAATGCCACAACCAAGATGTCTGCGGTATTACTATGATTGGTTATGAAGCCCAGCATGTTTAGTGGCTACAAGGAAGGCGCCAAAACTGCAGGGCAGGACATCTGAATATAGCGAGGCGAGTACACAAATACTAGCAATATAACAAGTAACCCCAATACCGTACTATGTGTGTGAATAGTAACAAATACACTCGCTCATCATTAATGATCAGCTCTAATCCAGCCATCTCCACCATTCTCATTATACAAGTATAAACCATATAATTCTGGTGGATAAATCAAGACCGAGCACAAGACCTTCACAGCCGTATACACATCACAGGAGAGATCTCAGGACACCTTCTCTCCATCTACCTGATGATCCTGAGGAATATTGGGATCTTCTTGTTTACAGTCCTGTGGAAGAAGAGGACGGGGACATCTGTCTGGTGTTGTCCTCTTACTGGATAGATCTGGAAGAAACACATACAGGGACTGAATTCATTCTTTACATACAGATAATTATAGGCCTTGTGTATTCAGACCTGTCTATTACCTGGAGATGTGAGGGGCTGGGGAACCTCCATCACGACGTCCTTGTACAGATCTTTGTGTCCTTCTAAATACTCCCACTCCTCCATGGAGAAATAGACAGCGACATCCTGACATCTTATAGGAACCTGACACACACAATGATACTGTTATCCCCCCAATCCCTTCATAGCTTTACTATAAAATGTACCAGCATTCCCAGCAGTGTCACCTCTCCAGTCAACAGCTCAATCATCTTGTAGATGAGATCTAGGATCTTCTGGTCATTGATGTCCTCATGTATCAGGGGGTGAGGTGGAAGCTCCGTGATTGGGCTCAGGGTTCTTCCCCATCCCTCAGACACAGGGTCCGGACAGCGCTCACTAGAGGTCTTCTTCACTACTGTGTAATCCTGGTTATGGAGAGACACATTCATAAATCTCACTCCAGACATTTCCAGAGTCCTCACCTCTCCAGTTCTGTCCATCTGTTATTCCCATAGATAAGAATGATGTAATGTGATGTCATCAGAATCTCTCACCTCTCCAGTAACCCGGAAGAGGATCTCTAGGGTGAGGTGTAATATTTTCTCAGCCATCTTGTCTGTGTCTATATTCATTTTTGATGGGTAAATCAGGAAAATTCTCTTATATAGAAGATCTTCACTGAGAGGATCCGATATTGCAGAGACCTGAATGAGAAGTTGAGCCGATGTAACGTCATTAAAACCCTGTGTAATAATACAATTACTGGAGATAATAAGGGAAACATTTGAGGAGATTTAGGTTTTACAGTATCTAGTTTTCTTCTTTACATCTAGTAATAAAACCTATATATTTTAGGCCACAGACAACAAGCAGTTTCTTCCTCGGAGTCTGCAGCTGAATACCTTTCTCATAGACTCATCTTCCTTATTGCTAATTCTCATCTCATTTACGGACACTGGAATCGGCATTAGCAATACTTCAGAAGATATTGATTACACGTGACAGGAGAAATAACTACTTCATGATGAAGGCAAAATCTTCATCTTCCACTATGGCTCTATAAAAGTATTTGGCCAGAGTCAGTCACTGACTACATCACCACCGGCCGTCTATATGTTTCCCGTCTTCACCGGACTGTCATCTTCTATCATGTTAGATCTCAGGTCTGATTCACACTCAGAAGTTTGAGGCATTTATAAAAGCTTGTTTGTAAGAACACAAAGACAGGAGTTATTTGATACCAAAGTTTCCATGTACAGTGTTTTATGGGGTTTATTTCTGGCCTTAGGCTTTCCTATATTACAAGAAAAACTCCATAAAAAAGGCAGATATTAAAATCAGAAAATAGGAAGAATGACCCAGCTTATCAGACTATAAACTTGAATAAAATATAGCTTTTTTTGAGCCATTAAAAAATGCTGCTACCACCATAATAAGTCTTAGTACACACAAGGATCACAGCTGTCTCGACCTATGCGTTTCGACGTGCAGTCTTAATCATGGTCTGTCTGAACTGTGGACTAGTGAGCATATAAAGGTGGGTTGTAATTAAAGATAATAGTTATCATGTGCTCACTAGTCTCTGTGGTCAGTATGATTAGCATAGACAAAAATGAAATAAAAACGTTAGTGACACACATATTGTTATCCTCTAAAATTAATATCATTGACATGTAGAAAAAATAAAAATATTTGTGATTCAAATATAGAATAAATATAAAAACTAGCGATGTACCATGTCCAAGGTGTAAACAAAACTGTCATTAATATTGTAGCATTAGATCCTGCCTGAGATTCAATCCAAAGGGTACTCGGGTTTCTAACATAAAAATCCAATATGGTTCCCTATTTAGCAGTTTGTGTCTATGGTCTCCCCCCCGGATAGGTCTATACACTCTTTCTATGCCTTGAAATTTCAGTGCTGAAACTTCCCATTTATGGAACGTTCGGAAGTGTGTTGACGCTGCTGAAATATTTGTGGCCAAAGGATTAACCGCATCAGATATGTGTCCTCTAATCCGTAGTATTAAAGGGCCGGTAGTACAACCAATGTATTGGATCTTACATGTAATACATTCAACAAGGTATATAACCCAGAGTGTGCTGCAATTAATAAAGTCATGTATTTTGTGTATACGATTATTATGCAGTGAGGTAAAAGTATCCTTTATCACTGTGTGTGAACACGCTTTACAGCGGCTCGCTCCGCATTTGAAAAAAACACTAAGGTTTAACCAGGTAGTAGATTCAGAATTCCTATGCTCTTCACTCAGGAAAAGACTGGGGGGCAGGATGGTACCACAGCCACAAACCGAATATCCTTGGTAAGAATTGTATTAAGCCCTGGATCCTGTTGTAACATTGTATGTATTTCTTTATAATGGACACCACTTTGTTATACTGCGGACTATAAGTTGTAGAGAATGCTACACTGAATTTACAAAAATCGATAAATAACGTGGGTAGCCTAGAAACCTTTTTACAATAAATACCCATTAAAAAATAACCTTTAATATTGGCGTTTAAAACTATTAAGATCCTCACAACAAATACTAAGTAACAAGAAAAAGACCTAAAATATAGGCATGTGATCCGAACCTGTATATATAAATCACCCCAATCTATTATTCACTCTGTGAGGGTGTCTTGAAAATCCATTAATACAACCCAGAAATACCTAATAAGAGAAGAATGGACGTATCCAGACAGGATCACCATAGCACAATACATAAAGGGAATAGTACACTTTTGTCCACAAAGCATAGAAAAAGACACTCTATAATAACAATGGGGCACCATAGATCCCCTACTTAAGTTGATACATCCACCTCACTCAGAGGAATTAATAATCCTAATTGGTATTTTAAAGGATATATCTCCAGGACACAGCATATAGGGCCTCACAGGCCTCCCCAATTTGGGGGCCTGACAATAAAGTGCATTGCAGATTCCCTTATAGCAGCATTTTATCAGGGATAATTAACCCCCTGCAGTAATATTCCCCACAGGAATACCTATGTAGCCTTCACAATAAGCCAAGCCTTATTAAAAAATAAGACATATATAGACCTCCCCGGTATTCAAATCACTTCAAAGATTTTTAATTTATTATTACTTTTGTCAAATTCAAGTTATTTCTGTGACCTTTTTGGGTTTTTCTTTCATTAAACGAGGGGTACCAACAATTTTGACCACGTGTGTATAACATCGCATGATAGCCAGTGATAATTTTCTTGCTAGAGAAAAATCTTCAAATACAGTAGCCACAAATTTAGAGTCCCTAATGTAGCTGGGAATTTCATGTACTAGTGGTTGAAGATAGAAATCTATCCACACACCCAGTCTATCTCCCATAGAACCTAAGCCCGCTACTATTGGTCTGAGTGGTGGTGGAAATATGTTTTTGTGGATCTTAGGAAATTGATATATAGGTATGAAAGGTTGTCCCACATAGAGCTGTTCCGCCAGTTTTTTTATCCAAGGCTCCTGTACTCAAACCTTCTTGTAGCAATATAAATTCCATATTGAAATCATCGGTGGGGGTCTCTGGTTAGTTCCAAATACACATCCGTGTTTCTTGTTTTTTGTTTCTTAAATCAATCACATTGAGCTTGAGCAAAATAGAATATAATACCACTATTGTGCCCCACTTGTCTGCTTGACGCACTGTCAAATCCATATTAGTTTTGAGTTCCCTCAGCGCAATTTTTTCTTTCCTAGCTAGTTTGTTATTTTTATTTCCCCTATAAATGATTTCATTTTTTTAGAGAAACCAAATCCTTTTCAGTAAGATCCTGAAAGTCGTCTAAAACCATGGAACGTGATTGAAGTGGATTAAAGGATGGATTTCCCCTATGAAACAGACTATTCAGAGAGGTATCAGATTCCATAGATTCCCTCTCCAATGATTTCAATTGTAATAACACCTTTTGTTCTGAGAAAGATTTGTTAGGAGTAATATCAGAATTAACTGTTGCAACATCAGTAATATTTTCAACATCATTATCAGAGCTATCAAAATGACATTTGACAGTAAGGTTCTGCGCCAGTCTATTAACAGCCAAAATTGCTCTAAATACATCAAACTCATTGGTAGGGGCAAAACTTAGGCCTTTTACTAAAAGTGATAATTGTTCCTCTGATAACACAAAACTGGACAAACTCCAAATCGGTAGCTCTAATAGCGGTGGTTTCTGTTCCAGGTGGTATATCTGTTTCCACTTGTGTTTGCGGCGCCCCCTTCCTCCGTTTTTTGGCATGCTAGTAGATGTACAGAGTGGGCCATTTATATGGATACACCTAAATTAAATGGGAACAGTTGGTGATAACTTCCTGTTTGTGGCACATTAGTATATGGGAGGGGGAAAACTTTTCCAGATGGGTGGTGACCGTGGCGGCCATTTTGAAGTTGGCCATTTTGGATCCAACTTTATTTTTTCCAATGGGAAAAGGGTCATGTGACATCAAACTTATTGAGAATATCATAAGGAAAACAATGGTGTGCTTGGTTTTAATGTAACTTTATTCTTTCATGAGTTTTTTACAAGTTTGTGACCACTTATAAAATGTGTTCAAAGTGCTGCCCATTGTGTTGGATTGTCAATGCAACCCTCTTCTCCCACTCTTGACACACTGATAGCAACACCGCAGAAGAAATGCCAGCACAGGCTTCCAGTATATGTTGTTTCAGATGCTGCACATCTCGTATCTTGATGGTATGGTGTGGTATATGGGGGTACAAAGATAGTGGGACCATTCTTCATCAATGTCAACCTCATTGCCACTGGATATCTGAAATTGCTACATGATGATGTGTTGCCCTCTTTATGAACTGAAGATGGCACGTTCCCTGAGTTTTTCCAACAAGATGGTGCACCACCACATTATGGGTGTCAGGTCTGAGCATTCGTACATGAACAGTTTCCTGGAAAGTGGATTGGTCGACGTGGGCCAGTTGAATGGCCACCAAGGTCTCCCGATCTGACCCCCTTAGACTTTTATCTTTGGGGTCATCTGAAGTCAATTGTCTATGCTGTGAAGATATGAGATGTGCAGCATCTGAAACAACGGATACTGGAAGCCTGTGCTAGCATTTCTTCTGCCGTGTTGCTATCAGTGTATCAAGAGTGGGAGAAGAGGGTTGCATTGACAATCCAACACAATGGGCAGCACTTTGAACACATTTTATAAGAGGTCATAAACTTGTAAAAAGCTCAGGAAAGAATAGTTACGTTAAAACCAAGCACACCATTGTTTTTCTTATGAAATTCTCAATAAGTTTGATGTGTCACATGACCCTATTCCCATTAAAAAAAAATAAAGTTGGATCCAAAATGGCCGACTTCAAAATGGCTGACATGGTCTCCAACCACCTGGAAAAGTTTTCCCCCTCCCATATACTAATGTGCCACAAACAGGAAGTTGATATCACCAACCATTCCCATTTAATTTAGGTGTATCCATATAAATGGTCCACCCTGTATTTTGCTGGATACTTCTGCTGGTCATAAATTGCTGATTTTCACTTGCCGAGCTTACTGAGGAATCTGAATGTTCATCTGATGTAGAAAAGGTAGATGAAAAATCTGTAGAAACCTCCATACCCTTGAAACTGACTTTGGCAGGTTTTGTATGTTTGTAGGGAAGTTTTTTTAGAATAGAAAATGGAGCTTTATTCCAATCATACACTTTGCTCTGTGAGTAATCCTCACTATCATGCTTGAATTTTGTTTTTTTAATGTTGATAATAAAATCTTCTATCATCGCTAAATTAGCTTTCAGTTTCTCATTACTGCTAGTGAAATCCTTGTTGTGCACAAAGGTTTCCAATGAGGATTGGATACTTTTTATTTCTGTTTTACTTTTTGTAAGTTCCAGCTCCTCATATTTCAGGATTAATCCATCAACTTCAATGAACAATCACTAAGGATGCAGTTCCACTCTGTGTGAAATGTCTCATCATACAGGGCTGTGGCCACTTATTTTAAGCCTTAATCCCCTTGGTATCATCTCCTTTTTCACATACATTTCCAGAGTTGTAAAATCCCAGCAGATTATTAATTCTTGTGATTTTTCAATCTCAGGCAGGATCTAATACTACAATATTAATGACAGTTTTGTTTGCACCTTGGACATGGTATATCGCTAGTTTTTATATTTATTCTAGATTTGTATCACAAATATTTTTATTTTTTCTACATGTCAGTGATATTAATTTTAGAGGGTAATAATATGTGTGTCACTAACATTTTTATTTCACTTCTGTCTATGCTAATCATACTGACCACAGAGACTAGTGAGCACATAACTATTATCTTTAATTACAACCTACCTTTATATGCGCACTGGGCCACAGTTCAGACAGACCATGATTAAGACTGCACGTCGAACCGCATAGGTCGAGACAGCTGTGATCCTTGTGTGCACTAAGACTTATTATGGTGATAGCAGCATTTTTTAATGGCTCAATAAAAGCTATGTTTTATTCAAGTTTATAGCCTGATAAACTGGGTCATTCCTCCTATTTTCTGATTCATGAACCAGGCTGCTCTGGCTGGATCTGAGCGAGGCTGAGACTGAGCGGACTTTACTGACCTTTTTTTCTCAGATATTAAAATGTTTCAAAAGAAAATTGGCACCAACAAATCTTGTAATAAGAAAAAAACATGCAAAAAACACAAGACACATTTTGTTGCTTTTTAACAAGTTAAACATTTGTTTTAAAAGAAATTAAGTCTTTTGAGCACCAGAACAGATGTACCCCGCAGGGATGGCACAGGTACGGCTGATACACCAACCCTGGCAGTCTAACCATTTACTGCTGTCAAATGCAAACATGGCATCTAAGAAGGTGTGACAGAGTTCGGTCAATGCCGCCCTCCCCAAGTACTCGATAGTATGGGGCTGCCTAGTTACTACGATACTGAAATGCCTAATAATGGTGTCTGGGCCTGCAATGTACGAAAGTCTATTAGGCCGGGCCAGAGGCAGCGTCCAATAAGTTACCTTTTAACGCCTCCATAAATATTAGACTAAAACACACGTAACTTTTTTTTTTTTGGGCAAACAGCTGTAAAATGGATTATTGTTTGCGGGTCGAGTGGCAGATTTTTTTTGGTACCATTTTGCACATATTTTTAGATCGCTTTTTATGCTGATTTTTCAGACCTAAAATTAACAAAAACCAGCAATACAGTAATTTTTTCTATATTTTTTGCGCCATTCGCTGTGCAGTAAAAGTGATCAGACCGATTTGTTCGTCGGGTCGGTGCGATTACAGCAATACCAGATTTATATTTTTTGTGCTTTGCTAATTTTACAGACTAAAAATAATATTTTACAAAAATGAATTGCCATTTTCTGAGAGTTGAAACTTTTTTATTTTTTTAGCCGAATGAGCTATATTAGGGCTATTAGTTATATTAGGGCTTGTTTTTTGCAGTTTGGTGTTTTCATTTATACCATTTTTCTTTTTACATAACTTTTTGATCGCTAGTCAGTATGATCAATAAGCGATGTTTTTGTGTGCATTTTTTTTTTTTTTTTTTTTTTACGGTGTCTGCGAAACGGATCCAGAATACCAACTGTGTGTACTTTTTTTTTTTTTGTTTATTTTTGTCGCATCACAATCGCTGCGTTTTAAATGGCGAAACGGCTTTTCGTGATGTGTTTTTTACTTACTTAATTACACCTTTTTTCACTGTGAGACATGTATAATTTTTATTTTTATCACTGGTCTCATACACTGCAGTACTCGTGTACTGCAGTGTATGAGAATAGTCAGCTTATAGCTAGATCTCACAGGCCACTGTACCCTGGGGTCATCACATGAAGTCAGGGTACCATGGTAACCATCGGGACCAGCAATTCTCATCGCGGGGGTCCGATGGCTACAAAGGGGGTCTTGTGACTACCTTGTAACAATTTAAATACTGCTGTCGCGATTGACAGCGGTATTTAAGGGGTTCATTGGTCCCAATCGGTCGCAAAAACGTCCGGGGCCGATACTACAGGGTGTCAGCTGTCATAATGTTGTCAATGACCTGACTGCACAATGTTAGTTAAGTCACATCCATAACAACTTTATTATACGCCATTATCCTATATATATATATACATATATATATCGACGTAGATAGAAATCACAGGTCCCACAGGAATAGCTGTACTTGGGCCCCCAACCTCAAAAGGGCAAAAAATATCATAACTATATATGTACAGTACAGACCAAAAGTTTGGACACACCTTCTCATTTAAAGATTTTTCTGTATTTTCATGACTATAAAAATTGTACATTCACACTGAAGGCATCAAAACTATGAATTAGCACATGTGGAATTATATACTTAACAAAAAAGTGTGAAACAACTGAAAATATGTCTTATATTCTAGGTTCTTCAAAGTAGCCACCTTTTGCTTTGCACACTCTTGGCATTCTCGATGAGCTTCAAGAGGTACTGCATAAGGGGCATAATGGGGGCATTATACTGTGTGGGGGCATCATACATACTGCATAAGGGGTATAATGGGGGCATTACACTGTGTGGGGGCATCATACATCCTGCATAAGGGGCATAATGGGGGCATTACACTGTGGGGGGGCATCATACATCCTGCATAAGTGGCATTACACTGTGTGGGGGCATTATACATCCTGCATAAGGGGCATAATGGGGGCATTACACTGTGTGGGGGCATCATACATACTGCATAAGGGGCATAATGGGGGCATTACACTGTGTGGGGGCATCATACATCCTGCATAAGGGGCATAATGGGGGCATTACACTGTGGGGGGCATCATACATACTGCATAAGTGGCATAATGGGGGCATTACACTGTGTGGGGGCATCATACATCCTGCATAAGGGGCATAATGGGGGCATTACACTGTGTGGGGGCATCATACATCCTGCATAAGGGGCATTACACTGTGTGGGGGCATCATACATCCTGCATAAGGGGCATAATGGGGGCATTACACTGTGGGGCCAGTAAAGGGGTCCTGTACTATGAGAACAATACGTTTCCTCCCTTCCTGTCTCCATAGTTGGGTCGTATGTATCTACTACAGGAAACAGAACAAAAACCGTATGATTCTTATGAAGGGGCAACAGAAGACCCCAAAAGAGTCTCCGTGCTGAAGGGGTTAATGCCCCCTGCGCCCAGTAATGGGGACTCCACATACCTCCACCTGCAGAGCCGCCACCACATATATGGCTGCTCTGTGCGCACAGGACCTGTGATGAGGTCACAGGAGGGGAGGAGTCAGGAGTCACATGATCAGGGGCCTCAGTGGATGCAGGACTCTGCTGTGCTGGTTGTCATGGTGCTGGATGAGCTGAAGTTTATGTGTGGGGTCAGGAGGGGTTTACAGTGTGGATGTAGCAGAGCCGCGTGTGTACGAGGTGTACGGAGCGGAGCCGCGTGTGTACGAGGTGTACGGAGCAGAGCCGCGTGTGTACGAGGTGTACGGAGCAGAGCCGCGCGTGTACGAGGCGTACGGAGCAGAGCCGTGTGTACGAGGTGTATGGAGCGGAGCCGCGCGTGTACGAGGCGTACGGAGCGGAGCTGCGCGTGTACGAGGCGTACGGAGCGGAGCCGCGCGTGTACGAGGCGTACGGAGCGGAGCCGCGCGTGTACGAGGCGTACGGAGCAGAGCCGCGCGTGTACGAGGCGTACGGAGCAGAGCCGCGCGTGTACGAGGCGTACGGAGCAGAGCCGCGCGTGTACGAGGCGTACGGAGCCGCGTGTGTACGGAGCGGAGCCGCTTGTATACAAGGTGTACGGAGCGGAGCCGCGTGTGTACGGAGCGGAGCCGCGTGTGTACGAGGTGTACGGAGCGGAGCCGCGTGTGTACGAGGTGTACGGAGCGGAGCCGCGTGTGTACGAGGTGTATCAGGTGTATCAGACTGTAAAAGAACTGACACTGGACACTCGGTAAAACTGCGCTGGGACGTCTCTTGTTTCTCGCACAGATATTGGTAACATAAGATGGAGTCAGACGAACCCTCCTACAAAACCTGATAACAAAGTCATTACTGCAGGACTGGATGAGAAAGGGATTTATTCTACAAGAGACGATGGGGCCACAAATGAGAGAATCCGGGCCCCGTGGCTGGATACTCCGGGCCCCCGGCGTGTTAGGAGCAGACGGGGTCTTTGTCCCTGGAGCTTCTCTGCTCGGTATAATGAGACTCTGATCTTGTTCTTATAAAGAGGGTTGGAGTAAAATAGAAGCTGCCTGAATATGAGGACCTTGTCTGATCTCTATGTCCTTGTGTACAGAGCTATGGAGATAGCGCTATTCTCTGTATAATAGATGTGATGTCGCTGGAGCCCTAATATTCCTGTACAGGGGTCTCTGTAGAGATAATCTTACCCCAGCATTATGGATTGGGAGACGGAGAAAAAGGGATTGGTGACATTTTATTGTAATTTCCCTTTAAAAAAAACAAAACCTGTAATAAAAAATAACTGATTAGTTATTGAGTATAACTGAGTGGTTAGTTTTCCCACCATGTTGTTTTGTAGGAAGTAAAGAGCCGAGGCAGAAAATGCTTTATTTCCAGAAGTCTACAAAAGAGGGAGGATTGGCAACTCCGAATGTCTTTTTCGATTTTGGGATTGGGAGTTAGAAAAAGGGACAGGAGAACATTTTGAGTTTTGTTTTGGGGGCAAGAGATGCAATATTTGTCCAAATAGTGTAAATATATGAACACAGTTAGGTCCAGAAATATTTGGACAGTGATTGAATCTTCGTGATTTCAGCTCTGCAGGCCATGAATTTTGATTTTAAATGAAACAACTGAGATACAATAGAAGTGGAGACTTTCAGATTTAATTAAAAGAGTTGAACAAAAATATCCTGTGAAACGTTTAGGAATTGCAATAATTTTTCCACAAACCCTCCTCATTTCAGCGGCTCAAAAGTAATTGGACAAATTAACTTTACCATAAATACAATGTTCATGTTTAATACTTTAAAAGACCCAAGATAAAAACATAGTAAGTAAATACTCTTGCAGTAAATGAACAACAACAGTGAGTGCATGAAAATAATATAAGGTGCTTAGTTAACATAATTTTGATCAAAAAATAGTAAAAGCTATCCCAACACGCCTCGGTGACCCTATTCGGGACGGTCCTAACGTCCTAAAACCTTACCATTTGTCAAGTAGAGTCCATGTGGATAAGGGCTAAGAAGTACTGAGACCTGGCTAATGGACACCCAGCCATGGGAAACTACATGAATATATTGTCCAGCTCAAAGAAATGGCAGGAATAAAATCCTTTGCAGCAATGATGGCCTGAAGTCTGGAAGCCATGGACATCACCAAAGGCTGGGTTTACTCCTTTGTGAGGCTTTGCCGCCTTCACTGCAATTAACTTCAGTTCATGTTAGTTTGTGAGTCTTTCTGCCTTAAGTTTAGTCTACGGCCTGTGAAATGCATCTCGATCGGGTTGAGATCTGGTGAATGACGTGGCCATTGCAGAACATTCCACTTATTTGCCTTAACCCCTTTACCCCCAAAGGTGGTTTGCACGTTAAAGACCAGGCCAGTTTTTAAAATTCTGACCTCTGTCACTTTGAGGTAATAATTCTGGAACGCTTCAACGGATCCCACTGATTCTGGGACTGTTTTTTCGTGACATATTGTGCTTCATGATAGTGGTAAAAATTTCTTCAATATCAGTTGCGTTACTTTGTTAAAAAATCGGAAATTTGGCGAAAATTTTGAAAATATAGCAATTTTCAAACTTTGAATTATCATGCCCTTAAATCAGAGAGATATGTCGCACATAGTGATGAGCAAGCATGTTCGGTTAACCCTTTTGGCAAGTATTCTCAGGCGAATACTGAGTATCTTCAGCGTACTCGGTGATATGTTTGAATCACTCCCGTGAACATGATTTGCGACTGTTTGACAGCTTTAATACATGTGAGGAATGCGAAAGAAACAAGCATTCCTCACATGTATTAAAGCTGTCAAACAGTTTGATGTAGGGATATTTTCTCTCCCACAGTTAATCCAGCTTCACACAGACAGAGGCTGGAGGAGGAGCTGCAAGTGTCAGCAGGGGAGACATCCAGCTCTGCTATATCTAGTTCTTCAATAGCACTGGCACAGTTCACCACATAAGATGAACCAGCATCAGGCAACTTACTTAGAGATATGCTAGTGGCAGCAGTTCTATGTAGAAGGACTTTGCCACTTTATTATTGACTATACAAACTGTAACTGTTATGATATGCAACAAGTACTAAGGAAAGATAGGGGAAGGCTGTCCCTACAGTAAGACTAAGCTGAATCCCTACAATGTAGCGGGCTGCCTGTTCCTAGTGAACAGACCCGCCTTAGTCCTAGGCTAGTCTGAACGAAGACCTATAGAATTAAGGGAGAGGTCCCTAAAAGAACTAAGGACTGGGACAAAAATGGGACACCTCCTAAACAGAAGTTGTTGCAGAACACGAAAAGACAAACTGACAAAAAGTACTAGAGGTCCCAGAGGACCAAGCGAACTTGACAGGGAAAGGCACAGAAGCACCAGGCTAGAGAAACAGTAAAACACTGAAGTCCAGCACAGCCACAAGGGCGGAGCTGGAATATAAAGGCAGATGGTCACGTGACCGCAAAACACAAGATAGAAAAAACAAACAGGAGGGTTCTAACAGTAACTAAAGGACTAGATAAGAGTATCTCACATGGAAAATAAAATGGGAGCCTTTGCAAAATCACACAACAAGCTGATAGCTGCACATAATGAACTCCCAGATGAATTGTAAGCAATACAAACTAAACTAGTGGATTTCAAGGAAACAATGTAAAATTGTGAGGGATACCAGAAGATGTGCCTCCTCAAGAACTGGAGATTCCTTCAAGGTCTGATTTTAAAGAAGTGCTGGCTCCAGCTCTAATGGGGTTAATCAACAACTTACTGTCTCCTGACTTCATGTGTTTTAATACTACAAGTTCCATCATGCATTGCACTGGCCTGTAAGCCAGTACCTAGCACACCCACCCTCCTCTATCTTCAATCTGTAGCATCTTATTGTGACACAAGCAACTATGGCTGAGGAGACATCACATTAGTGTCACAAGCTCCAGCACCAAGGACGGTACAGCCATGGTAATAAAGCTTTTATCTTTTGCTCTTTATGATATATTTCATAGTATATATAGATTAGTATAGATATGTGATATAGAGAGATCTCACTGTACATATGTCTCATATAAGTAAATGCACACTACATGTGTGGGTATATATGTTCATATACATATACTTGTGTGCATATTATATTGCACACAATATAAGATACACTAGGTAACTGCTCTCCTCCAAATTAAAGATGTCTGAGTGCATGCAGAGAAGCTAATTAACCAAATCTGCTAATCTGGTTGATAAACCTCACTCAGAAACTGAACCACCCAAAATGGCACCATGGCATACTTTATTACGTAGACATGGGGCATTCTCCTTCTAGGTGGGATTAGTAAAATTTATTGCTCTTTTCTGATAACTCGGCACGCTATAATTTGTCCATCTATGTATCTCTTGGTTTGAGTAACGCCTTAGGAATTCCGATGGAGGGGGTGAGTTCGCCCCTCAGCGCCATCTTTGCCAACTCGACATGAATCTCTCTGTTATCAGCCGTGCACATGCATACTTCATTCCCAGGAAATCACTTAGTTGTTCGTGTCTATAAATTAGAACAGAAGCTGTTAGTTATATATTCATTAACTATTAACATAATCCATGTGCATATACACATTTGCATACATACACATAGATTATTCCATCATCGCTATATTGATTCACACTGAATAGGTAATCTATTAAAAGACACTAATTGATTTTCTATAATATATATTTTACCTTGACAAACTCCCCCTAAAATCAATTATTTGCTTTTAATATCTATATGCTAAAAATCAGAGGGGGAGAAGAGATTGACCCTATGTTAAAGCTAATCTGGAACCCTACGATGTGACGGGTGCCCCGTCCCTTTTAGACGGACCCACCGACGTTCCTAAATATAACTCGTACGAAGACCTACAGGAAAGAGGTGGAGACCCTAAAAGATCTAGTGACTGGGTAATCGAGGGCCACCCCTAACACAGAAATATGGATATTAACTTTACAAACTCATTTACTTCCGGAAATCTCTCTGGTACAGCACTTTTGTTCTAAGGGGAACTGTTTGTTCATAGATTTTGAGAGCCTTAGTAACTTTCCCTGTGGGACCGGTATTGTCTGGGATATACGTACAACAATGCTCACCTATCATTTTGCATACCCCTCCTTTCTCTGCTAGTAACATATCCAGAGCTATTCTGTTTTGGAAAGCCAAGGTAGATGTGGGTGCTAGTTGGTCAGCTATCCTTTGTAAGGCATCTTTGGTGTAATTGACAAATCTTTGTTGGTTATAATATATGTAATTTATCCAATCTACGTTCTTGTTAACGGTTATTATGGGTATTATGGACTGAAATCCCGCCTTCACTTGGTCTCAGGCCTTGAATTCGTCTGGCGCCCCCCTAAGCACTCCGAGAACATCAATATATATATGTGGGTCAAAACTGCCTTTGGGGTTAACTTCTCTCTTGGCCCTGTATGTGCCTGTAAACGCAGCCTTTATTTCCTCTTTGGATTCATGGGACTCAGATATAAGGTAAACAGACATTATTGCTTTAGTTAAGGCACATTCCCCAGTCTATTTGCCCTCCAATCTAATCCTAATCTTCATGTCACCATATTCAAGGAAGTGTTGTACCAGAAAACTGGAATATCATTCTCTTTAGTAATAATTGCTTGGAACGCACGTGTTACCGTAACAAAGACTCCCCTCAGCTACTGTCATCAGACAAAGGAACATCAGGGTTGTGGGTTCTTTATCCAGACAAAATCTCCAGGTTGGATGCTGTGAGTACCTGGTTCTAGATCTGAGTCTGGAATAGAAGAGTACACTGTAGCATGTTTTAGTTTTAACTCTTTAGCAAGTCCGACAACAAAATTCACAAGCTTATCATTCCCTGAACTAAGCTGCTCTGGGTAATATCGACCCATTCTAGGTGGCCCCCCCCAAACAAGATCTCATATGGTGTGAGCCCTGTGGGTTGTCTCAGGGTATTTCGGATTGAGTATAGGGCAATAGGCAGCACTTCCGGCCATGGAAGTGACAATTCTTTACTGGCTTTAAGAATTTTGTATTTTAAAGTGCCATTCATCCTTTCAACTTTGCCGTTACTTTGAGGATGATAAGGAGTATGCAGGCCCACATCCGCCCCAATCATCTCCCAGATTGATTTGGTAACTTCTGCAGTGAAGGCGGGTCCTTGATCACTCTCAATCACTTCTTGTTTTCAATCCTTGTTTTCCTTCCGTTACCGCATTCTGACGGTCCACTTAAGTCCTGTGTGTCGGATTCTCTTCCAGTCTTTGCTCCTCTTCATCTTCCAACCCCAAATTTCTCATTCCCGTTTCTTCCTCATCTCCTCGTTGTCTCCGAAATCTGGTGAGCACAAACACCTCTGTACCCCCCGACAGCTCTGCTTCCTCTGGAAATATTGGTTCCATAGCTGCTGCTTTTGCTGTAATGTCAGCCCTTGGCTTCCTCTGAATTCAGCTTCCCATGAGCCTTAATTTTGATCATAGCCACTTGCCTAGGTAACTTCAGAGCTTCTAGCAGACTTCTCACTACTGCTGCATTCCGGATTGGAGCTCCACTGGCTGTCTTGTAGCCCCTCAGGGCCCATATGAAGCCAAAGTCGTGGGCAATCCCGAATCCGTACCTCGAGCCAATGTAAATATTGGGCACTTGGGGCGTGGCTTGGCTGGACATGTGAGCGGTCGCAGGACAGATCAGCTCTGGGAGCAACAGCCTGTAAAAGTCTCCACTGGGCCCTATATAGTAATAAAACCAGAGATAATATCTCCCTCTGAGCTCCTGTAACCATCGTTGCACAACAGAGGAGTTTTTTATGGCTGGGAAAGCAGGCAGAAGGCTCCATGAGGTGACTGCAGGAGCAGACAGACAATCTCTAGATGGCGCCGAGAAACCGAAGCTTTCCACATCTCTAGATGCACCAGGCAAGTCTACTCCCATGAACGCTGCAGTTAAACTAGCTAGTTATGCTAGGACAAACAGAGCAGCCCCCTTGAGTAATACAGTGCAAGCACACATGAGGGAGATGGCTAATTGCTTCTCTGCTCTCCCAGGAGAATGTAACAATGACAGCCAGAGGTTAACCCCTTCAGCACTCTCTCAACCCAGCAGACAGAAGACCCTACAATTAAGGATATTTTCATGGCTGTTACACAGTATGGATCTGTCCTGTCCTCATTTAATAATCAAATGGGTGAGATTAAGGAAGAACTTTCCTATTTGAGACAGGGGCTGCAGAAAGTAACAGATCGGACCACAGTAGCTGAGGGGAGAATTAGTGATTTGGAGGACAAACAGCCCCAAATTATCAGTGACAATCGCAGACATGACCAACAGATCCTGGCATTGCTGGCTAAAATTGACGATCTGGAGAACAGACTCAGGCGTAATAATATAAGGGTAATTGGCATCCCTGAAAAAAACGAGAGCAATAACCCTACTGAGTATTTTGAGAAATGGCTGCTCTCCCTGTTTGGGGTAGAACACCTGACCCCTCTATTTGCTGTGGAAAGGGCGCACAGAGTTCCTACTCGGCTGATACCCGGCGCCCCACCGCGGCCAGTCCTAATGAAGCTGCTTCACTATAAGGACCGTGACAACATCCTTAAGGCAGCTCGTGATAAAGGGGACATCTCCGTCAATGGCCAAAAGGTGTCCTTTTTCCCTGACTACTCCATTGAAGTGTCAAAACGCAGGGCACAATTTGTGGATGTGAAACGCCGGCTAAGCCAGCTACAAATACCATACTCCATGCTTTACCCAGCAAAACTCAGAGCGGCCGCCCTGGGAGGGACCTCCTTTTTTGAAAATCCTAAGGAAGCACTCCGCTGGCTTGATCTAAATGAACAGCAACTTCGCCAGAACCCACAACGTTGAATGAAGACGTATAACTTAAGTCATGTGCCATCAGAAGATATCTGATTGACTGTTGGAGTCATAATTCTCACCAAGTAACCCATGGCCTAGTGGAAAATGGATATTTTGTCTATTATCCTAAAATGGCAGGCTCCCAAGAAACGTTTATTTTTCTCTTTTTGTAGGTTGCTCGCTTGCTTCATGTGCGGGTGCAAGTTGGACTGGTACCCCCAGCCATCTGTTTTTTCTGGATGGATCGGTATTTTTCTGTTTGTATGTTTTTGTAAGTTGTATGTTTATAGATTGTGCTGCGCAGTTCTGCCACCCATATGGATTACAGTGATCTTGTATGGAAAAGAGGGTATTATCATAGCCTTGTATTTGGGAACCGGAGTTATGTTAACGCTTGTCATGTATATCCTGTCCATCCCCTATGCGTTATATCCTAATGGCTAACCAAGTAAAATTCCTTTCTTGGAACGTGAGAGGGTTGGGAGACCCCTTAAAGAGGACGGCTGTCATTGAATATATACGGGGAAATTCACCAGCAGTGGTATGTCTGCAGGAAACACATCTAGAAAAAAGTAATATAGCGACCCTGAAGCGTTCATGGATTAGCCATAGTTTTCATTCTACCTTTTCAAGTTACTCGAGGGGTGTCAGTATTTTAGTACATAGATCTATCCCTTTTGAATTGATATCCACTAAGGTGGATGAGGAGGGCAGATTCATTGGATTCATTGTAGAATATTCACCAAAGAATTATTACTAGTGGCAGTCTACATTCCCCCTCCCTATAATAATATCAGGAGGCATACTCCACACACATTAGGGAGAAGGCCAAGAATAAGCGACTATTTTCCCAAACACATTTTTATGAAGAAGGGGAAAAGGCATGGCATTTACTGGCTATGATTGCAAGGGCTCAAATAGGGACATCCTTTATAGGCGCTTTAAAAAATAAGGAAGGTGCAATGGTTAATCAGCCAGATCAAATGTCAAATGCTTTCAGAGAATTTTATCAGGACTTATACAGAACCAAAACACGATTTAGCAGAGAACAAATCCTGACTTATTTGGAGGGGATTGATCTTCCAGCTATCTCTGAAGCAGATAAAAAATACTTAAATAGTCCCCTGCAATTAGAGGAGTTACAAATGGCCACAGCTTCAATGGCCAATAATAAATCACCAGGGTTGGACGGGTTCCCTATGGAAATATACAAAAAATTTGGGGATATATTACTACCTCAATTGCTGTGCACCTCCCAGGAGGCAGCAAGGGAAGGCATTCTGCCCCTCTCAATGAGAGAAGCAGTTATCGTAGTGATACCCAAACCGGGTAAGGATCCATTGCTTCCCGAATCCTATAGGTCTATATCCCTGCTACCTACGGACATTAAAATTATAGCAAAAGTTCTGGCCTCCAGGTTAAATAACATAATATCTAATGTTATACATAGTGATCAATCGGGCTTTATGCCAGCTAGGTCTACAGCCGTTAATATCCGTAGACTATTTCTTAATCTTCAGCTGCCAGTGGACAATGCAGGAGACAGGGTTATTTGCTCGCTAGACGCTGCTAAAGCATTTGACTCTGTTGAATGGGAATATCTATGGGTAGTTTTGGAGAAATTTGGTATGGTTGCTGGATTTATTTCATGGATCAAGCTACTATATGAGAGGCCATTGGCACGATTAAGGGTAAATGGGCGTCTTACTTCAGCCTTTGAACTGGGGAGGGGTACCCGGCAGGGCTGCCCGTTGTCCCCTTTACTGTTCGCACTGGCCATTGAACCACTAGCTGCGGCTATCAGGATGCACCCTGGCATAATGGGATTTTGCAGAGGGAATATAGAGGAGAAAATTGCGCTTTATGCTGACGATGCACTACTATTTTTAGCGGAAGCCTACAAAACATTAGCTGTAGCTATGGAGACAATCGAGAAGTTTGGGAAATTTTCGGGTTTGGCGATTAATTGGACTAAGTCAGTACTGCTTCCAATAGATAATGGGAACATTAATGCACCTCACTATACTGACTCGGGCTTACAAGTGGTCAATGAATTTAAATATTTGGGTATTGATGTAACATCTAAAGTCACTGACTATGAGAAACTAAACCTCAACCCAATACTGGCCAGATTCAAGTGTAAACTGGACATGTG
The DNA here is from genome assembly GCF_046119375.1 of Phyllobates terribilis. Lineage (NCBI taxonomy): Eukaryota > Metazoa > Chordata > Amphibia > Anura > Dendrobatidae > Phyllobates > Phyllobates terribilis. Next base: position 256,578 of record NW_027363819.1, on the reverse strand, counting down.
GTCTAAATTGCCACTGTCAGTGGTGGGCCACACTAACTTGGTCAAGATGATCTGGATGCCACAATTGCTATATGTATTGCATAATTCTCCAATATGGATTCCCCAGAGATATTTCCTTAAAGCAAACAGCATGTTCAGGGACTTAATCTGGGGAAAACAAGCTCCAAGAATTAAACTGGAAACTTTGCAAAGAGATAAAATAATGTGTTGCCTTGCTGTCCCAAATCCGTGGGTTTATTATATTGGCAGCTCAGCTCCAGCATATTCGTGGGTGGGACGACCCTGGAGGGGGAGGGGGGGCTCAACGTCTTCTACTCCAATCACATTTTAAATCACTCACTCTATGAAGCATTGGAGGCTCACAAATTTAAGACACCCTCTTGTAGAACCCCAACTACGCTGTTAATACACAAACTTTGGTGGGCAGTGAGGAAATTACAGGGGATACAAGGGATCCCACAATTTACATCACTGTGAGAAACGCCATGGCTCCCTAACCTATATAAATTGGAAGGGTTTAAAAATTGGAGTCTAAAAGGACTAGAAATATTCACTCATGTTTTAGCGAGAGATTCACTCAAGGAGTTTTCACAGATACAAAATGAATATGGACTGCCCAACACCGAAGTTATAAGTACCTTCAGTTACGACATGCATATCAGGCAGAGAGTCTTGTCCTAAGTAACAGAGTTCCTCAAAATGCTATAATACAGAGAATGGCTAGCTCACATAATTCTGGGGGGCTAATCTCATTGCTTTATAGGGGTCTGCTGGACCTGGTATTAGCAAAACACCCCATAAGATCAAAAGAAAAATGGGAGGGCTTGATAGGCCTTATTGAAGAGGGGCTGTGGTCTGAAATACTGGAAAGAGTTCCCCAGTTATCTGAGTGAGTCCCATAGATTCTCCCACTTACAGGTGCTGCACCAGTCATATAGAACACCCCAATTTCTCCACGATATAGGGCTTCGACCAGACTCCCTATGTGCTAGATGTAAAACATCCCCGGCTAACATGCTTCATATGATGTGGACCTGCCCTGCTCTGGAAAACTTCTGAAGGGATGTAATAGCGATCATTGATAGAACATACTCAGTCGATTCAGATCCCTCACCATTAGTATGTATACTGGGATATATAGAAGATCTGAGCACTGACGAACATGGCAAAATAGCGGTGGCACACATGTTATACATACAGTGCCTACAAGTAGTATTCAACCCCCTGCAGATTTAGCTGGTTGACACATGCGGAATTAACTTGGCATTGTGACATTTGTACTGTAGATCAGCCTGGAAGTGGGAAATGCACTGCAGCAAATTTTTTTTTTTTTTTTTAAAACGTAAAAAGTTAATTCAGAGTGTCATTTATTATTCAACCCCTCAAACCACAAGAATTCTGTTTGGTCCCCCAAAAGTATTAAGAAGTAGTTCAGGCACCAAGAATAATGAGCTTCACATGTGTGGATTAAAGATCTCTTTTGCCAGCCTTTTCTGACTATTTAAGACCCTCCCCAAACTTGTGAACAGCACTCAGACATGGTCAACATGGGAAAGACAAAGGAGCATTCCAAGGCCATCAGAGACAAGATCGTGGAGGGTCACAAGGCTGGCAAGGGGTACAAAACCCTTTCCAATGAGTTGGGCCTACCTGTCTCCACTGTTGGGAGCATCATCCGTAAGTGGAAGGCTTATGGAACTACTGTTAGCCTTCCACGGCCAGGACAGCCTTTGAAAGTGTCCTCCCGTGCCGAGGCCAGGCTTGTCCGAAGAGTCAAGGCTAACCCAAGGACAACAAGGAAGGAGCTCCGGGAAGATCTCATGGCAGTGGGGACATTGGTTTCAGTCAATACCATAAGTAACGTACTCCACCGCAATGGTCTCCGTTCCAGACGAGCCCGTAAGGTACCTTTACTTTCAAAGCGTCATGTCAAGGCTCGTCTACAGTTTGCTCATGATCACTTGGAGGACTCTGAGACAGACTGGTTCAAGGTTCTATGGTCTGATGAGACCAAGATCGAGATCTTTGGTGCCAACCACACACGTGACGTTTGGAGACTGGATGGCACTGCATACGACCCCAAGAATACCATCCCTACAGTCAAGCATGGTGGTGGCAGCATCATGCTGTGGGGCTGTTTCTCAGCCAAGGGGCCTGGCCATCTGGTCCGCATCCATGGGAAGATGGATAGCACGGCCTACCTGGAGATTTTGGCCAAGAACCTCCGCTCCTCCATCAAGGATCTTAAGATGGGTCGTAATTTCATCTTCCAACAAGACAACGACCCAAAGCACACAGCCAAGAAAACCAAGGCCTGGTTCAAGAGGGAAAAAGTCAAGGTGTTGGAGTGGCCTAGTCAGTCTCCTGACCTTAACCCAATTGAAAACTTGTGGAAGGAGCTCAAGAATAAAGTCCACATGAGACACCCAAAGAACCTAGATAACTTGGAGAAGATCTGCATGGAGGAGTGGGCCAAGATAACTCCACAGACCTGTGCCGGCCTGATCAGGTCTTATAAAAGACGATTATTAGCTGTAATTGCAAACAAGGGTTATTCCACAAAATATTAAACATAGGGGTTGTATAATAATTGACCCACACTTTTATGTTTAAAATTTAATAAAATTCAACTGAGCAACATAACTTTTTGGTTTGTAAGATTTATGCTTCTGTTCATAAAACCTACTCTCGTTTGCAGTTTGAAGGCTCTAACTTACTTGCATCTTATCAAACCAGCTAAATCTGCAGGGGGTTGAATACTACTTGTAGGCACTGTAGCTAGGAAACTAATAGCCCAACATTGGTTATCAGAGCAGACGCCCACGGTGACGGAATTTATAAATAAGATTAATTGGTTATTAAATCTGGAAAAAAGTATATATCTGAAAAAGAAGGCCATCTCTAAATTTGAAAAAATATGGGCTCCATGGATTGACGGCTCCGTCCTTGTATCCAGAGAACTGCATAGATTTCGACTTGGTCTGCTATGATTGGTGTATAGATTACTTGACAGGTGCAAAATCCTACATTGGACTGCTTTAGGCACGTATATAACTGATCCAAAGCAAAAGTTAGATACCCCTTAATACAATTGTGACTATTCATACTGTAAGATTGTTAATTTGCTGTGGACAGAACTGTGGAACATTTAACTCAAAATGTTTTGTTTGAAAGGGCGATGTGTTGTGGGGGGAGGGACAGAATAGGGACTGGGTCCCTTCTTTGGTTGGGTTGTTTTATTTGTTTTACTGTTGTGTTACAAAAAAAGTTTTAACAATAAAAAATATTTGATTTTAAAAAAAAAACCCTGATGGGCCAAATTATGAACCCTGGGTCTTCTGAATTACCATAGATAATTTAGAATTGTGTATACATGCAAACCACACCTCAAAATGCCAAATACCAAGTATGTAGGGTTTAGAAAAGATAACCTCAATTCATCCAGAGCATTGAGGATCATACAATTAAATATTACCCTTACTAGTATTGGTTGACATTTATTAATAAGAATCATATAGAGATACCATGTATGCGCTCAGATAATAAGGTATACAATGAAATCCCACATGCCCTTAAGCAAAAAAAAGGGGTACCATGGACTATACAGTAAAATCCCACTTGACCTCTATTCAAAAAGGTACCGTGGACTATGTCAGGGAAAATCAACAAAGCCTCACTGAAAGAATCCTTCGGGTTATACCAAGCAAAATGAAACAATCTCACCCAATCCTAAAGTGCATCATAGCTTGATTCATCCTGGTGTAATGTCATCCTATTATTCATGACCAAAACATATTGGAGGTATCCTGCTCCCAACGCGTTTCCTCCTAAAAAAGATTCATCAGGGGAGACTAAAAGAGGGGATGAGGGCCTCCACCATTCCAAGCAGCCCGTGTCCTCCTCTCAAAAGACCCAGGGTTCCACAGGACTGATGACAGGTCGCCAACTGGCACGGTAGATAGGCACGGATGGAAGGCGGGCACGGCTGGTAGGCGGACAGGCGGACATGGCTGATAGACAGGCTGGTGAACAGCACAAGGAGCTGAGGGCTGGAGAGAGTGTTTTAGCAAACAAACTTCAGCATTGCACAGGCACCTCCATTTTGGAGGAGGTGCCTTAAACAACAGATGTCCTCCGGCCATTGGCCGGGGACATTTTAAGACGGTGCGCGCAGCCCCTTTAAGAAGCAGGGAGCGCACGCCCTAAGGAATCTGCGTGTGGTGCGCGCAACCTGGGCCATCACAGCATGGGAGCCAGGAGGAGGAGCAGTGGAAGCCGTTCAGGGGCTTCTGCGGTAAGGGGATCGGCGTCTCTGCCGAGCAGGAGACAGAGACTCCGACGCTACAACCCCTTAGTGACCATAAGACATCTTTTTACTGACCTGCGATATAAGAGACTAGCGTTCCCTGACAGGTGACAATCCTGTAACGGTCACCTGTACACTATAGCTAACAACTTGCTGCATCAGCCTAGATCAGTGTTAGCACCGACCATGGACGTTTAACTCCTTAGATTCTGCTGTCAATAGTGACTACAGAATCTAAATAGTTAACAGAGTGTTTGGGCTCCCTCTTTAACCTCATCAACACCCAGAGATCTTGATTGTGTGGTCCTGATGTTTGAAATGGCAGGTAACGGTCAAATAACGGCCTTAGAGTCAGCCAGCTATAGCAGCCTGTTCAGAAGTTATCAAAATATAGGTGGTAAAAATAAACTTTTTCATTCTTGTCATGCCACTTTCTATTACTTCCTGAAAAGAACCAGAAGGGTTAATGAACTACCTGAAAGCAATTTTAAATATGTTGAGGGGTGCAGTTTTTAAAATGGTATCACTTTTGGGTGGTTTCCAACATATAGGGCCCCCAAAGTCACTTCAAAACTGGACAGGTTCCTATAAACAAAATTTTTTTTTGAATTTCCTTGAAAAAAATGAAAAATTACTGCTACATTTTTAAACCTTCTAAAACGCTAACAAAATAAAACAATGCTTTACAAATGGTGCTGATGTAAGGCAGACATGAGGGAAATTTTATTTATTAACCGGTTCCCGACCGCCCACTGTAGATAAACGTCGGCGCTTGCTGGGCTCTGTGCAGTGCCGACGTTTAAAAACGGTGGGTGGTCTCGCAGCGCTCAGGACCCCCAGGGTCCTGCAAGCGCTGCGATTCCGGTGCAGAGCGTTAGCTCTGACAGGGGACATCATCGGGACCTGATTGGATTAGGTCCCAATGATGTTAACCCTTTGCTGTCTTCTATATGCTGCGATCTATAGTGATCGCGGCATATAGAAGACAGCAGGAGGAGAGGGGGTCGTCCACTTACCTCTCCGACGGCCCCCTTATACCTCCCAGGACCTGACGTTGCTATGGCAGCTGGAAGTCACATGACCGCCTCCAGATCTGCCATATATGGTGTCCTGCCTGGCTCAGCCTGCAGCTGAAGCCTGGCAGGAGACTCTGACTGTGAAACCGTCAGCGAAGATCTCATGTAATGTAATACATGTCTATTACATTACATGAGATCAGTGATCAGAAAAATAAAAATTAATGTCCCTAAGTAAAAATGTAAAAAAAAATGTTTTAAACTGTTAAAAAAAAATCACAAAATAAATAAAAATAAATAAATAAAATATTAAACCAATAAATCCTTATATTTATGCAAAACCAAAAAAAGTACACATATTTGGTATCGCCGCGTCCGAAACAACCCGATCTATAAAACTGTCACACTAATTAACTCCTTCTGTGCACACCGTAATAAAAGTAAATAAAAAACGGAGCAAAAAAATATGCTTTTTCATCATATTGCCAAGCAAAAAGTGGAAAAAAATGCGATCAAAAAGCAAAATGGAAATAAAAATGGTACCGCTGAAAACGTCATCTTGTTCCGCAAAAAACAAGCTGCCATACAGCTCCATCAGCCGAAAAATAAAAAAGTTATACCTCTCAGAATAAAGCAATGCAAAAAAAATAATTTTTCTATAAAATGGTTTTATTGTGTAAAAGCGCCAAAACATAAAAAAATATACAGTAAGTGTAGTATCGCTGTAAACGTACTGACCCGAAGAATAACGCTGCCTGATCACTTTTACCACACGCAGAACGGCATAAAAAAACCCTCAAAACAATTTCTGAATTGTTGGTTTTTGTTAATTTTACCTCCCAAAAAACGAAATAGAAAGTGATCAAAAAATGTCACGTACCCAAAAATGGTAACAATAAAAAGGTCAACTCGTCCCGCAAAAAACAAGCCATCACACGACTCTGTCGGCCAAAATCTGCAAAAATTATAGCTCTCAAAATATGGCGATGCAAAAACTAGATTATGCAAAAAAAAAGCGTCTCAGTGTGTGACAGCTGTCAGTCATAAAAACCCAATATAAATCTGGTATCTCTGTAATCGCACCGACAGGAAGAATAAAGTAATCTAATCAGTTATGTCACTGTAGGAACGGCGTAAAAAATAAATAAAACCAATTCTTCACCTGCTACTGATTAGTTTATTATGTCTCCCAAAGATCGCAGTAAGGCGCAGAGCCTTACATTTATCCTGCGCTCTGCGCTGAGCACTTACCCCAGAGTTTCCGTGTAAATCTCTGAAATATGTGATTCAGCCGGAACCCATGACGGAAGATTACCTGTAATGAGGCAGATATACAGTAGGCCACTGTGGATGCCGTCTTGCCTGGGATCCCACGGTGTCATTTGTTTTAGGCGTGCATAAAAGTGCGGTTGGCCACAGTTTTGTGCACTTCTAAAAAAAAGGACACCGCTAAACAGAGGCCAGACGGAGTCCAGAGTAACTCTGCTGCCTCATTACAGTGAATGGATCCCGCAGGGGTTTCATCTGAATTACATCACTTGGAAATTTAGATGGAAACCCCGATGTAAGTGCTCAGCCTAGAGCGATGGATAAATGTTACGTAAAATGTTCCCAATAAAAGCTTCAACTCAGTCCTCAAAAAAAGCTAGTCCCCACTCAGGTCCGTCATCTGTTAAAAATATAAGGGACTTCCAAGTTACTGGTAGCAGAAAGGCTCTGGAAAAGCAAAATGGCCCTTGCCCCCCAAAAGAAATTCAGAAAATTTTGTGCTCCCAAATCCAAATGCCTATTCTACAATAATTTGTTCTCCAATTGTCAAATAGCACTCCATCCCCCCCAGATCTCGCCGTATGGCTGAGCGGTACGATACAGCCACATATGGGGTATTGCCACTTTTAGAAGAAATTGTGTGACGCATTTCGGCACCATTTTTACCCATTGCCCTGTGTGAAAATGTAAAATCTGAGGGTAAAACATTTTTTTGTGGTAAAAATATAATTATGCTTTTTTCACTGCCCAATGGTATAAATTTAAAAATTAAAAAATACTCACTACTTCCCTAGATGAATTCCTTGAGAGGTGTAGTTTGCAAAATGGGGTCACTTGTGGGGGTTTCTGCTGTTTCGGCATGTCAGCGACTCTTCAAATGTGACATGGTGTCTGCTGCCTATCCCTGCCAACATAGCGCTCCTTTCTCTTCCGAACCCTGCCGTACACCAAAGCAGTGGTTTTCCCCCACATATGGGGTATCAGCGTACTCAGGAGAAATTGTACAACACATTTCATGGTGCAATTTATCCTGTTACCCTTATGATAATGCAAAATTAGGGAATGAAAAACATTTTTTGTGGGAAAACTGTAAAAATTTTATTTTTATGGCTCAATATTATAAACTTCTGTGAAGCAGCTGGGGGAGCAAGGTGCTCACCACACATCTAGATAAGTTCCCTAAGGGGTCTAGTTTCCAAAATGGTGTCACTTGTGGGGGGTTTCCACTGTTTAGGCACATCAGGGGCTCCCCAAATGCAACATGGCGTCGGCTAATTATTCAAACAAATTTTACATTCAAAAAGTCTAATGGCGCTCCTTCCCTTTCAAACCCTGCCTTGCGCCCAAACAGTGGTTTGCCTCCACATATGGGGTATCGGCGTGTTCAGGAGAAACTGCACAACAAATTTCATGGTGCAATTTATCCTATTACCCTTATGATAATGCAAAATTAAGGGATGAAAAACGTTTTTGTGGGAAAAATGTGAAAATTTTATTTTTACAGCTGATTATTATAAACTTCTGTGAAGCACCTTGGGGTTCAAGGTGCTCACCACACATCTAGATAAGTTCCCTAAGGGGTCTAGTTTCCAAAATGGTGTCACTTGTGGGGGGTTTCCACTGTTTAGGCACATCAGGGGCTCCCCAAATGCAACATGGCGTCCGCTAATTATTCAAACAAATTTTACATTCAAAAAGTCTAATGGCGCTCCTTCCCTTCCGAACCCTGCAGTGCGCCCAAACAGTGGTTTTCCCTCACATATGGGGTATCAGCACGCTCAAGAGAAATTGCACAAAACATTTTGGGGCCCATTTTTTCCTGTTACCCCTGTGAAAATAAAAAAAATTGGGTCTAAAGTAACATTTTTGTGAAAAAAGTTAAATGTTAATTTTTTTCTTCCACATTCCAAAAATTCCTGTGAAGCACCTGAAGGGTTAATAAAGTTCTTGAATGTGGTTTTGAGCACATTGAGGGGTGCAGTTTTTTAGAATGGTGTCACTTTTGGGTATTTTCTGTCATAAAGACCCCTCAAAGTGACTTTAAATATGATATGGTCCCTAAAAATGTTTTTGTAAATTTTGTTGGAAAAATGAGAAATCGCTGGTCAACTTTTAACCCTTATAGCTCCCTAACAAAAAAAAATTTTGGTTCCAAAATTGTGCTGATGTAAAGTAGACATGTGGGAAATGTTATTTATTAACTATTTTGTGTGACATATCTCTCTGATTTAAGGGCATGAAAATTCAAAGTTTGAAAATTGCAAAATTTTCGCCAAATTTCCGATTTTTTTCACAAATAAACGCAAGTGATATCGAAGAAATTTTACCACTATCATGAAGTACAATATGTCACGAAAAAACAGTCTCAGAATCAGGGGGATCCGTTGAAGCGTTCCAGAGTAATTACTTCATAAAGTGACAGTGGTCAGAATTGAAAAAATTTGCCCGGTCACGAAGGCAAAAACAGGCTCTGGTGCGAAGTGGTTAAGGATTTAAAGAAATCAGAAGTGTATCCATCAGGTCCAGAGACTTTGTTTGGTTTCAAATTTTTAATTGTAGTGGCAATCTCTTCCAATGAAATAGGTTTATTTAATATAGATTTATGTTCCACCGAAAAAAATGGTAATTTGACTTTATCCAAGAGTGTATTAGAAAGGGGCAAGGTTTGTTTTGTTTTTTTATATAGGTCCTTATAGAATGAGCCTAAAATCTCATTAATTGATTTAGGGTCTGTGAGAATAACTCCATTTTTATTTCTTAGTTGAAAGATTCCCTGTGGCTTTCTCATGCCTTTAGCTAAATTGGCCATCATCCTCCCCGATTTGTTACCAAATCTATAAAAGAATGCTTCTGTTTGAGATAAATGAAATTTTTCTCTATCTGCATATTGATTGAATTCAGATTGTTTTTGGGACCAATGTGTTTTATTAAGAGGGGAAGGATCAAGAAGAAATGTAGAATAGGCTTGTTTCAGTTCAGAGGACAGTTCACTATATTTTTTCATAACCCTCTTTTTGTGAGAAAAGGTATATGCCCAAATCCTACCTCTAAGTACCGCCTTGGCCGACTCCCATAATAATGTGGGGTTATCTTGGTGTGCCGAATTGTCATATAAGAACTCGTTCCACCAAATCTTGAGAGAAGAAACGAAAGAGTCGTCTTTGCAAAAATAATCTGGAAATCTCCACAAGAAGTCTTGGCCCCGAGGGAAATCCCTCGACAGTTCCAATCTCACCGGAGCATGATCAGAAATAACAATATCATCAATTTGCACCATTACCAATTTAGCCAACAGAGGAGAAGATACAAAAAAAGTAGTCCATACGAGACCAAGAGTCGTTGGCGTGTGAGAAGTGTGTATATTCTCTATTACTGGGGTTCAAAAACCTCCATGAATCAGTTAATTGGCAACAAGACAAAAAAGGTGCCAGTGCTTTATCATGCGAGGTAACCGATTGCGGAGTACCAGTAGTGTTTTTCCTATCCTTATGAACCGAGACTACCGAGTTAAAAGCTCCACCTATTATTTTGTTAGGGTTGGAATCAAATAGGAGTCTAGTCTCCAATTGTTTTAAAAAAAGTTTGCTGCTTATATTAGGCGCGTATATATTGTAGATAGAGAAGGTTCCGCAAGTCGTAGATAATGTTAATTGAATCAACCTCCCTTCTTCATCCTGCTGCTGACTTATGACCTGATGTATAAACTGCTTATTAATAAGGATTAAGACACCAGCCTTTCTATCTACGGACGGTGAACCATAAATACCCCCAACCCATAACTTCTTCATCCGGGGGAAATCTGCTTCAGGCAAATGCGTTTCTTGTAGCAGGGCTATGTCAGGCTTTAAACGTTTTAAATGTCTAAGGACTTTCATCCGTTTTTGGGGAGAACGCAAACCCTTAACATTCCAAGATACAATATACATATTCAAAGACTGTAATGATAGACATGTTTGGTGAACAACTTGTAAAATAATGATGACATGTAGTTAAATTCCGTAATAACGAGCGAAGCTCAAACATGTGAAACAAATTCAAAAAACAATATATAAAAGTTTTAAAGAACTGACCTAGCAAGAGCGTAAACATTTTTAACCGCTCGCTAGGGAAAAACTATCTCCTGGGCTTCACTTCTGCCCGACCATGTGTGTAATATAACAGATTACATTTAAATTTAAAGTAAGATTCAAATTCAAACCTAACCCCCCCCCCTTAATTGAGGTAATTTATCAAGATTTTCTAAACCAATTGCCTAAATAAACGGCTTTCACTCCAGGGCCATCAGGTTTATATAAGGAGAGACTCCTTTAGTCAGCATTTGTTGTAGCTCTGGTCTCCTTTGTCTCCTCGTTTTGTGGGTCTCCCAGGGGACAGTGAACTAGAGGGAGATTTTGCTTGGAGGGTCTGTTCAAGATTGGTCCCAGAGTTTAGGAGACTATTGACAAAATAATCTGCTTTATCAGGAGAGATAAATTCCCAGAAGGAGCCATCAGTGTCCTTCAGGCGTAGAGTGGCTGGGTAGCGTAGTTGAAAGCAGATTTTTTCTTTGTGCAGTCTGGTGCATAAAGCGCTGAAGGCCTTCCTCTTCCTGGTTACTTCAATTGAGTAATCTTCGAACAGCAGGATTCTATGGCCTTGGATGATCAATGGGTGGTTTAATTGTTTGCAGGCTCGGATAATGACCGCTTTAACATTGAAATCCAAAAATTTCATAATTACTTGTCTTGGCCTTGTAGTATTGTTGGCTCCAGAGACAGAGGGTAGAGGACCAATTCTGTGGACCCTTTCTACCTTTTTACCTTCAGATAGTTTTAGGGCTTTTGAAACTTCGTTCTCACATAAGGGCTTTAGAGTGTTCTGATGGTATGATTCTGGTAGACCCACCAAAAGCAGGTTGCTCCTGCGAGAGCGTTTCTCAAGGTCATCTATACGATCTCTCAGGATTGAGTTTTCACGAGCCATAGCCACTATTTTGGAGTGGTACTCATTTGAATCATCTTCAATGTTTGATATTCGTGATTCTAGCTCCGTGAGCTGTTCAGCTTGTTCTTCCTGTCTGGCCTGAAGATCCATCAGGGCAGTATTTAGTGTGGATTGGATTATGATTTTGATTTCAGGAAGTAGCCTCGCAGTGACCTCAGCCGCCAGTTCCGAAGGGTCCATTTGTGATTCCCCTTTTCTCAAAGTAGAACTGCGGGGTGTTTTAGGTGGTTGACGTAGATCTCCTCCATATTCAGGATGGACGAGCTGATCCTCTTGGTCTGAGGTAGGAGCCATATTATGAAGATTGAGAAAGTCAGAATGAATGGAAGAGGAGGATTGTTTTTGCCTGCTACGGAGAAGGTAGCGGTCCATATAGGCCAAAGATAATTTTCGGAGACGACCTTTAGCTGTGTGAGAGTTCCAAAAAATTTCTGAGCTGCGGGGTCAAAAATTAGGAGTTTGGAGGAGATATACAGGGTGGGAGAGGAAGAGCAGGTAAACAGAGATCGATCACATGGTCAGCGCCTGAACCGGAAGACTCACAGAATCATGGCCCGTAGATAGCGGTTACTTCATAATAAGGAATGAAATGAATCCAGGGCCGGTTGTCCAATGACCAGTAATAGTAAATTACATATATGAGGTCAAATCAGATCACTAGAAGGCCAAGGAGAGCCGGGCGGTATAATAGAAACAGTGAGTGCACTGAGACTGCAGTATTTCTGTGGGCCACAAGATGGCGTTTGATGTAAATGAAAAAAAGAATGGTTGTCATAACACAAATGTCCACTAGATGGAACTTTGAAATAGTGAGCAGATGGAGGACGGATACTTGAGGGTTAATCAGCTTCTCCACAAAGATGGAGAGTGGGAGGGGCCCAGAATGCCTCTCAGTCCCAGCCTCGGGTGGGAGGGGCCCAGGGCCCAGAATGCCTCTCAGTCCCAGCCTCAGCCTCTCTCAGCTACACCTTCACCCACGCCGGGCATATACCGATCCGGGACCAACAGCCCTCACACACCGCATCATACACCCTCCAGGGGAAAGTCCCGACGCTCCACTCCGCAACGCAGGACCACACTTAGGACGTAGCGCACTCCACACAGGACGCCCCGATGCCTCCGGACCCCCACGGAGGATGAAAGCAGGGTAAGTAAGTTTTCCCTTCGCAGGTGATTTGAGGGTGCCGTTCTGCTCCGCAGCACTTGCCCCTGGCTAGCGAAGAGTCCTGTCAGGGGAGTGCAGTAGGAGCGGAGGCGGGCTCCGACGGTGCGATTTCACGGATCCAAGATGGCGGGCGCGCGCAGGCCTTCCTGACCATTTATGAGCGCAGAGAGTGAGTGAGAGTGGCAGGAGACCGGTTCCCTCCCAAACTGTCATAAGACCTAACAGTACCTCTACCCTTAGGTGCTGGTGGCGGTGTCAGGGGCCGGGACATGTGGTTGCTAATTTTCCCCTGACTACGGAACCCATGGACTGCGGATATAGCCGCCGGGTCTCAATGTACAGTCATGGCCAAAAGTTTTGAGAATGACACCAAAATTATATTTTCACATGATCTGCTGGCCTCTGGTTTTTATTAGTGTTTGTCTGCAATTATATTTCTGCATGTGATATAAACATCAATCATATTATGAGTACCAATAGGTTATATTGACAGTTAGAATGAGTTAATGCAGCAAGTCAATATTTGCAGTGTCGCCCCTTCTTCTTCAAGACCTCTGTAATTCTCCCTGGAATGCTCTCAATCAACTTTTTGACCAAATCCTGACTGATAGCAGTCCATTCTTGCATAATCAATGCTTGCATTTTGCCAGAATTTGTTGGTTTTTGTTTGTCCACCCGTCTCTTGATGATTGACCACAAGTTCTCAATGGGATTAAGATCTGGGGAGTTTCCAGGCCATGGACCCAAAATCTCTATGTTTTGTTCCATGAGCCATTTAGTTATCACCTTTGCTTTATGGCAAGGTGCTCCATCATGCTGGAAAAGGCATTGTTGGGCGCCAAACTGCTCTTGGACGGTTGGGAGAAGTTGCTCTTGGAGGACTTTCTGATACCATTCTTTATTCATGGCTGTGTTTTTAGACTGTGAGTGAGCCGATTCCCTTGGCTGAGAAGCAACCCCAACACATGAATGGTTTCAGGATGCTTTACAGTTGGCATGAGACAAGACTGGTGGTAGCGCTCACCTCTTCTTCTCCGAATAAGCTGTTTTCCAGATGTCCCAAACAATCGAAAAGGGGATTCATCAGAGAAAATGACTTTGCCCCAGTCCTCAGCAGTCCACTCCCTGTACCTTTTGCAGAATATCAGTCGGTCCCTGATGTTTTTTCTGGAGAGAAGTGGCTTCTTTGCTGCCCTCCTTGAAACCAGCCCTTGCTCAAAGAGTCTCCGCCTCACAGTGCGTGCAGAAGCACTCACACCAGCCTGCTGCCATTCCTGAGCAAGCTCGGCACTGCTGGTAGTCCCATCCCGCAGCTGAAACAGTTTTAAGATACGGTCCTGGCGCTTGCTGGTCTTTCTTGGGCGTCCTGGAGCCTTTTTGACAACAATGGAAGCTCTCTCCTTGAAGTTCTTGATGATGCGATAGATTGTTGACTGAGGTGCAATCTTTGTAGCTGTGATACTCTTCCCTGTTAGGCCATTTTTGTGCAGTGCAATGATGGCTGCACGTGTTTCTTTAGAGACAACCATGGTTAACTGAAGAGAAACAATGATACCAAGAACCAGCCTCCTTTTAAAGTTTCCAGTGATGTCATTTTTACTTAATCATGACTGATCGCCAGCCCTGTCCTCATCAACACCCACACCTGTGTTAATGGATCAATCACTAAAACGATGTTAGCTGCTCCTTTTAAGGCAGGACTGCAATGATGTTGAAATGTGTTTTGGGGGGTTAAAGTTCATTTTCTGGGCAAATATTGACTTTGCAAGTACAGTAATTGCTGTTAAGCTGATCACTCTTTGACATTCAGGAGTATATGCAAATTGCCATTACAAAAAATGAAGCAGTAAACTTTGGAAAAATTACTATTTGTCTCATTCTCAATACTTTTGGCCATGACTGTATGCCCAGACCGTCTGCATGGCGAGCGCCGACCCCCGGGACAGTGAACTCCAACTATGCCAGGTACTGGTTAATGGGTACCCCACGGAGGCCCTCCTGGACTCAGGGAGCCTCGTGACTTTGGTACATAGGTCGCTGGTGGCAGGAGGCAAGCCCAGTGGACGGCCAGTCGGGGTTGTGTGTATCCATGGGGACCTCCGAGAGTACCCAACTGCGGAGGTAGTTTTGTCCACGCCATGTGGAGATATAAAACATGTGGTGGGGGTGGTAAAAACTCTTCCCTATGGGACTGTGTTGGGAAGAGACTTGCCCCTGTTCTGGACAATGTCAAAAAACAAAATCCACTCTCCCCCGGTAAAATGTATTACAGGCGCTGTACCCGACGAACCCGAGTCAGGGGAACCTGCCTTAGGGGTGTCCAACCTAGGGACAGAGTGTAACCCCGATAGGTTTCCCTTAGAGGTGCTGGCAGGAGAGGTCGAGGAAACCCCATCGATCCCCGAGCTGGAAGTGTCCCGGGACACATTAGGGACGGCTCAGCTACTGGATCCCACCCTGACTCGGGCGCGGGAAAGGGTGTTAGAGGTAAATGGCGTAGCCCAACAGCCCGGTGCAGATACTGAATTTCCACGCATGGTAGTCAACGGTGAGTTGCTATATAGGATAGATAAGATCAGGGACGAGGTTATGGAACAGTTGGTGGTACCTCAGTCGTACCGTCGGGTGGTTCTAGATTTGGCACATACACACCTGCTGGGTGGACACTTAGGGGTAAAAAAAAAAACAAGAACGTAATTTGCAACGGTTCTTTTGGCCTGGGGTTTACGCGGAGGTCAGAAGGTACTGCGAATCCTGCCCCGAATGTCAGTTGACCACACCCATCGCAAGTTTCCGTAGCCCATTGGTACCCCTGCCAGTGATAGAGGTACCTTTTGAACGGATTGCAATGGACTTGGTAGGGCCCATTGTAAAATCCGTCCGTGGCCACCAACATATACTGGTGGTCGTCGACTATGCCACCCGGCACCCGGAGGCTATACCGCTACGCCACACCTCGTCAAAATTGATTGCACGGGAGCTGTTTGTCATGTTCTGTCGCCTTGGACTACCTAAGGAGATCCTGACGGATCAGGGGACCACTTTTATGTCCAAAGTGACAAGGGAACTGTGCAAATTGCTAAAAATTAAACAATTGCGCACCTCGGTGTACCACCCTCAAACTGACGGGCTAGTAGAGCGGTTCAATAAAACCCTCAAGTCCATGTTAAAAAAGGTGGTTTCTAAGGACGGAAGGGATTGGGACATGTTGCTACTCTATTTGATGTTCGCCGCCCGTGAGGTACCCCAGGCTTCCACAGGGTTCTCTCCCTTTGAGTTATTGTACGGCAGACACCCTAGGGATCTGTTGGACGTAGCAAAGAGACATGGGAACAAGAGCCGACTCCACATAGGAGTATAATTGAACACGTGGCTAGTATGCAGGACTGGATCACGGCGGTCCTGCCCATCGTGAAAGAACATCTGTTAGATGCCCAAGCAGCCCAGAGGCGCACATATAATAAAAAAGCCAGAGTCAGGTCTTTTAACAAGGGCGATCGTGTGTTAGCACTGGTACCCACAGCCGAGAGTAAGCTCATGGCCAAGTGGCAAGGGCCATATGAGGTTCGAGAAAAGGTGGGGGAGGTAAATTACCGGGTATATCAGCTCGGAAGGAGGAAACCTGAGAAGCTTTACCATGTAAACCTGCTAAAGCCTTGGAAAGATCGAGAGTGTTTAGTTACAGACGTCGCTCCGGGCATATCGCCAGAGAGTTCTCTACCTTAAGCCAGGGAAGCGTCCGAGGGGGAGGTCAGGATAAATGATGCCCTCACTAAACAGCAGCAACGGGAGGCTCGCTCGCTGGTGCAGCACAATACCGACGTGTTCTCAGAGCTACCGGGTAGAACTACGGTTATCCAACATGACATTGTCACCGAACCTGGGGTAAGGGTGCGAATGAGACCGTACCGGGTACCCGAAGCCCCGAGGCAAGCCATCACGGCTGAGGTAAAACAAATGCTTCAGTTAGGCGTTATAGAGGAATCACGGAGTGAGTGGGCTAGCCCCATCGTACTGATTCCGAAACCAGACGGATCTTTACGCTTCTGTAACGATTTCCGGAAATTGAATGAAGTGTCGAAGTTTGACCTTTATCCAATGCCCAGGGTGGATGAGCTGATTGAGAGACTGGGGCAGGCCCAGTACTTTACCACGCTCGATCTCACCAAGGGTTACTGGCAGGTACCTCTCACAAAATCGGCGAAGGAAAAGACTGCCTTCATAACTCCGGAGGGTCTATATCACTATGTGGTCTTACCTTTTGGGTTACATTGGGCCCCGGCTGCATTCCAGAGGTTGATGGACATAGTGCTCAAGCCTCATCAGGAGTACGCGTCCGCGTATCTAGATGATATTATCATCTTTAGCACCGACTGGCATACGCACCTATCACAGGTACAAGCGGTGCTGGATTCTCTCAGAGCCGCGGGGTTAACGGCAAACCCCCAAAAATGTGCGATAGGGCTAGAGGAAGCCCGATATTTGGGGTATGTGATAGGCTGAGGAGCTATCAAGCCCCAAATCAATAAAGTTGAGGCCATAAAAAACTGGCCTAAACCGTCAAGTACAAAGCAGGTGAGGGCGTTCCTTGGCATCCTTGGGTATTACCGCCGGTTTATACCTAATTTTGCTGGGCGAACGGCGGCCCTGACCGATCTCTTGAAAGGGAAAAAAAAAATCGGTAATGGTCCGGTGGAACCCTCAGGCAGAAGAAGCTTTTCAGTCCCTGAAGTTGGTCCTGTGTGGACAGCCGGTCCTCATCAGTCCCAACTTCAAGGAAACCTTCATTGTACAGACAGATGCCTCGGAGGTAGGCCTAGGGGCGGTATTGTCACAGAAAGTGAATGGAGAAGAGCACCCGGTCACTTAAGTAGAAAACTTGTCCCGGCAGAGAAAAACTATAGCGTGGTAGAGAAGGAGTGTTTGGCTATGAAGTGGGCCTTGGAATCGCTACGTTATTTAATCGGGCGTCAGTTCCGCTTGGTGACGGACCACTCACCTTTGGTATGGATGAGAAATGCCAAGGAGAGGAATGCGCGAGTCACCAGGTGGTTCCTATCACTGCAAAATTTCAGTTTCTCTGTAGAACATCGCCCCGGAAAGTCACAGGGAAACGCGGATGCCCTGTCCTGGGCACCGTGTATGATGGCAAATGTTCAACCCCACAAGTTATGTGAGGCAGTGACCGGGATCGTATACGAGGGACATTATATCTCCCCCAGAATGTGTACAGAGACCTATTAAAACCATTGGAGTGCATTGCAGTCATAGACACAGCTGCAATGCAGGAATGAAGGTGAGCATTGACCTGGTCAGACTACCTGGCTAAGGCAGATTAAGTAAAACCCAGCAGGGCCTTCATTTCTTGGAGGAGGTCACAGGAGGCAGTGAGGCGGCCTCCTCCCTCCAACCTGGGTTTTCCAGTGGCTCTTGCCACAGGTCCTTTAAAACCCCTGCACTAAGGATTAGTGTTCTTCTATGTTGGAACCTGCTAGGAGCACAGCAGGGGAGCTCAGCAGGATTGAGGGTGGCTGAACCCACTCCTGGGAAGCCTCTGCACCTGTCAGGCTCTGAGCGGCCCGGCGCGGCCGTTGCCCCCGGCAACCGTTGTTTATGGACTCATGTTAACCCGGCTGCGAACCGGAGGACTTTCTGTTTACCCGTGAGTTGCTGAATAAAAGCTGTTTATGTTGGACTTGCTTGTGTCACTGCCTCAGTTACTGCACGGTGTGAACACCGCCGCCTTACAATACGTAGGCTAGTGCAATGCCTGCACATGAGGTAAGTGACATAGCTAATTAGGAGAACTATGCTAAATTTCTAATTTGAGGTATTTGCTAATATTACTATACCTACTACATATTGGGATAGGATCTTAGAGATGGGGAATACCCCTTTAATTACATAATGTCCTCCTCTATATACAACACCATCCCTAATTACATAGCATCCTCTCTAGCTATGTATAGCATTGTTCCTAATTACATAGCATCCTCTCTAGCTATGTATAGCACCATCCCTTATTATGTAGCACCCTCTCTAGCTATGTATGGCGCCATCCCTTATTACATAGCACCCTCTCTAGCTATGTATGGTGCCGTCCCTTATTACGTAGCATCCTCTATAGGTATGTATGGCTTCGTCCCTTATTACGTAGCACCCTCTCTAGGTATGTATGGCGCTGTCACTTATTATGTAGCAACCTCTCTAGCTATGTATGGGGCCATCCCTTATTACGTACCATCCTTTTTAGCTATGTATAGCGCTGTCCCTTATTACGTAATATACTTTCTAGCTATGTATGGTGCTGTCCCTTATAACGCAGCATTCTCTCTAGCAATGTATGTCGCCGTCCCTTATTACGTAGCACCCTCTCTAGTAATGTATGGCGCTGTAAATTATTACATAGCATCTTCTCTAGGTATGTATGGTGCTGAAACATATTACGCAGCATTTACTCTAACTATGTATTGCACCGTCCCTTATTACATAGCACCCTCTCTAGCTATGTATGGTGCCGTCCCTTATTATGTAACATCCTCTCTAGGTATGTATGGCGCTGTCACTTATTACGTAGCACCCTCTCTAACTATGTAGCATCCTCTCTAGGTATGTATTGCACTGTCACTTATTATGTAGTACCCTCTCTAGCTATGTATGGCTCCTTTCTTTATTATATAGCGTCCTGTTATGTTCAGAACCTGATATGTAAAGGACAAGAAAGTGCACCATGTAATATTATGTTACATATACAGGTGCTTCTCACAAAATTAGAATATCATCAAAGACTTAATTTCAGTTCTTCAATACAAAAAGTGAAACTCATATATTATATAGAGTCATTACAAGCAGAGTGATCTATTTCAAGTGTTTATTTCTGTTAATGTTGATGGTTATGGCTTACAGGCAATGAAAACACAAAAGTCATTATCTCAGTAAATTAGAATACTTTAGAACAACAGCTTGAAAAATGTTTTTAAAATCCGAAATGTTGGCCTACTGAAATGTATGTTCAGTAAATGCACTCAATATTTGGTCGGGGGCTCCTTTTGCATCAATTACTGCATCAATGCGGCGTAGCATGGAGGCGATCAGCCTGTGGCACTGCTGAGGTGTTATGGAAGCCCAGGTTGCTTTGATAGCAGCCTTCAGCTCGTCTGCATTGTTGGGTCTGGTGTCTCTCATCTTCCTCTTGACAATACCCCATAGATTCTCTATGAGGTTATGGTCAGGCGAGTTTGCTGGCCAATCAAACACAGTGATACTGTTGTGTGTAAACCAGGTACTGGTACTTTTGGCAGTGTGAACAGGTGCCAAGTCCTGCTGGAGAATGAAATTTCCATCTCCAAAAAGCTTGTCGGCAGAGGGAAGCATGAAATGCTCTAAAATTTCCTGGTAGATGGCTGCGCTGACTTTGGTCTTGATAAAACACAGTGGACCTCCACCAGCAGATGACATGGCCCCCCAAACCATCACTGATTGTGGAGACTTCACACTAGACCTCCAGCAGCTTGGATTGTGGCCTCTCCACTCTTCCTCCAGACTCTGGGACCTTGATTTCCAAATGAAATGCAAAATTTACTTTTCATCTGAAAACAACACCTTGGGCCACTGAGCATCAGTCCAGGTCCTTTATTCCTTGGCTCAGGTAAGACGCTTCTGGCGTTGTCTATTGGTCATGAGGGGCTTGACACAAGCAATGCGACACTTGTAGCCCATGTCCTGGATACGTCTGTGTGTGGTGGCTCTTGAAGCAATGACTTCAGCAGCAGTCCACTCCTTGTGAATCTCCCCCAAATTTTTGAATGGCCTTTTCTTAGCAATCCTTTCAAGGCTGCGGTTATCCCGGTTGCTTGTGCACCTTTTTCTACCACACTTTTTCCTTCCACTCAAATTTCCGTTAATATGCTTGGATACAGCACTCTGTGAACAGCTGCTTCTTTAGCAATGACCTGTCAATTAGCACAGAATAAAAATGAATTATTGTTATATACATACTGACACATGAGGAGATTGATATTTCTGCACTGTATACATATGCACTATGCTTTCCTGATGTATAGTGATTAATCACTGATTATGGGGTGTAACCTATATATACCTTGCTTATGCACAGTGAATATTCATGGCTTGAGAAAGGCTCACAGTGTGAAGAGCCGAAACGTCGCACATACATACAGGGCCGCCATCAGGGCATTACTGCCCTTACTGCTGTATGGGGCCCCGTGAGCAGCAGTACAGAGGGGGGGCCCCCCTCTTGTGCTTCTGCTCACGGGGCCCCATGCTGTAACAGAGTGCCGAGCGCCGGGGCGCCGCAAGGGAGCACACACCTCGGCGCTAAGTGCCTTACCGGAGCTGCGTGGCTGCTTATTTCTCCTGACTGAATAGAGGGTGGGGGTGAGGAGAGCACGGACTTGACAATGAATTGGGGTAGTGGGTGCATATAAATATAATGAATCGGGGGAGCAGGAGGTACAGAGTAGGGGGCGTTGAGGATGCAGGAGTGTGACTGGTAATAAATTGGGGGAAAGAGTACAGGTTCTAATTAATTTATATATTTATTAGTTGGGGAAAGTGGCTATTTACAGTTAGTGGGGGGCACAGGGGTGGATTACAATTTATATTTGGAATGGTGGGTTGCATAATAACTAATTATATATTAATGGTGAGTGCACGTCTGTATTCAGCTGTGTAATGTAGAAGTTGGGGAATGTGCTCTAGATAACTGTGTTATTTTATGCAGAGACGAGTCCTGGCTGGAAGAAGTGATGGCGGTCTGTGCTGGATGAAGGAGAAAAGCGAAGATGAAGATCTTCACCTAGAGACATCACCGGTGAGTCAGTGTATTACATGTACACTGACACTATACACTGTATACTATGTACAGGGCTCCTGTGTATAATGTCACTGGTGATCACTATATTACCTGTACACTTACATTATACACAGTATACCATGTACAGGGCTCCTGTGTATAATGTCACTGGTGATCACTATATTACCTGTACACTTACATTATACACAGTATACCATGTACAGGGCTCCTGTGTATAATGTCACTGGTGATCACTATATTACCTGTACACTTACATTATGCACTGTACCATGTACAGAGCTCCCGTGTATAATGGCACTTATGGTAATATTGTGTTTTTTTTTATTAATGATCAGTATTGTAGTATTCGGTTACTATGTGGTCCAGTCGTGGTGTGGCGGTATTTGTCCCTTGTATGTGGTATTATTCGGTGACAATGTGGTGGTAATATGTGGTCTGGTTATGGTGTGGCAGTTTTTGTTCCTTGTATGTGGTATTATTTGGGCTCTATGAGGTGGTAATATGTGGTCTGGTCATGGTGTGACGGTATTTGTTTCTGGTATGTGGTATTATTTGATCACTATGTGGTGGTTATATGTGGTGTGGTCATGGTGTGGTGGTATTTGTCTCTTGTATGTGGTATTTTTGGTCATTTTAAAAAATGTATATGACACATTCCCTTAAAGAAAAATAAATAAAAATATACCTAAAAAGAGTATTGGATATTTTAATTTTTTTTAAATAGGTTAGAGTAGAGTAGGGCCCGGCCAGAAGAGTCTACCTTATCGTGGTAAAAATCTTTTGGCCAAAACAAAAGCTGATGGCTATGTGTGTGATCTGGTGTTCACTGGGAACTGGTAATGTGTGGAGTGGAGTTTTTCCAAGAGTTGGCGGTTGGACTGTAGAAGATTCGAGGGATAGAGGTGGAGCTGGGGTGGAACCCAGGCAGAGTCTCAAGGGGGCCCGAAAATTTTGCCAGTATGGGGCCCTGAAATTCCTGGTGGCAGCCCTGCATACATGGGTGAGTAATGATCAGTTTTCTTCACTATTTCACGTCTGGAGTGCTGCCATTTTATTGCCGTATATCACTATAAATAAATATGTATCTATAACAATCTTTATTCATATGGTTACGTTTTTTATATGTAAAGCAATAACTGCATACATGCTTCATATATTATACAAACTCGACCAATTGATCAGCAGGATCTATTGGAAAACTTGCAACCTTCTTCGGCTGGTATTCAGACTCATCATCTTGAATGTATGTGGCACTAAATACAAGGGCACACTATTTCTTGACCGGCTGAATATCTTTGCATGACCCTGATCCGATTCCTATGGAGTCCTGTGACTCTTTTTATTCAGCTATACATTACACTATTATTTATTGATGCTGGTTACTCAGTGATTTTGGTCATAGCGCAGGTTGTGCAGCATAATCATTGTAAAATGCTGCTACATGACATGGCAGCAGAAATAAAGTGAGTAGGGTCACATTACGTCCACCCTACATAATGCAGCAAGCAGATTAAAAAAAATCAGAACTTGTCACATCACCGCAGGGGTCGTAATGTAACCCTACTCACCTGCATCACGCTAACATGTAGCAGCGGCACAGACCGAAGTTTGGCAGCTTGACCTATGTTGTGACCAAACATCGTGTAGCCCCAGCATAGGCTAGACTGTGTGTGTAGGCTAACGTCACTGCCATGCAACGTCTATGCCTGTGAGCTGCTGGCTTCTGATTGGCCGGTGATGTGTATTGCGGTGCAGGAACTCAATGTGTCTCTGCACCGTAACACACTTCAGCTGATTGTGCGTCCAGGTGCACATCCAATTGAAGTGGGCACTGGCGTCAGCATAGGTCCAGTAGAAGTTTCTGCCACCGTAAACATTACCCCTTGGTAATGTAGGGGACATGTGATGACTATCAACATTGTGGATAGGGCGTAAGGTGTAGTGATCGGTGGTGGCACTGCCAAGTGAAATTAAAGAGGAACAAAAGGTCAAAAATCAATTTATTGTGGTGTTTACAAAATTACAAAAATATAATTGGTTGGACAACCTTTTGGTTTCTTGCCAGGTGCTAAAAAGATTAAATCTTGCTGCCAGGTGAAAAAAAAAGGGTTAAATCTTGCTGCCAGGTGGTAAAAGGGTTAAAGCTTGCTGCCAGGTGGTAAACGGGTTAAATCTTGCTGTCAGGTGGAAATAAGGGGTTAAATCTTGCTGCCAAGTGGAAAAAATAGGATTAAATCTTGCTGCCAGGTGGTAAACGGCTTAAATCTTGCTGCCAGGTAGAAAAAAGGGTTAAATCTTGCTGCCAGGTGGTAAACGGCTTAAATCTTGCTGCCAGGTGGTAAGCGGCTTAAATCTTGCTGACAGGTAGTAAACGGGTTAAATCTTGCTTGCCAGGTGGTAAACGGGTTAAATCTTGCTGCCAAGTGGTAAACGGCTTAAATCTTGCTGCCAGGTAGAAAACAGGGTTAAATCTTGCTTGCCAGGTGGTAAACGAGTTAAATCTTGCTGCCAGGTGGTAAACGGCTTAAATCTTGCTGCCAGGTAGTAAACGAATTAAATCTTGCTGCCAGGTGGTAAAAGGGTTAAATCTTGCTGCCAGGTGGTAAACGGCTTAAATCTTGCTGCCAGGTGGTAAGCGGCTTAAATCTTGCTGACCGGTAGTAAACGGGTTAAATCTTGCTTGCCAGGTGGTAAACGGGTTAAATCTTGCTGCCAAGTGGTAAACGGCTTAAATCTTGCTGCCAGGTAGAAAACAGGGTTAAATCTTGCTTGCCAGGTGGTAAACGAGTTAAATCTTGCTGCCAGGTGGTAAACGGCTTAAATCTTGCTGCCAGGTAGTAAACGAATTAAATCTTGCTGCCAGGTGGTAAAAGGGTTAAATCTTGCTGCCAGGTGGTAAAATGGTTAAATCTTGCTTGTCAGGTGATAAACGGGTTAAATCTTGCTGCCAGGTGGTAAACGGCATAAATCTTGCTGCCAGGTAGAAAAAAGGGTGAAATCTTGCTTGCCAGGTAGTAAACGAATTAAATCTTGCTGCCAGGTGGTAAACGGGTTAAATCTTGCTGCCACGTAGAAAAAAGGGTTAAATCTTGCTGCCATGTGGTAAACGGGTTAAATCTTGCTGCCAGGTGGTAAACGGCTTAAATCTTGCTGCCAGGTAGAAAAAAGGGTTAAATCTTGCTGCCAGGTGGTAAACGGGTTAAATCTTGCTGCCAGGTAGTAAACGGGTTAAATCTTGCTGCCATTTGGTAAAAGGGTTAAATCTTGCTGCCAGGTAGTAAACGGCTTAAATCTTGCTTGCCAAGTAGTAAATAGGTTAAATCTTGCTGCCAGGTGGTAAACGGCTTAAATCTTGCTGCCAGGTAGAAAAAAGGGTTAAACCTTGCTGCCAGGTGCTAAAAGCATTAAATCTTGTCTTGCTGCCAGGTTGTAAAAGGGTTAAATCTTGCTGCCAGGTGGAAAAAAGGGGTTAAATCTTGCTGCCATGTGGGAAAAAGGGGTTAAATCTTACTGTCGTGTGGAAAAAAAAAGGGGTTACATCTTGCTGCCAGGTGGAAAAAAGGGGATAAATCTTGCTGCCAGGTGGTAAAAGGGTTAAATCTTGCTGCCAGGTGGAAAAAAGGGGTTAAATCTTGCTTGCCAGGTGGAAAAAAGGGGTTAAATCTTGCTGCCAGGTGGAAAAAAAAGGATTAAATCTTGCTACCAGGTGGGAAAAAAAGGGTTAAATCTTACTGTCGCGTGGAGAAAAAAAAGGGTTACATCTTGCTGCCAAGTGGAAAAAAGTTGATAAATCTTGCTGCCAGGTGGTAAAAGAGTTAAATCTTGCTGCCACGTGAAAAAAAGAGGTTAAATCTTGCTGCCAGGTGGAAAAAAAAGGATTAAATCTTGCTGCCAGGTGGTAAACTGCTTAAATCTTGCTGCCAGGTAGTAAACGGGTCAAATCTTGCTGCCAGGTAGTAAACGGGTTAAATCTTGCTGCCAGGTAGTAAACGGGTTAAATCTTGCTGCCAGGTGGTAAAATGGTTAAATCTTGCTTGTCAGGTGATAAACTGGATAAATCTTGCTGCCAGGTGGTAAACGGCATAAATCTTGCTGCCAGGTAGAAAAAAGGGTGAAATCTTGCTTGCCAGGTGATAAACGGGTTAAATCTTGCTGCCAGGTGGTAAACGGGTTAAATCTTGCTGCCACGTAGAAAAAAGGGTTAAATCTTGCTGCCAGGTGGTAAAAGGGTTAAATCTTGCTGCCATGTGGTAAACGGGTTAAATCTTGCTGCCAGGTGGTAAACGGCTTAAATCTTGCTGCCAGGTAGAAAAAAGGGTTAAATCTTGCTGCCAGGTAGTAAACGGGTTAAATCTTGCTGCCATTTGGTAAAAGGGTTAAATCTTGCTGCCAGGTAGTAAACGGCTTAAATCTTGCTTGCCAGGTAGTAAATAGGTTAAATCTTGCTGCCAGGTGGTAAACGGCTTAAATCTTGCTGCCAGGTAGAAAAAAGGGTTAAACCTTGCTGCCAGGTGCTAAAAGCATTAAATCTTGTCTTGCTGCCAGGTTGTAAAAGGGTTAAATCTTGCTGCCAGGTGGAAAAAAGGGGTTAAATCTTGCTGCCATGTGGGAAAAAGGGGTTAAATCTTACTGTCGTGTGGAAAAAAAAAGGGGTTACATCTTGCTGCCAGGTGGAAAAAAGGGGATAAATCTTGCTGCCAGGTGGTAAAAGGGTTAAATCTTGCTGCCAGGTGGAAAAAAGGGGTTAAATCTTGCTTGCCAGGTGGAAAAAGGGGGTTAAATCTTGCTGCCAGGTGGAAAAAAAAGGATTAAATCTTGCTACCAGGTGGGAAAAAAAGGGTTAAATCTTACTGTCGCGTGGAGAAAAAAAAGGGTTACATCTTGCTGCCAAGTGGAAAAAAGTTGATAAATCTTGCTGCCAGGTGGTAAAAGGGTTAAATCTTGCTGCCACGTGAAAAAAAGAGGTTAAATCTTGCTGCCAGGTGGAAAAAAAAGGATTAAATCTTGCTGCCAGGTAGTAAACGGGTCAAATCTTGCTGCCAGGTAGTAAACGGGTTAAATCTTGCTGCCAGGTAGTAAACGGGTTAAATCTTGCTGCCAGGTGGTAAGCGGGTTAAATCTTGCTGCCAGGTGGTAAACAGCTTAAATATTGCTGCCAGGTAGTAAACGGGTTAAATCTTGCTGCCAAGTGGTAAAAGGGTTAAATCTTGCTGCCAGGTGGTAAACGGGTTAAATCTTGCTACCATGTGGTAAACGGCTTAAATCTTGCTGCCAGGTAGAAAAAAGGGTTAAATCTTGCTGCCAGGTGGTAAAAGGGTTAAATCTTGCTGCCAGGTGGTAAAAGGGTTAAATCTTGCTGCCAGGTGGTAAAAGGGTTAAATCTTGCTGCCAGGTGGTAAAAGGCTTAAATCTTGCTGCCAGGTAGTAAACTGCTTAAATCTTGCTGCCAGGTAGTAAACGGGTTAAATCTTGCTGCCAGGTGGAAAAAAGGGGTTAAATCTTGCTGCCAGGTGGAAAAAGGGTTAAATCTTGCTGCCAGGTGGAAAAAAAGGATTAAATCTTGCTACCAGGTGGGAAAAAAGGGTTACATCTTGCTGCCAGGTGGAAAAAAGGGGTTAAATCTTGCTGCCAGGTGGTAAAAGGGTTAAATCTTGCTGCCAGGTAGTAAACGGGTTAAATCTTGCTGCCAGGTGGTAAGTGTTAAATCTTGCTGCCAGGTGGTAAAAGGGTTAAATCTTGCTGCCAGGTACTAAAAGCATTAAATATTGTCTTGCTGCCAGGTTGTAAAAGGGTTAAATCTTGCTGCCAGGTGGAAAAAAGGGGTTACATCTTGCTGCCAGGTGGAAAAAAAAAAGGGTTAAATCTTACTGTCGCGTGGAAAAAAAAAAGGGTTACATCTTGCTGTCAGGTGGAAAAAAGGGGATAAATCTTGCTGCCAAGTGGTAAAAGAGTTAAATCTTGCTGCCAGGTGGAGAAAAGGGGTTACATCTTGCTGCCAGGTGGTAAAAGGGTTAAATCTTGCTGCCAGGGGGTAAAAGGGTTAAATCTTGCTACCAGGTTGTAAAAGGGTTAAATCTTGCTGCCAGGTGGAAAAAAGGGGTTAAATCTTGCTGCCAGGTGGAAAAAAAAAGGGTTAAATCTTACTGTCGCGTGGAAAAAAAAAGGGTTACATCTTGCTGCCAGGTGGAAAAAAGGGATAAATCTTGCTGCCAGGTGGTAAAAGGGTTAAATCTTGCTACCAGGTGGTAAAAGGGTTAAATCTTGCTGCCAGGTAGAAAAAAGGGTGAAATCTTGCTTGCCAGGTGATAAACGGGTTAAATCTTGCTGCCAGATGGTAAACGGCTTAAATCTTGCTGCCACGTAGAAAAAAGGGTTAAATCTTGCTGCCAGGTGGTAAAAGGGTTAAATCTTGCTGCCATGTGGTAAACGGGTTAAATCTTGCTGCCAGGTGGTAAACGGCTTAAATCTTGCTGCCAGGTAGAAAAAAGGGTTAAATCTTGCTGCCAGGTGGTAAACGGGTTAAATCTTGCTGCCATGTGGTAAACAGGTTAAATCTTGCTGCCAGGTGGTAAACGGCTTAAATCTTGCTGCCAGGTAGAAAAAAGGGTTAAATCTTGCTGCCAGGTGGTAAACGGCTTAAATCTTGCTGCCAGGTAGCAAACGGGTTAAATCTTGCTGCCAGGTGGTGAAAGGGTTAAATCTTGCTGCCAGGTAGTAAACTGGTTAAATCTTGCTGCCAGGCGGTAAAAGGATTAAATCTTGCTGCCATGTGCTAAAAGCATTAAATCTTGTCTTGCTGCCAGGTTGTAAAAGGGTTAAATCTTGCTGCCAGGTGGAAAAAGGGGTTAAATCTTGCTGCCAGGTGGAAAAAAAGGATTAAATCTTGCTACCAGTTGGGAAAAAAAGGGTTACATCTTGCTGCCAGGTGGAAAAAAAGGGGTTAAATCTTGCTGCCAGGTAGTAAACGGGTTAAATCTTGCTGCCAGGTGGTAAAAGTGTTAAATCTTGCTGCCAGGTGGTAAAAGGGTTAAACCTTGCTGCCAGGTACTAAAAGCATTAAATATTGTCTTGCTGCCAAGTTGTAAAAGGGTTAAATCTTGCTGCCAGGTGGAAAAAAGGGGTTACATCTTGCTGCCAGGTGAAAAAAAAAGGGTTAAATCTTACTGTCGCGTGGAAAAAAAAAGGGTTACATCTTGCTGTCAGGTGGAAAAAAGGGGATAAATCTTGCTGCCAGGTGGTAAAAGGGTTAAGTCTTGCTGCCAGGTGGAGAAAAGGGGTTAAATCTTGCTGCCAGGTGGAAAAAAAAGGGTTAAATCTTACTGTCTCGTGGAAAAAAAAAGGGTTACATCTTGCTGCCAGGTGGAAAAAAGGGGATAAATTTTGCTGCCAGGTGGTAAATGGGTTAAATCTTGCTGCCAGGTGGAAAAAAGGGATTAAATCTTGCTGTCAGGTGGTAAAAGGGTTAAATCTTGCTACCAGGTGGAAAAAAGGGGTTAAATCTTGCTTGCCAGGTGGTAAACGGCTTAAATCTTGCTGCCAGGTAGTAAGCGAGTTAAATGTTGCTGCCAGGTAGTAAACGGGTTAAATCTTGCTGCCAGGTGGTAAAAGGGTTAAATCTTGCTGCCAGGTGCTAAAAGCATTAAATCTTGTCTTGCTGCCAGGTTGCAAAAGGGTTAAATCTTGCTGCCAGGTGGAAAAAAGGGGTTAAATCTTGCTGCCAGGTGGGAAAAAAAGGATTAAATGTTGCTACCAGGTGGGAAAAAAAGGTTAAATCTTACTGTCGTGTGGAAAAAAAAAGGGTTACATCTTGCTGCCAGGTGGAAAAAAGGGGTTAAATCTTGCTGTCAGGTGGTAAAAGGGTTAAATCTTGCTGCCAGGGGGTAAAAGGGTTAAATCTTGCTACCAGGTGGAAAAAAGGGGTTAAATCTTGCTTGCAAGGTGGTAAACGGCTTAAATCTTGCTGCCAGGTAGTAAACGGGTTAAATCTTGCTGCCAGGTGGTAAAAGGGTTAAATCTTGCTGCCAGGTGCTAAAAGCATTAAATCTTGTTTTGCTGCCAGGTTGTAAAAGGGTTAAATCTTGCTGCCAGGTGGAAAAAAGGGGTTAAATCTTGCTGCCAGGTGGGAAAAAAAGGGATTAAATCTTGCTACCAGGTGAGAAAAAAAGGTTAAATCTTGCTGCCAGGTGGAAAAAAAGAATTAAATCTTGCTGCCAGGTGGTTAACGGCTTAAATCTTGCTGCCAGGTGGTAAAAGGGTTAAATCTTGCTGCCAGGTGGTAAAAGGGTTAAATCTTGCTGCCAGGTGGTAAACGGGTTAAATCTTGCTGCCAGGTGGTAAACAGCTTAAATCTTGCTGCCAGGTAGTTTGCGGGTTAAATCTTGCTGCCAGGTGGTAAAAGGCTTAAATCTTGCTGCCAGGTGGTAAACGGCTTAAATCTTGCTGCCAGGTAGAAAAAAGGGTTAAATCTTGCTGCCATGTGGTAAAAGGGTTAAATCTTGCTGCCAGGTAGTAAAAGGGTTAAATCTTGCTGCCAGGTGGTAAAAGGGTTAAATCTTGCTGCCAGTTGGTAAACGGGTTAAATCTTGCTGCCAGGTAGAAAAAAGGGTTCAATCTTGCTGCCAGGTGGTAAAAGGGTTAAATCTTGCTGCCAGGTAGTAAAAGGGTTAAATCTTGCTGCCAGGTGGTAAAAGGGTTAAATCTTGCTGCCAGTTGGTAAACGGGTTAAATCTTGCTGCCAGGTAAAAAAAAAAAGGGTTAAATCTTGCTGCCAGGTAGTAAACAGGTTAAATCTTGCTGCAAGGTGGTAAAAGGGTGGTAAATTGTACGCTCTGCGAAACCATTATATACTGTGGGGCTGTATTATACTCTATGGGGCTGCAATGTACTCTATGGGGCTGCATTGTACTCTTTGGGGCTGCATTGTACTCTATGGGGCAGCATTATACTCTGTGGCTGTGTTTTACTCTAAGGGATGGCCTGCATTATACTCTATGGGGTAGCTGCATTATACTCTATGAGGGGGGCTGATTTATACTCTATGTAGGGCTGCATTATGCTCTATGCGGCGGCATTATACTCTATGCAGTGGCATTATACTCTATGGGGCGGCATTGTATGATATACGGCGGCATTATACTGTATGGGGCGGCATTGTACTCTCTGAGGCAGCATTGTTTTCTATGGGGCTGCATTGTACTCTGTGGGGCGGAATTATACTCTGTGGGGCTGAATTATACACTATGGGGCAGCATTATACTTTATGGTGGGATGGCAATATACTGTATGGGGCTGCATTGTACTCTATGGAGCTGCATTGTATTCTGTGGGACGGATTTATACTCTATGGGGCAGTATTGTACTCTATGGGGCAGCATTATACCCTATGGGGCTGTATTATACCCTGTGGGGCTGCATTGTACCCTGTGGGGCTGCATTGTACCCTGTGGGCCTGCATTGTACTCTATGGGGCTGCATTGTACTCTATGGGGCTGCATTGTACTCTATGGGGCGGCATTGTACTCTATGGTGGAACGACATTATACAGTATGGGGCTGTATTATACTCTATGGGGCCGCAGTTTACTCTAGGGGGCTGCATTGTACCCTATGGGGCGGCATTGTACGCTATGGTGGAGCGGCATTATACTGTATGGGGCTGTATTATACTCTATATGGCGTAATTGTACTCTATGGGGCTGCATTGTTCTCTATGGGGCTGCACAGTACTCTATGGCGAGGCACTGTAATCTATGGGATGGCCTGCATTATACTCTTTGAGGAGCTGCATTGTGCTCTATGAGGGGGGCTGCATTATACTCTTTGGGGCTGCATTGTACTCTGTGGGGCTGGATTATACACTTTGGGGCTGCATTATACTTTATGGTGGGATGTCAATATACTGTATGGGGCTGCATTGTACTCTATGGGGCGGCATTGTACTCTATGAGGCGGCATTATACTCTTTGGGGCGGCATTATACTCTGTGGGGCGGCATTGTACTCTATGGGGCGGCATTGTATTCTATGGGACGGATATATACTTTGTGGGGTGGCATTGTACTCTATGGGTCTGCATTGTACACTATGCGGCGGCATTATACTCTATGGGGCAGCATTATACTCTGTGGGGCTGGATTATACACTATGGGGCTGCATTATACTTTATGGTGGGATGGCAATATACTGTGTGGGGCTGTATTATACCCTATGGGGCTGCATTGTACTCTATGGGGAGGCATTATACTCTATGGGGCAGCATTATACTCTGTGGGGCGGTATTGTACTCTATGGGGCGGTATTGTACTCTATGGGGCTGCATTATACTCTATGGGGCTGCATTATACTCTATGGGGCTGCATTGTACTCTATGGGGCTGCATTGTACTCTATGGGGCTGCATTGTATTCTATGGTGGGGCGGCATTATACTGTATGGGGCTGTATTATGCTCTATATGGCGGAATTGTACTCTATGGGGCTGCATTGTACTCTATGGGGCTGCACTGTACTCTATGTGGATCCACTGTAATCTATGGGATGGCCTGCATTATACGCTATGGGGTAGCTGCTTTTTGCTCTATGAGGGGGGGCTGCATTATACTCTTTGGGGTGGCTATATTATACTCTATGGGGTAGAATTATACACTATGGGGTGGCATTGTACTCTATAAGTCTGCATTGTATGCTATGCGGAAGCATCATACGCTAAGCGGCAGCATTGTATGCTACGCGGCAGCATTGTACTCTGTGGGGCAGCATTGTACTCTGTGGGGCAGCATTGTACTCTTTGGGGCAGCATTGTAGTCTGTGGGGCTGCATTGTACTCTATGAGATGGGCTGCATTATTAGCTATCGGTTAGTTGTATTATACTCTATGAGGGCGGCATTGTACCCTATGGGGCAGCATTGTACCCTATGGGGCGGCATTATACTCTATGGGGCGGCATTATACTCTATGGGGCGGCATTATACTCTATGGGGTGGCATTATACTCTGTAGGGCAGCATTGTACTCTATGGGGCTGCATTGTACTCTATGGCATTCTATGGGGTAACATTATATTGTATGGGGCGGCATTGTACCCTATGGGGCGGCATTGTACTCTATGGGGCTGCATTGTACTCTATGGGGCTGCATTGTACTCTATGGCATTCTATGGGGTAACATTATATTGTATGGGGCGGCATTGTACCCTATAGGGCGGCATTGTACCCTATGGGGCGGCATTGTACCCTATGGGGCGGCATTGTACTCTATGTGGTGGCCTGCATTATACTCTATGGGGTGGCCTGCATTATACTCTATGGGGTTGCCTGCATTATACTCTATGGGGTGGCCTGCATTATACTCTATGTGGCGGCATCATACTCTATTGAGCAGCATTATACTCTGTGGCTGCATTATACTTTATGGTTGGGTGGCATTATACTGTATGAGGCTGTATTATATTCTATGGGGCTGCATTGTACTCTATGGAGCAGCATTATACTCTATGGGGCAGCATTGTACTATATGGGGCGCCATTGTTCTCTATGGGTCTGCATTTTATGCTATACAGCGGCATTATACTCTATGGGGCATCATTATAATCTATGGGGATGCATTGTACTCTATGGGGCAGCATTGTACTCTATGGGGCAGCATTGTACTCTATGGGGCAGCATTGTATTCTCTGGGGCAGCATTCTACTCTATGGGGCTGCATTATGCTTTCAGGTGGGGTGGCATTGTACTCTATGTGGCGGCATTGTACTCTATGGGCCTGCATTATACTCTATGGGGTAGCTGCATTATGCTCTGAGGGGGTTTGAATTATACTCTTTGGAGTGGCTGCATTATACTCTATGGGGTGGCTGGTTTATACTTTATGGGGCAGAATTGTACTCTATAGGTCTGCATTGTATGCTATGCTATGTGGCGGCATCATACTCTATTGGGCAGCATTATACTCTATGTGGCTGCATTATACTTTATGGTGGGGTGGCATTGTACTGTATGAGGCTGTATTATATTCTATGGGGCTGAATTGTACCCTATGGGGCTGCATTGTACTCAATGGGGCGGCATTATACTCTATGGTGGGGCAGTATTGTACTGTGTGGGGCGGCATTGTACTCTATGGGGCGACACTGTACTCTATGGGGTGGCACTGTACTCTATGGGGTGGCACTGTACTCTATGGGGCGGCATTGTACTCTAAGGGGCGGCATTGTACTCTATGGGATGGCATTATACTTTTTGGAGCGCCATTATACTGTATGGGGCTGTACTATATTGTATGGGGCGGCACTGAACTCTATGGGGCGGCACTGAACTCTATGGGGCGGCATTGTACCCTGTGGGGCGGCATTGTACCCTGTGGGGCGGCATTGTACCCTGTGGGGCGGCAGTGTACTCTGTGGGGCGGCAGTGTACTCTGTGGGGCAGCAGTGTACTCTACTGGGCTGCAGTGTACTCTATTGGGCTGCAGTGTACTATATATGTACTATATGGGGCTGCATTATACTGTATGGAGGACTATGTGGAATGCATTATAGTATATGAAGGACTATGGGATGCATTATACTATATTGAGGACTATGGGGAGTGTATTATACTATATGGAGGACTATGGGATGCATTATACTATATTGAGGACTATGGGGAGTGTATTATACTATATGGAGGACTATGGGTTGTGCATTATACTGTATGGAGGCCTATGGGCTGTGTATTATACTATATGGAGGACTATGGGGAGTGCATTATACTATGTGGAGTACTATGGGCTGTGTATTATACTATATGGAGGACTATGGGGTGCATTATACTATGTGGAGTACTATGGGGAGTGTATTATACTATGTGGAGTACTATGGGCTGTGCATTATACTATGTGGAGTACTATGGGCTGTGCATTATACTATATGGAGGACTATGAGGAGGGGTGTATTATACTATATGGAGGACTATGGGGTGTATTATACTATATGGAGGACTATGGGGTGTATTATACTATATGGAGGACTATGGAATGTATTATACTATACGGATGACTATGGAGTGTATTATACTATGCGGAGGACTATGGGGTGTATTATACTATATGGAGGAATATGGCCTGTGCATTATACTATACGGAGGACTATGGAGTGTATTATACTATGTGGAGTACTATGGGGTGCATTATACTATACGGAGGACTATGGAGTGTATTATACTATGCAGAGGACTATGGGGAGTGTATTATACTATGTGGAGTACTATGGGGAGTGCATTATACTATATGGAGGACTATGGGCTGTGCATTATACTATATGGAGGAATATGGGCTGTGCATTATACTATATGGAGGACTATGGGCTGTGCATTATGCTATGTGTAGTACTATGGGGAGTGTATTATGCTATGTGGAGTACTATGGGGAGTGTATTATACTATGTGGAGGACTATGGGCTGTGCATTATACTATATGGAGGACTATGGGCTGTGTATTATACTATGTGGAGGACTATGGGGAGTGTATTATGCTATGTGTAGTACTATGGGCTGTGCATTATACTATATGGAGGACTATGGGGAGTGTATTATACTATGTGGAGTACTATGGGCTGTGCATTATACTATATGGAGGACTATGGGCTGTGCATTATACTATATGGAGGACTATGGGCTGTGCATTATACTATATGGAGGACTATGGGGTGTATTATACTATGTGGAGTACTATGGGCTGTGCATTATACTATATGGAGTACTATGGGCTGTGCATTATACTATATGGAGGACTATGGGCTGTGCATTATACTATGTGGAGGACTATGGGGAGTGCATTATACTATGTGGAGTACTATGGGCTGTGCATTATGCTATGTGGAGGACTATGGGGTGCATTATACTATATGGAGGACTATGGGGTGCATTATACTATATGGAGGACTATGGGGAGTGTATTATACTATGTGGAGTACTATGGGGAGTGCATTATGCTATGTGGAGTACTATGGGGAGTGCATTATACTATATGGAGGACTATGGGCTGTGCATTACACTAAACAATCAAAATGCTGCCTATTCATTCAGTGACTGGATTGTTTATGCCGGTACAAAAATCATTGTTCTCTGCAGCACATTGCTCAGAGAAAAGTTCAGATATGCTGCTGATAACATGATACTGTATGGGGACAGATTGATCTATCAGTGATTGTGTCCATTGTTCTTCCTCAGTCGGTGTAAAGAGGCCGGGAAACAATGGTTGAACGACTTCAATATTGTTGATCGCGCTCGTTTAACGGCCTGAACTCAGCACATGTGAATACAACTGAAATGTTTCTGTGTGATGCTGCAATATGTGAACATTGGGGGTCCCACTTTAAACTTTTGCCCAGAGCCCACTTTGTCTAAAACCGGCCCTGTGCGCACCACACCACTGTACAGTGAGAGGAAGGACTTTTACCTGTGATTTACACTTGCATCTGAAAACACAAACAATAGTTTAGAATTAGATTTACTGAAGTATTTAATAAAAGTCACTCAGTTGGGCGACTTATTTTTAGGCCATATTCACACATAATTTTTTTTCTCATCTGCACAAAAGCAAACAATCTAATTTTCATTAGTGTGCGGCTTCCGATTTTCATCTTTTTTTTTTTGGTCCATGTGTCCATTTTTACCATCAGTATGTCATCCATTTATCTTTGTATGAAAAAATAAAAAAGCTGATGGAAATTTCCCAAGTTTTTCCTAATAGTCAATGGGTGAGTGTGATCCACAATTCACCCCAAACCTGACAGGTTACTAGCTCTATAGAATATAAGGGCCAGTGAAAAAAACTTTTCTCTCTCCTGTGACGTTCTGCCTGTGGTTGGGCGTCATAGAAGACAGTGATTTTTACTATATACCAGAATACTGCTGTATGTGGCATAAGAGATCAGACAATCGCAGATTCAAGTCCCCTAAGAGGACTAACAAACAGAGAAAGAAGTGAAGAAAAACGTGTTTAAAAAAGTAAAAAAAAGTTCAAATCACACCCCCTCTTCTCCAGTTAACATTAAAGAAAGAAAAAAAATAAAAAATACACATATTTGGTATCAACGTGTTCAGAAAAGTCCAATCTATGAAAATATAAAATTAATTGACTCAATCTGTAAAAACTGTAAAGCAAAGAAGAAATCAAAATGGCAAAATTGCAGGTTTTTGATTGCTACAATTCCACAAAAAATGCATTAAGAAGCGATCAAAGCGTTGAAACTACCCCAAAATAGTATCAATAAAACCATCAGGTCACCATGCAAAACACAAGTCCTCACACAGCTCCATCGACAACAAATTAAAATGTTACGGGTATTCAAAAATGCAGACTCAAGCTAATTTTTGCCAATTTTTTTTCACCACTTAAATGAAAAAATACAAGTTTGGTATCGTGGTAATCGTACTGGCCTGACTGGTCCGGGCATTTGCCGTGTGTAAAGAACGGACATCAGAAAACAGAAATTCATTATTATATATACTTATAGAGGCAGCATTACAATCACTGTTCTGAATTACATGACTTTTCTTATTTAGGATTACCGGTACATAAATTGAGCTTCGATTTTCGCTCGATATTTTTCAAATCTAAATAACTGCAAAATCCTGAATTGAAGAAATAGAGAGGTTTCCTTCTGAATAGCCTGATCTTAAAAACCAATTGTATCAATAGTAAATATTGCCATAACGAGCTAATTAATAAATATAAGGCTTTCTCATTAAAAATGTATGGGAAATGAGAATTGGGGGGTAGATGAAGCTTGTCATAAGAAATCAGAAACGTATATAGACAGAAAATGGGAAATAATACGGACAGACTAGGAGTATAAGAAACACTTACTCACTCTGAACGCCTACTATAAACTCTCAGAGGAGTTCCGGGTGAGCGGTTGCTTATATATTCCTCATGATGTCATAATATCCAGGCAGAGGTGACGATGGTGAAGATCTTGTGATGTCACAACATTCTAGAATGTGCTTAGGACAAGCCCTGCAGCCAATGCTATTCAATATAATCATGTGTAATAAAGTCTATGGAGGGTTTATAATTGATTTTGCTAAATATTAATATTAACATATTAATTCTAATTATTTTATATTAATATTAATTGTAACACTTAATATTGAACAGAATTAAGTATGCTTATTTCCCCCTATATACCGTGTATATATAAATATTTCCCCTTCTATATAACATATGAGCCCCCCTATATACCCTAAGAGCCCACACACAGCCCCTATAAACCTTAAGAGCCCCACATAGGCTCCCTATATATAGCATGAGCCACACATAGCCTTCCTATATACACCATGAGCCCCACATAGCCTCCCTATATACAGCATGAGCCCCACATAGCTTCCCTATATAGAGCATGAGCCCCACATAGTCTCTCTATATACAGCATGAGCCCCACATAGCCTCCACATATACAGCATGAGCCCCACATAGCTTCCTCATATACAGCATGAGCTCCACATAACCTCTATATACAGCATGAGTCCCACATAGCTTCCCCATATACAGCTTGAGCTCCACATAGCCTCCTATTTACAGCATGAGGCCCACATAGCCTGTCTATATACAGTATAAGCCCCCACATAGCCTCCCCATGTCCAGCATGAGCCCCACATAGCCTCTCCATGTCCAGCATGAGGCCCACATAGCCTCCACATATACAGCATGAGCCCCACATAGCCTCCACATATACAGCATGAGCCCCACATAGCCTCTCCATGTCCAGCATGAGGCCCACATAGCCTCCACATATACAGCATGAGCCCCACATAACCTCTATATACAGCATGAGCCCCACATAGCCTCCACATATACAGCATGAGCCCCACATAGCCTCTATATACAGCATGAGTCCCACATAGCCTCCACATATACGGCATGAGCTCCACATAGCCTCCTATTTACAGCATGAGCCCCACATAGCCTCTATATACAGCATGAGTCCCACATAGCTTCCCCATATACAGCATGAGTTCCACATAGCCTCCTACTTACAGAATGAGGCCCACATAGCCTCTCTATATACAGTATAAGCCCCCACATAGCCTCCCCATGTCCAGCATGAGCCCCACATAGCCTCTCCATGTCCAGCATGAAAAATTGTTGTCTATTTCTTGCGACTGAACATATGGGCTTCTCATTACAGTAGGGGCATATTGTTGTCCTCTCCTTGCCCCGAATTATCAGCACTGCTGCACTTTATTTGTCTAGAACGGCTTTTTGAGCTAATACTTTTACATCCTATCAACGTAATCACTCATTGGTACATTTGACTTAGTTGTCCATATCAGTGCACTATATTTATTTTTGCATTTCCCTTGTTTTTGCTTTTTTGCTTGACTGATGTATTATATACTGCTTGGAGGAGGGAGCGTCAGCAGACGCATCCACCTCCATCATTCTGTGCATGTGGTCGGCCAGGCAGTACGGGTGATGATGGGCGGAGGTGGGCAGTAACACGACTGCCGGTATCCTTCAATCTTTGATGACTTTTTTATGTATGTGTATGTCTGTTTAAGGGTAAAAAGGGTTAAGGGAGAGCCGACGTGGAGAGGGGACACAAAATCCATTCGCTAGGGTGTCACTGCTAAGAAGGCCATGAGTCCAATAGGGAATTCTAGGGATAGCCTGGGTTGTGTCTTTATGTATATTGATAAGGGTTCTTTTAGATTTATCTATTAAAAGTTATTTTAAGTTTGTTTGTTTTTTTTGCTTTGGTTACTATTTGACTTTACACCCCACCTTCTTTATCTTTCTTTTGGCATATAGTTTTGTCCAACATGAAACTCCAATAGCCTCCCCATGTCCAGCATGAGACCCCCATAGCCTCCCCATGTCCAGCACGAGAGCCCCATAGCCTTCTCATCTCAAGCCAAACATCCCATACACACACAGTGGCGTACCGCCAATGGAGGCAGGCCATCACTGCTATGGGGACGTGAACCGGGGAAGGGGGCGCACCACACTGGGCCCTCCCCGCACGGGGCCCCACCTCCGCCCATCAGCACCCGTACTTCCTGGCCGACCGCCCACACAGAATGATGGGGGTGGAAGCGTCAACTGACACTCCCTCCTCCATCATCATTGCTTGCGCTGATGGCCGGAGGGGGGGGCCCAGTGCAAGCAATGATGATGGAGGAGGGAGGGTCAGCAGTCACTTCCACCCCATAATTCTTCCTCGTCGTCTGACGTCTTAGAGCAGCGGTTGCGATGACGCCAACACATGGCGCCCGTTGCTCTGAGATGCCCGGCGCTTCACAATGCACGCTGAAGAGACTGGAGCACTGGATGGAACCAGGAGAGGTGAGTACTGTATTATTTTTTTTAAAATCAGGGACCAGTGGCCATAATACAGTATGGGGGGTGCATTATATTGTGTGGAGGACCATGGGGAGTGCATTATACTGTGTGGAGGACCATGGGGGTGCATTATACTGTATGCAGGATCATGGTGGGCACATTATATTGTGTGGGGGACCATGGGGGTGCATTAAACTATATGGAGGTCTATGGGGGTACATTATTCTTGTATAGAGGACCATGGGGGGTGCATTATATTGTGTGGAGGACCATGGGGAGTGCATTATACTTGTATAGAGGACCATGGGGGGTGCATTATATTGTTTGGAGGACCATGGGGAGTGCATTATACTGGGTGGAGGATCATGGTGGGCGCATTATATTGTGTGGGGGACCATGGGGGTGCATTATACTGTATAGAGGATCTTGGGGGGCACATTATACTGGTATAGGGGACCATAAGGGGGTGCATTATATTGTGAGGAGGACCATGGGGAGGTAGGTTTTTTTTGGGTGGGGCGGCTCAATTAGAACTTCTGTTATTGGGCCACATGATTTCTATGTATAGTTATATGAAAACGTTTGGGCACCCCTATTAATCTTAAGCTTATTGTTTTATAAAAATTGGTGTTTTTGCAACAGCTATTTCAGTTTGATATATGTAATAACTGTTGGACACAGTAATGTTTCTGCCTTGAAATGAGGTTTATTGTACTAACAGAAAATGTTCAATCTGCATTCAAACAAAATTTGACAGGTGCATAAGTTTGGGCACCTCACCAGAAAAGTGACATTAATATTTAGT
This sequence comes from Phyllobates terribilis, assembly GCF_046119375.1. NCBI lineage: Eukaryota > Metazoa > Chordata > Amphibia > Anura > Dendrobatidae > Phyllobates > Phyllobates terribilis. Next base: position 215,881 of record NW_027363819.1, on the reverse strand, counting down.
AGATCCTCCTTTTGCAAAAATAACAGCCTCTAGTCGCTTCCTGTAGCTTTTAATGAGTTCCTGGATCCTGGATGAAGGTATTTTTGACCATTCCTCTTTACAAAACAATTCCAGTTCAGTTAAGTTTGATGGTCGCCGAGCATGGACAGCCCTCTTCAAATGATCCCACAGATGTTCAATGATATTCAGGTCTGGGGACTGGGATGGCCATTCCAGAACATTGTAATTGTTCCTCTGCATGAATACCTGAGTAGATTTGGAGCGGTGTTTTGGATCATTGTCTTGCTGAAAGATCCATCCCCTGCGTAACTTCAACTTTGTCACTGATTCTTGAACATTATTGTCAAGAATCTGCTGATACTGAGTGGAATCCATGCGTCCCTCAACTTTAACAAGATTCCTGGTGCCGGCATTTGCTGTTAGAACCTTGTTCTTAGTTTTTTTTCCTTTGCTGGTCACATGACCTTGTTGGCCTATTTAATCCTGCTCCGCCCTTCTGGCTTTGCTGGACTTCATTGTTTAACTACTTTCTAGCTAGCCTGTGCCCTGTATCTAACTCTGTTAGTTTGCTTGGTCTACGGACCTCTATGTTCTATATATTTTGTTTGTTCGTCTGTCTGCTACTATTTCTGTTAGGAGGTGTCCCATTTTCCTCCCAGTCCTTAGTACTTGTAGGGATTCCTTCCCCACATCTATAGGTCTCCGTACAGACTAGCTTAGGACTTTAGCAGGTCTGATCACAGGATCAGGTCCCCTGTTACATCGTAGGGATTAAGCTGAGTTCTATCGTAGGGACAGATCTCCTCTCTTTCCTTAGCTCTGGTAGCAGAACATAACAGTAAGTCCAGCCCAGCAAATGCTCTAAGGAAAGATTTTTTTTTCTGTTCCATCATGGTGTCGGTTCTGGATTTGGCTAAACACCTGCAGGGACTCTCTTTGGAGGTGACTGAGCTCCGTCAGCACGTGAGTAACTGTCCTGGAGCACATTTCTTGGAGCCTAAGGTACGTTTGCCGGATTTATTTTTTGGTGAACACCGAGAATTTTTTTCATTTAAAAATGCTTGCTTATTGTATTTTCGTTTGAGACCCAAGTCCTCTGGGGATGATTCCCAGCGCATCGGGTTTATAATGTCACTTTTGCGCAAAGAGCCTCAGGAGTGGGCCTTTTCTTTGCAACCTAGTGATACATGCTTCAGATCAGTGGATAGTTTTTTTTCTGCTTTGGGACTATTATATGATGATCCTGACCGTGTCGCATCAGCTGAGACTGAGTTAAGACGTTTGAGACAGGGATCAGGTAATGTGGAAAAATATTGTACTCATTTCCGTCGATGGTCTACTCAAACAGGGTGGAACGATTCTGCTCTGAAAAGTCTATTTCTTGCTGGGCTCAGTGAAAGGGTTAAAGACCTGCTAATTGCTTATCCTACACCTGAAGATTTGCAACAGGCTATGCAATTAGCTATATGGGTGGATAGGAGACTGCGTGCAAGGGTTAATGAGAGCAAATCCTCTGCTATGTCAGTTTCTGGTTATGAGAATGTGTGTACTAACAGTGGTGAATCGATGGAGATTGGAGCGATGGCACCTCGCTCTCAAGAAAAAGATCGCAGATTTTCTGAAGGCTTGTGTTTCTATTGCGGAAAATCTGGTCATTTGATTAAAGACTGTGAGCTTCGTATCAAGAAAGAAAAAAAAAAGGTCAGTCATGCCCGTATTGCCTGTTTAAATTCCAAGGGTATATTTTTAGCTGCTTCCACGATTGCTCAGGAAAAATTAATGAAATTTCGGGTGTTTGTTGAATGTGGGTCTACTCTGAATGTAATTGATGGGGGATTCTTGGAAAGACTCAATTTAAAACCCGAACCTTTATCATCCCCCATTGCTGTGGTCTCTGTGGATGGTTCCCCTTTGAAGAATATTACTCTCAAGGTCTGTGAATTTCCTCTCACTATTAATGGTGTTCACCATGAGAAATTGGATTTGGTAGTGTTGAATAACTTGCCTTCTCCAGTAATATTGGGATTGCCCTGGTTAAAATTTCACAATCCTGTACTGGATTGGTCTACCAGTGAAATTAAATCCTGGAGCCATAAATGTTATGACAAGTGTTGTAACGGGCGTATTGCAGCTTTGGATAGGGGAGAATTGCCTGTTCCTATTCAGGATTTTTGGAGAGTTTTTTCTGAGAAGGAATCGCAGGTTTTGCCTCCCCATAGAGACTATGATTGTTCTATTGAATTTGTCCCTGGAGCGACTCTTCCTAAAAGTCGTTTATTTAACCTTACTATTCCTGAGAGAAGGCTTTGGAGGAATACATACAGACAAGTTTGGCCGCCGGTCACATTAGGCCCTCTAAGTCTCCTGTGGTGGTTGGATTTTTTTTTTGTAAAAAAAAAGGACGGCGGTTTACGTCCTTGTCTGGATTTTCGTGAGATTAACAAAATTACTGTACGCAATCCTTACCCACTGCCATTGATTCCTGATCTGTTTAACCAGTTAATGGGGGCCAAGTGGTTCTCTAAAATTGACCTTAAGGGGGCATACAATCTGTTGCGCATGAAGGAGGGTGACGAATGGAAGACTGCTTTTAACACTCCTGTGGGTCATTTTGAGAATCTGGTTATGCCTTTTGGTCTTACTAATGCTCCTGCATTTTTTCAGAATCTTATTAATGACATCCTTAGACCTTTGATCGGCAAAAATGTGGTTGTGTATTTGGATGACATTTTGATTTATTCGCCGGATCTGGAGTCTCATTGGCGGAGCGTACGTGAGGTATTACAGTTGTTAATGGACAATTCGCTTTTTGCTAAGCTGGAGAAATGTGAGTTCGCTGTACAGAGAATTAGTTTTTTGGGCTACATTATCTCCAGCGAAGGTTTTGAGATGGACCCGGTTAAAGTTCAAGCTGTACAGGAATGGCCTAGGCCTATTGGTTTGAAATCGATACAGAGGTTTTTGGGTTTCGCCAATTATTACAGAAAATTCATAAAAAATTTTTCTAGTATTGTCAAACCTCTGACCGATCTCACCAGGAAAGGTGCTGATGCGGTTCAGTGGTCGTCTGAGGCCATTGAAGTTTTTGTGTATCTCAAGGAGAGGTTCACCTCTGCTCCCATCCTTATGCAGCCTGATGTGACTAAGCCGTTTTTGGTTGAGGTTGATGCTTCCTCTGTGGGGGTTGGCGCAGTATTGTCTCAGGATAACGGGGATGGATTACATCCCTGTGCCTTTTTTTCAAAAAAATTTTCGGAGACTGAACTGAATTACGATATTGGTAATCGGGAATTATTGGCTATTAAACTCGCATTTGAACACTGGCGCCACTTCTTGGAAGGTGCGGAATTTCCCGTTCAGGTTCTTACGGATCATAAAAATCTGATATATCTTGATGCTGCCAAGCGCCTCAATGCCCGTCAGGCTAGGTGGGCACTGTTTTTCTCGCGGTTTAATTTCTCTGTTACTTACATCCCTGGTACTAAGAATGTTAAGGCGGATGCCTTGTCTCGCAGTTTCTCTCCCATAGTCGGTGCTGAGAAAGAGGAGAACATTTTACAAGAAGGTGTTGTGATAGCTGCTTTGGACTCCGTTTTGGAAGATGAGATTCTTAAAGCACAGGAGAATGCCCCATCTAACACTCCTCATGGGAGGTTGTTTGTGCCTGGGACCTTTAGGAGAGATTTGTTTGTTGAGTGTCACGAATCTCGGTTGGCAGGTCATCCCGGAATCTCTGAGACTAAGAGACTGGTGGGTCGCAGTTTTTGGTGGCCTGGATGGCAGAAGGAAGTCATTAAGTGGGTGCGCCAATGTACTATTTGTGCTAGATCTAAGTCCTCACATACTCCTGCTGCGGGGTTGCTTTGTCCTTTGGAGGTTCCCAGTGCTCCTTGGACACATTTGGCTATGGACTTTATAACTGACCTTCCCCCCTCTGAGGGTTTTACTGTCATCTGGGTGGTCGTGGACCGTTTTAGCAAGATGTGTCACTTGGTTCCCTTCGTCAAACTGCCCTGCGCTAAAACTCTCGCTAAGGCCTTTGTCAAGGAAATTGTCAGACTTCATGGCGTTCCTACTGACATTGTTTCTGATAGAGGTCCTCAGTTCGTGGCTCGTTTTTGGCGTGCCTTTTGTGACAGGTTGGGAGTTCATTTGTCGTTCTCGTCCGGATATCATCCTGAATCTAATGGCCAGACAGAAAGGAAAAACCAGGATGTTGAGCAGTTCTTGCGTTGTTTTGTGGCAGACAATCAAGAGGGGTGGTCTGAGTTTCTGCCACTTGCTGAATTTGCTCTGAACAATCATACATCTTCTTCTGCTGGTTGTTCGCCTTTTTTTTGTTGTTCTGGGAGACATCCGTCGTTTGGGTCGTTCTCCAAGTTGGGATCTGCCGTGCCTGAGGAGGAGAATTTTTCCGGTGATTTGGAGAGAGTTTGGACGGATGTGCGTGGTAATCTTCAGGAGGCCAACAGAAAATCTAAAGACTACTTTGATAGGAAACGACAGGAGGTTTTGTTCGCTGTTGGTGACATGGTTTTGTTGTCCTCTAGGAATCTGCGGTTGAGGATTCCTTCTAAGAAATTGGGTCCCAAGTTTGTAGGGCCCTTTAAGGTGCTTCAGGTTGTCAACCAATCTGCTGTTAGGTTGGAGGTTCCTACCTCCTGGAGAATTAATCCGGTATTTCATGTCTCTCTGTTGAAAAAAGCTGTTGTATCGGATTGTGACGCCTCTGCCTCTGTTCCTCCGGTGGTGGAGGACGGGGAATATGAAATTTCTCGCATCCTTAACTCTAGACAGTATAGAGGTAGTTTGCAGTATCTTGTGGCCTGGAAAGGTTTCGGACCCGAGGATAACTCTTGGATGAGGTCGGATGATGTTTCCGCGTCCAGACTTATCGGAGCATTTCACAGGAGATTTCCTGATAAGCCTGGTCCTAGGGGATCCGGAGGATCCTCTTAGAAGGGGGGGTACTGTTAGAACCTTGTTCTTAGTTTTTTTTCCTTTGCTGGTCACATGACCTTGTTGGCCTATTTAATCCTGCTCCGCCCTTCTGGCTTTGCTGGACTTCATTGTTTAACTACTTTCTAGCTAGCCTGTGCCCTGTATCTAACTCTGTTAGTTTGCTTGGTCTACTGACCTCTATGTTCTATATATTTTGTTTGTTTGTCTGTCTGCTACTATTTCTGTTAGGAGGTGTCCCATTTTCCTCCCAGTCCTTAGTACTTGTAGGGATTCCTTCCCCACATCTATAGGTCTCTGTACAGACTAGCTTAGGACTTTAGCAGGTCTGATCGCAGGATCAGGTCCCCTGTTACATCGTAGGGATTAAGCTGAGTTCTATCGTAGGGACAGATCTCCTCTCTTTCCTTAGCTCTGGTAGCAGAACATAACATTTGCCACACAGCCCCAAAGCATGATGGAACCTCCACCAAATTTTACTGTGGGTAGCAAGTGTTTTTCTTGGAATGCTGTGTTTTTTTGCCGCCATGCATAACGCCTTTTTGTATGACCAAACAACTCAATCTTGGTTTCATCAGTCCACAGGACCTTCTTCCAAAAAGAAATTGGCTTCTCCAAATGTGCTTTTGCATACCTCAGCCGACTCTGCTTGTGGCGTGCTTGCCGAAACGGCTTCTTTCGCATCACTCTCCCATACAGCTTCTCCTTGTGCAAAGTGCGTTGTATAGTTGACCGATGCACAGTGACACCATCTGCAGCAAGTTGATGCTGGAGCTCTCTGGAGGTGGTCTGAGGATTGTCCTTGACTGATCTCACCAGTAGTGTTGAGCGATACCTTCCGATATCAGGAAATATCGGATCGGATTGGATCGGGCCGATTCCCAAAAAGTATTGGACATCGCCGATTCCAATACCGGAAACCAATGCAAGTCAATGGGACACAAATATCGGAATGAAAATAAACCCTTTCTTTCCTTGTAGGTTAATTCTACATGAAGGAAAACAACTAAGAATAATGTAGAATGTATTGGGGGAGGTGGTTGCCCAAATCGATGGGAACAGTGCACAGTGAAACATGAAAAGCCGGCAATTCAGCAGCGGCATACACCGGTACCCGACAATTTATAACAGAAAGAATAGAGCTTCACACATAGATTAGATAGATAGAAACATGTCAGTCACATATATATGAAGTACAGTGACAGTGTTGCTTACTGTACTTGTCATTTAGTGTAAAGGATTTATTAAAACAAATATTAGTGTTTTCATGCACCGTCTCTTTAAAAAAGCCGGCCGGCAATTCAGCAGCAGTACCCGACAATTTAGAATAGAAAGAATAGAGCTTCACACATAGATTAGATAGATAGAAACATGTCAGCCACATATATAAGAAGTACAGTGATAGTGTTGATTACTGTACTTGTCATTTAGTGTTAAAATAAAGGATTTATTAAAAAAAAAATTGGCGTGGGGTTCCCCCTAATTTTAGTCTCTAGCGGAGGTTAAGCAGACGGCTGGGGCAGATGTTTGAAGCCTGGGAAGGGGGTAATACCCACGGAGCTTCCCAGGCTACTAATATCAGCCCCCAGCTGAATACCTAGCCTTTACTAGCTATTAAAATGGGGGACCCAGCCAAAAAAATGACGTGGGGTCCCCCCTATTTTAATAGCTAGCAAAGGCTAGGCAGACAGCTGGGGGCTGATATTAATAGCCCAGGAAGGGTGCCATGAATATTGGCCCCCTCCCAGGCTAGAAACACCAGCCGTCAGCCACCCCAGAAATGGCGCATCCATAGGATGCGCCAATTCTGGCACTTAGCCTCGCTCTTCCCACTGCCCTGGCGCGGTGGCAGTGCGGTAATAGGGCTGGGGTTGATGTCAGCTTATAATGCCAGCTGACATCAAGCCCAGGTTAGTAATGGAGAGGCGTCTATAAGACACCCCCATTACTAACCCCATAGTCAAAGTTACAAAAAAACACAAACACCCAGAATAAAGTCCTTTAATTGAAATAAAGACACATCCAGACACGGATGAGCGCAACCATGCCTGCGCTTCTCAGTGTCTGTGGCATGTCAGGCTGGATGGCAGCTTTCGGCTGCGATCCAGCCTGTCATCTCGATGTAGCAGAGCTGGAGCCGTCCTGGGAACCATGGAGAGGTAAGGATGATGTTGGTTTATTATTTTACTTTTATTGCAGGAGATCGTTGGCTTCAGCTGGAATGGGCGTGACGATAAGTATGGTTTAATTTAGAACATTAAAAAATTGTGTGTTTATTTCAATTAAAGGACTTTATTCTGGGTGTTGTGTTTTTTTTAAATACTTTACTAGAAATTCATGGCGGTCATGTCTAATATTGGCGTGACCCCATGAATTTCGGGCCTAGGGACAGCTGATAATACCAAGCTGGCCCTAACCCCTTTATTACCCAGTGAGCCACCGCACCAGGGCCCTGGATGAGTTAGGTACAGCACCAGAAGATGGCGCTTCAATGAACGCGCCATTTTCTGGGGTGGCTGCGGACTGCAATTTACAGCGGGGGGGGGGGGGGGGGCAGAAAGCTTGGGCCTCCCTGCGCTGCGGATTCCAGCCCCCAGCTGCCTAGTTGTACCTGGCTGGACACAAAAATAGGGAGAAGCCCCACATATTTTTTTTTTAAATTATTTCATGAAATTCAGCTGCCTATTTGTACCTGGCCGGACACAACAATATAGGGAAGCCCTTTTTTTATTAATATTTCATGAAATTCATGAAATAATTAAAAAAAGGGCTTCCCTGTATTTTTGTTTCCAGCCAGGTACAAATAGGCATCTGGTGGTTGGCGGCAGCCCGTTCCTGCTTGCTGTACCTGGCTGGACACAAAAATAGGGCGAAGCCCCACGTATTTTTTTTTTTAATTATTTCATGAAATTCATGAAATAATGAAAAAAAAAATGACGTGGGGCTTCGCCCTATTTTAGGCAGGTACAACTAGGCAGCTGGGGGCTGGAATCCGCAGCGCAGGGAGGCCCAAGCTTTCTGGCCCCACCCCCCGCTGCAAATTGCAATCCGCAGCCACCCCGGAAAATGGCGAGTTCATAGAAGCGCCATCTTCTGGCGCTGTACCCAACTCATCCAGGGCCCTGGTGCGGTGGCTCACTGGGTAATAAAGGGGTTAGGGCCAGCTTGGTATTATCAGCTGGCCCTAAGCCCGAAATTCATGGGGTCATGCCAATATTAGACATGACCGCCATGAATTTCTAGTAAAGTATTTAAAAAACACAACACCCAGAATAAAGTCCTTTAATTGAAATAAACACACAATTTTTTAATGTTCTAAATTAAACCATACTTACCATCACGCCCATTCCAGCTGAAGCCAACGATCTCCTGCAATAAAAGTAAAATAATAAAGCAACATCATCCTTACCTCTCTATGGTTCCCAGGATGGCTCCAGCTCTGCTACATTCACATGACAGACTGGATCGCAGCCGAAAGCTGCCATCCAGCCTGTCATCCCGCAGACACTGAGAAGCGCAGGCATGCTTGCGCTCCTCAGTGTCTGGCTGTGACAGCATCCAGATGAGCCGAGATCATGTACAATGAACTCAGCTCACCTCATGCACGTCACTGACAGCATGGGAAAATTATCCTGCGCTTGCCATCAGCGCAGGAGAATTCTCTCACGCTTACCGCATGCGCAGGAGAATTTTCCCACGCTGTCAGTGACGTGCATGAGGTGAGCTGAGTTCATTGTACATGACCTCGGCTCATCTGGATGCCGTCACAGCCAGACACTGAGGAGCGCAAGCATGCCTGCGCTTCTCAGTGTCTGCGGCATGACAAGCTGGATGGCAGCGATCCAGCCTGTCATCTCGATGTAGCAGAGCTGGAGCTGTCCTGGGAACCATGGAAAGGTAAGGATGATGTTGGTTTATTATTTTACTTTTATTGCAGGAGATCGTTGGCTTCAGCTGGAATGGGCGATACAGTAAGTATGGTTTAATTTAGAACAATAAAGAATTGTGTCTTTATTTCAATTAAAGGACTTTATTCTGGGTGTCTGTGTTTTTTTTAACTTTGACTATGGGGTTAGTAATGGGGGTGTCTTATAGACGCCTCTCCATTCCAAACCTGGGCTTGATGTCAGCTGACATTATAAGCTGACATCAACCCCAGCCCTATTACCCCACTGCCATCGCTACAGGGCAAATACATACACTATAAAAAATCCATCGTAATGTAGGACCGACACGGTCCGTTCTGTGAGAATCACAATAGCTCAGTGGCCATGTGCACTATCATTAAGTGACCCACCTAGCCATACTAGAGTCCAAGTAAATGTACGAGCATAGAAGTTAAAGTTGTCCAGGGAAATAATACTGGTCTATGGTAAACAGTTCATTGAATAGTCACCAAATAGTTAGGCATCAAACTATCCACAAGAGATAGATGTATGGACAATTAATTCATACCTGGACACAGGACCATATGGTGTGGGAGCACACAGAAGGGCCACACGTCCACCCCAACGCGCTGCCTTCTTCAGGTGGCGTAAAGCATCTCAGGAGGTGTGTCTCTTTAAATGATAGCCCAGTCAATGGGTGAAGATGGGAGGACCATAGGTGATGCATGTAGCGTCGCGGTTGCCGGGTCGACCCGTGATGTCAGTGTCAAGCGGCGGATCACGCGGAAGTCACGTGGGCCCATGTGACTCCGCAGGTCCTTGCAGGTAGACGCCGAAGACCACGGGGCGCTGTGCCAGCCCGCGAAGCGCATGCGTACAGGTCCTATCAGCCCCAAACACTATCCCAGTGCTCAAAGAATGCAATGCATAACCACATAAACGGCATACCATCCCAATGTTACATGTCACCTTTACCACAACTCATACAATGCGGTCTGAAGGTCAGTTTAGCAATACATTTAGATCTGGATAGTAATACATTATCATATACAACGCAATATATCAGATATGTTATAATTAATAGAAAAGTTTCATACATTAACCACAGCGCCCCGTGGTCTTTGGTGTCCACCTGCAAGGACCTGCGGAGTCACATGGGCCCACGTGACTTCCGCGTGATCCGCCGCATGACGCTGACGTCACGGGTCGACCCGGCAACCGCGACGCTACATGCGTCACCCATGGTCCTCCCACCGTCACCCATTGGCTGGGCTATCATTTAAAGATACACACCTCCTGAGATGGTTTACGCCCCCTGAAGAAGGCAGCGCCGAAACGCACGTTGGGGTGGACGCGTGGCCCTTCTGTGAGCTCTCACACCATAAGGTCCTGTGTCCAGGTATGAATTAATTGTCCATACATCTATCTCTTGTGGATAGTTTGATGCCTAACTATTTGGTGACTATTCAATGAACTGTTTACCATAGACCAGTATTATTTTCCTGGACAACTTTAACTTCTATGCTCGTATATTTACTTGGACTCTAGTATGGCTAGGTGGGTCACTTAATGATAGTGCACATGGCCACTGAGCTGTTGTGATTCTCACAGAACGGACCGCGTCGGTCCTACATTACGATGGATTTTTTATAGTGTATGTATTTACACAATTTCTGTCAAGCATGTGTATTGCATTTTGCATTTTATATTTATACAATAAAATTTGTTTTTTATATTGAGAAACATTCTTTTGGGTGATCTTGATCGCTTTGTTCTTCTATGAGTCTACACGACCGATAAATCAGCCACAGCCGGTGACTGGGAAGAATCTGTGACTTCTCTGCATTTAGTGGTTACTACTCACCTGGTCGGTTATATGTAGGAATCTCCTCTTTACACCGCTCATCACCCCACACATATGTCTCTGTAGTATTAATATGGGTCAGATCTTCACCCTGAAACAAATATTGTAAGAATCACAGACAGATGGAGAAGTCCCATCTATGATCAGCTCTAATCCTGCCATCTCCACCGTTCTCATTACACAAGTATAAAACATATAATACTGGTGGATAAAACAAGACTGAGCACAAGACCTTCACAGCCATCTACACATCATAGGGGAGATCTCATGACACCTTATCTCCATCTACCTGATGATCCTGAGGAACTTTGGGATCTTCTTGTTTACAGTCCTGTGGAAGAAGAGGATGGGGACATCTCTCTGGTGTTGTCCTCTTACTGGATAGATCTGGAGGAAACACATACAGGGACTGAATTCATTCTTTACATACAGATAATTATAGGCCATTTGTATTTAGTCCTGTCTATTACCTGATGATGTCAGGGGCTGGGGAACCTCCATGACCTCCTTGTACAGATCTTTGTGTCCTTCTAAATACTCCCACTCTTCCATGGAGAAATAGACAGCGACATCCTGACACCTTATAGGAACCTGACACATACAATGATACCGTCATCCCCCGATCCTTTCATAGCGTTACTGTATAATGTCCCAGCAGTGTCACCTCTCCAGTCAGCAGCTCAATCATCTTGCAGGTAAGTTCTAGGATCTTCTGGTCATTGATGTCCTCATGTATCAGGGGGTGAGATGGAGGCCCCGTGATTGGGCTCAGAGGTCTCTCCCTTCCCTCAGACACAGGGTCCTGACAGCGCCCACTAGAGGTCTTTTTCACTACTGTGTAATCCTGGTTATGGAGAGACACATTGATAAATCGCACTACAGACATTTCCAGAGTCCTCACCTCTCCAGTTCTGTCCATCTGTTATTCCCATATATAAGAATGATGTAATGTGACGTCATCAGAATCTCTCACCTCTCCAGTAAGCCGGAAGAGGATCTCTAGGGTGAGGTGTAATATCCTCTCCGCCATCTTGTCTCTGTCCATATCCATATTTGATGGGTAAATAAGGAAAATTCTCTTATATAGAAGATCTTCACTGAGAGGATCTGATATTGTAGAGATCTGAATGGGAAGAAGATGAGCCTATGTAACATCATAAAAATCCTGTGTAATAATACAATTACTGGAGACAATGAGGGAAACATATGAGGAGATTTATTATTTTACAGTATTTAGTTTTCTTCTTTACATCTCGTCTCTTTTATGGACACTGGATTAGCAATACTGCAGGAGATATTCATTACACGACATGAGAAGTAATTACTTCATGATGAGGACGACATCTTCATCGTCTACTACGGCTCTAGAAACATAGTTAGCCAGAGTCCATCACTGACTACATCACCACCGGTCGTCTATATGAATGTTTCCCGTCTTCACCGGACTGAAATCTTCTATCACTTTAGATCTGATGTCTGATTCACACACAGAAGTTTGAGGCATTTATAAAGCTTATTTGTTTGCACAAACACCGAGGGCAGAAATGATTTGATACCAAAGTCTACATGTACAGTGTTTTATGGGGTTTATTTCTGGCCTTAGGCTTTCCTATATTACAAGAGAAACACCAGAAAAAAGTAGATATTATTGGCATCAACAATTCTTGTAAAAAGAAAAGAACATGCAAAAACCAAAGAACACATTTTGTTATTTTTTAACACGTTAAACATTTGTTGTAAAAAAAATGAACTCTTTTGGGCACCAGAACATAGATTTTCACTGCAGGGATGGCACAGGTGCGGCAGCAACAAAAACCCTGGTAGTTTAACCACTTGCTGCTGTCAAATGCAAACATGGCATCTAATAAGGTTTGACAGAATTCAACTAAATGCCTCTCCTCCCCCAAGTACTCGATTGTATGGGGCTACTTAGTTACTATGATACTTAAATGCCTAATAATGGTGTCTGGGCCTGCAATGTATGAAAGTCTACTATGCCGGACCAGAGACAGCTTCCAATAAGTTACCTTTTATCGCCCCCTATTCACATTAGACTAAAGTTGCATGAAAGCACTGATTTCGGGGGGGTTGGTCGACTATATCATTTATTTGGGGGCCTTCCGACCTATGATGTCAGGGCAGATAAGGATTTGGCATCCTGAATTTCAGAGACTAATCCGTTTGCTCTTCCTGTAGAGGAGTCTGCAGCCGACTCTATTATACAGACCATAGGAAATTTGAACATTTGTGTGTATAGGGGAGTTATGAGAGATAGCCGTCTGCCAAATGACCATTCAGCAAACACTTATCTCATGTGTATGGGGTCGTTAATATTACACTGACAGGCAGTTGTTATAGCAGAAGATGAGATGCCTCAAGTCAAAAGCCCCATCTATGCTATATAAGTCTGAAAGTTACTTTAGGTCAAAAGGAAAACACCAGCTATGAATGTTCCTTCTTGAATCAATAATGCGTCCTTGCCAGTCATCAGAATGTATCTGATTTAATGTGTCTAATTCAATGTGTCCGATTGAATGTTTCAACACAAGCACGAGAATAGAAGTTAGTCTTTGTGTGCTAAAATTATATAATCAAACCATATATGGTAAATCCGTTTCCTGCCTTCAGGGTGGATATAAAACCCATGCTTTGTAATAAAGTTTAGAGCTTGTTTGACACACATCCTGTCCTGTGTCTCACTCTCCGATATCGTAATCCAAAGGATAGAAGACTCAGAATGCAGTGACCACAGCTGGCGCCTCGAACAGGGACCTTGAGTTAATCTACCCAAGGGTGCTCGACCGGTCCGAGACGTGGGACGAGTGAAGCTCTCTGTTGGTGATATATACAGCGCTGAGGTAAGAATAACTGTCATATTCTACCTAATTATATCACTGCATAGAAGAGACTCCCTCACCCCCGAGCGGACGGCTCCCAGGTAATTCAACAGATTGTTGTCTGGCTCAGGTCCCTTTGAACCAGTAGAATCTCCCTCAGATAAATTGACAGTCCTGCCTTCTATCCTTTGGAGAATTTAAGAATGAAAGTATGGATCCAATGATTGTGTTGTGGATGTGTCCCGGGATTGATGTTTTTGGTCTGTTTTTCTGGCTGACGTATAAGTCCTAGAGAGGCTAGTAGTGGAATGGTTCAGAAACCTTTATGGCCCATTGTCTATAGACGGAGTGAGCCGTCTTTCTTTTTGACGAAGAAGAAGCCTGCTCCCGCCGGGGAGGTAGATTTCCGGATAAATCCCCGGGCCAGATTCTCCTCAATATATTCAGACATGGACCGGGTCTCAGCAGCGGACAAAGGGTAAATACGCCCACGGGGAGGAGTAGCGCCGGGTATCAGGTCGATTGGGCAATCGTATGGTCTATGAGGGGGTAATGTCTCTGCTTCTCTTTTATTAAAGACATCCGCATAAGACCAATAGGGAACCTGTAGGCCGGGTAGATTGGCTGGGGTAGGAGAAGGACGGGCAGGAAGAACGGGAACTAAACAAGTCTTATGGCAGTCCTCTCCCCAGCGAAGGACTTCTCCGGTCTGCCAATCAAGCACGGGTGCATGTTTCTGGAGCCAAGGTAGGCCTTGCAAGAGGGCGTGAGAGAGTCCAGGCAGAACATGGAAGAAGATGCTCTCAGAGTGCAGCATTCCCACCTGCAGAGTTATGGATTCGGTGATGAGTTGAATGGGATTAGGTAAGAGACCCCCATCCACGGAGGCGACAGATAAGGGTACAGCCAGGGGTTTGGTGGGAATGTGGTATTTCTCTACCAGGGATAGAGAAATGAGATTTCCGGCAGCTCCAGAGTCAAGTTGAGCTAGTTCACAGAAACTGTTCTCCCCGCAGATGATAGAGACCGACAGCATCAGAGATGGAGAGGGTTTACTCTTGTCTAGGACGACCTCTCTGAGCGATCCTAGACACAGGCATTTCCCGACCTCTCCGGGCAGGAACGGATCCGGTGCTCCTTACTGCCACAGTAGAAGCAGCTCCACTCGGCACGGCGTAATTCTTGACGGGTTTTGATCATCTTGGCCTGGTCGACCTGCATAGGCTCGGGTGAGTGCGCCTGAGGAGTAACGGAGGAACGGAGGAAGTGACGGGTTTCTGAAAGGTAGGGGCAAGGCGTGGAAACCTCCTCTCACGGGTGACCTCTTTGGTGCGCTCCTGGAACCGGATGTCAATCCGGGTGGCGAGTGTTATTAAGTCGTCGAGAGTGGTAGGAATGTCCCAACCGGCGAGTTCATCTTTAATACGGCCGGACAGACCCTCCCAGAAGACGGACACCAGGGCGTCGTTATCCCAGGCAAGCTCCGAAGCAAGGGTACGGAACCGTATGGCATATTGGCCCACGGTGAGACTTCCTTGACGGAGGCGTAGCAGAGATGAGGTGGATGAGGTCTTCCGTCCTGGTTCGTCGAAGACTTTCCGGAAAGCCGTGAGAAAGGCTGGCAGGTTGGACACCAGGGAATCTCCTTTCTCCCATAGAGGATTTAGCCAAGCCAGCGCCTCCCCCGTGAGATGGGACATGATGAAGGCTACTTTGGCTCGGTCGGTGGAAAACTGGTGTGCCAAAAGTTCGAAGTGCAGAGTGCACTGGTTAGTGAAGCCCCGTGCCTGACCGGGATCTCCCCCAAAACGAGGCGGGGCGGAGAGACGGGGACCGGGAAGGGATGCTATGGTATTGATGGGCAGCGGCGGTGCCGGGGTAGTAAGTGTGCGAGTGGAAGCAGCTCCCGATGAGACAGTCAGTGTGTCCAGGCGAGAGTTAACACTACGCAGGTGACTCAGGATGGACTCCTGTTGGGACCTCTGACGGGAAAGTTCATGACATAGGTCCGAGAGCGAGGGAGCTTGGGTGCCACCGGGTTCCATGGCCCGAGCAAACTGTAACGGGTCTGGGAGGTGGAACCTCTGAGCTACTATACAAAGGGCAGTCCTTGTAAGGAAGCGGGTGGCTCCCAGGGAAGGCGGGTAGGTAGACACTGCAAGTGACAAGGACAGTCTCAGGGTAGAAGGGCAGGGTGGTCACAGCAAGTGACGGGGACAGTCTCTTGACAGGCGGGTGGTCACGGCAAGTGACGGGGACAGTCTCTTGACAGGTGGGTGGTCACGGCAAGTGACAACAGGGTAAGAGTCTCTGGGCAGGCAGGGGGCCACGGCAAGTGACGGCAGAGCCTCCAGGTAGGCTAGCAGGCAGGTAGCAGGTGAGCGCTCCCAGGTGAGCGAGTAAGAGTCTGTGGACAGGCAGGTGGTCACAGCAAGTGACGGATAAGCCTCCAGGTAGGCTAGCAGGCAGGTAGCAGGTGAGCGCTCCCAGGTGAGCGAGTAAGAGTCTCTGGACAGGCAGGTGGTCACAGCAAGTGACTGCTAAGCCTCCAGGTAGGCTAGCAGGCAGGTAGCAGGAGAGCGCTCCCAGGTGAGCAGGTGAGAGTCTCTG
The DNA here is from genome assembly GCF_046119375.1 of Phyllobates terribilis. Lineage (NCBI taxonomy): Eukaryota > Metazoa > Chordata > Amphibia > Anura > Dendrobatidae > Phyllobates > Phyllobates terribilis. Next base: position 199,724 of record NW_027363819.1, on the reverse strand, counting down.
GACAGGCAGGTGGTCACAGCAAGTGACGGCTAAGCCTCCAGGTAGGCTAGCAGGCGGGTAGCAGGTGAGCGCTCCCAGGTGAGCGGGTAAGAGTCTCTGGACAGGCAGGCAGGTATCTGGCAGGTAGTTCCTGGTCCGCAGGCGGACTGATCCATAGACAGACTGGCAGGTGCTGGTAGGCAGACTGTCGGACCACAGGATTGCAAGCAGGTAGACAGAAATCAGGCAGGTATCAGGCAACGGGACCTGAGGGCTGAAGCAGAGTTGAAAGGCTTTGCAACAACAGAGCTCGGGCACCTCCATTTTGGAGGAGGTGCCTTATATATGGTGAGGTCCTCCGGCCATTGGCCGGGGACTCCTTAGGACTGCGCGCACGGCCCCTTTAAGAGAGAGGGAGCGCGCGCGCGCCCTAAGCACGTTGACCAGGAAGCAGCGTGCGCTGCCAGCAGAGAGGGAGGAAGACGCCGGGCACGGAGCGGAGAGGTGAGGGGAACGGCGTCCCTGTCTAGCAGGAGGCAGGGACGCCGACGCTACAGTCGTCACGTGATTGTAGCAGCCGTCACGTGATTGTGGCAGCCGTCATGTGATTGTGGCAGCCGTCACGTGATTGTGGCAGCCGTCACGTGCTGGTATAACACGCTGCAATTAGAAATGGGAATTGGCACAGGAGTCACAATATAAAGTCAGTGCTGGTAGTAACACAAGAATCCAACAAGCCGAGCATCCACACGTCGTCCAACAGCCCAACATGGATGATGAGAAGCTGCGGGACGTCACATAATCCGCGATATTCAGGCAGAGAACACAAACCGCAATGTGCTGCCACCGACATCTTCATCAGCTCAGGAGGAGGCGACTGTGTAAGAACATCACCGTTTTGTTTTCCCCCCTGAATATCGTGGATTATTAGATGACTGATGTTCTGCTACTTTTTCTTTTTGAAGTTGTCTACAGACATAATGGCTGCAGAGGACTGAGAGAAAGTCCACAGGGAACAAAACAGAAGTCGGGAACAGAAGGGGAGACGAGGGCTGAGCCACTTACACAGACAGAAAGCTGAGGAGGACATGTTATTACTCCAGGATCTGCTCCATTCATTCCCTATGTGGCATCCAAGCGCTGAGCTCGGCTTTTTCCAGAGCCCCATAGAGAATGAATGGAGCTGCAGTTGTTCCCTGACTTTCCGTTCCTTCCCGATCAGACGATGGTTCGCAGTGGTCAGACCCCATGATCAGTAAGTGATCACTGAGCCTGTGGATAAGTGATAACTAAAGTTGACAAATCCCCAGGCCCGGATGGGATACACCCGCGAGTACTGCAGGAATTGATCTAGTGTATCCTGCTTTGAGCAGGGGGTTGGACCAGATGACCCAGGAGGTCCCTTCCAACTCTACCATTCTATGATTCTATGATTCTATGATTAATTAAGTAACGTCATAGATAGACCATTATTTTTAATCTTTAAAGATTCCATAATAACAGAGTCTGTACCACAGGACTGGCGTATAGCAAATGTGGTGCCAATATTTAAAAAGGGGACAAAAACCGAACTTGGAAATTATAGGCCGGTAAGCTTAACCTCTACTGTGGGTAAAATCCTGGAGGGTTTCCTAAGAAATGCTATACTAGAGTATCTGAAGAAGAATAACCTCATGACCCTCTATACAAGTCATTAGTGCGACCACACTTAGAATACTGTGTTCAGTTCTGGTCTCCGGTGTATAAGAAAGACATAGCTGAACTAGAGAGGGTGCAGAGAAGAGCAACCAAGGTTATTAGAGGACTGGGGGGTCTGCAATACCAAGACAGGTTATTACACTTGGGGTTATTTACTGTGGAAAAAAGAAGGCTTAGGGGTGATCTTATTACTATGTACAAGTATATGAGGGGACAGTACAAAGACCTTTCTACTGATCTTTTTACTCTGAGGCCTGAGACGGGGACAAGGGGGCATCTTCTACGTCTGGAGGAAAGAAGGTTTAATCATAATCACAGACGGGAATTCTTTACTGTAAGAGCAGTGAGACTATGGAACTCTCTGCCGCATGATGTTGTAATGAGTGATTCACTAATAAAATTTAAGAAGGGCATGGATGCCTTTCTTGAAAAGTATAATATTACAGGTTACAAAAACTAGATTCCTTGATAGGGCGTTGATCCAGGGAACTAGTCTGATTGTCGTATGGAGTCGGGAAGGAATTTTTTTCCCCAATGTGGAGCTTAGTGTTTGCCACAGGGGTTTTTTTTGCCTTCCTCTGGATCAACATGTTAGGCTATAGGTTGAACTAGATGGACTTAGTCTTCCTTCAACCTTAAAAACTATGTTACTATGTATGTAACTTGTTATCTTCAGACATCCCCTCTAAGCAATGGCGCACGCCAGCAGTGAAGGCGGGAGGAGACGCTGGGTACAGGGAAGACTTTACCTCTGGGGGCCACATATAGGGCATGTGAGGGGTGGACACTTCCCGTATTCACCATTACTGAGCCCCCGCTCTGTACCGCTCTTATCTGAGTGCAGGAGACACAGCAGTCACTAATCAGCCACTCTCCGGCACTTGCAGCTGTCCGAGCTCTGCTGTGCCTGTTAGGCGTGAAGTTCGGGTCCTAGGAGGCAGCGACTATGCAGCCTGAAAGCAGATCACAGCCCGGGTACCGCGTCTCCGGATAAATCTCCACCTTGTGAGCTGCTTCTTGTGCAGCAGCCCCATGCAAGTCGCTCCGCTCTCCTCAGCCAGCTCCTGCTGAAGACTGAGCTCCTCTGCCCAATCTAGGAGCCCAATAGCCCTGATCACACCAGTGGTAGCCCAGTGCTGCTGGGGGGGGCAGGGCTAGATCCGATTTACAGATAGCAAACTAATTAGCCCTAGATATTTCTAATAGCTGCAGAGCAGGCGACATAACTCTGACCGGTGTCCTCATAGACCTCTCCTCAGCCGGGGTCTAATAAGAGCAGTAAGATGGCCGTCATGGGGTCCATTGTTAGATCTCGGCTGCCATAGAAACTCATCGGCACCATGATCGCGCCTCCCTCTCTGGTCTTAAGTGCCTAAATGCTGTGAAAGCCACTGACTGTGTCATATAAGGGGTTAAGCTGCCAGGATCAGGGTTGGCTCCACTGCTGGCGCCTGAGGCAGGAGCGGGACTGTGTTATACCGCCACACGACTGCCGCAGATCTTGTAAGAGCCCTGACTGCACCTGCCTGATGATAATGTGTCCTATAACGCGGGTCCTGGTACCAGACTGCCCTTTACATATTAATCATTAGCTGGGAACCAGTTACTTACAGGTTCTAGTTTCTGATGTGTTTCCAGGACCTGTAGTTATCAACATTTTACCCTTAAGGCCCAGTTATAATATTACTGCAACACTCTCACTACATATGAGCGTCCTGTACCTCTATACCTGCCCTGTGTGCGGCACAAAAGTATATAACAAAATGTGTGTACACAAATACCTATCTCCTGAATGGTATTACTGCTAGATCTCCTGTACATAGAAATATGAGGTTCTTAGCGCACACTTTGAGCAAATTGTGCGAGCCCATCTGCCAACGTCAAGGCGACCTCTTCAGATGGGTCCCTACACTAACGCTACACTAACTTACTAACTGGGACCACCATTTTTAATGTTTATTATTACTGTACTAATGCAATCAATTGTACCTGTTATAATTCATTTTTTTAATTAGTTTTATAATTTTTTATTACTCTTGTGTTTATGATAATGGTATTACTAAAATCCCTATACTTAGTGTTGATCCAGAAGAGGGCAAAAACCCCAGGACACCTTCAGCCAATTTGTGTCACAGGGGAAAAATTCCTTCTTGACCCCGAGAAAAGGCGATCAGTCCTAGGACCCTGGATCAAATCTAATAATGTTATTACTAGTTATTAATAATTCTTATTAATATTACACAACTAATTGTACTGCTACTGTAGTTATTAGTATTTTAATTTAGGTTTTTGTACTTTTTATAGATTATATATTATTTATGTCCTGCTATCTTATTACTTTGCTATTCTAACTTTTCTATAACTACTTAAAATAATCAAAACAACACTATAATTATTTTTATATTCTTACTATTATTAACATCCTGCTATCTTATTACAGTATTATTCTACTTTCCTATCACTACTAATACTACCCTATACCTAGAGTGTTGATCCAGAAGAAGGCAAAATCTCCTGGACACCTTCAGCCAATTTGTGTCACTGGGGAAAAATTCCTTCTTGACCCCGAGAAAAGGCGATCAGTCCTAGGACCCTGGATCACACTGCTATTCTACCTACTACTATTACTACTGTTATTTTATTACTATTTTATTTATTTCTTACTATTATCACTAGTTTTATTACTCTTATTACACTAATACTGATACACTACCACTATATTACACTATCCTGCTGTTATTTGGTGGTCTTATACTTACCAGCCGGTATTGCCGTATGTGATGTTATCGGCAGAGAGGTTCCAGCAGGATGGTCCACATGATGTTCCTCTTTCCTCTCAAATACCGGTTGATGTACTGGCGGAAGTTGGTCTGGTTCTCCTTCTTCCTTCTTGTTGTTGGGATCGGTTGTCTTCTTTTCTGGCCTTTGGCCGTCACTTCCCCCCTAGGGATCTTGATGTGGAGTTTCATCTTCTTTGCTTTCTCTTCTTTCTCTTCTTCCTCTTCTTCCTCTTCTTCCTCTTCATCCAGGTAGGCGCACAGTTCTTTTAGTGTCTTCTGTCTTAAATCCATGATGTCCAGCTTTATCTTCTTTGCTGCTTTCTCCTCTTCTTCCTTCTCTTCTTCCTCGTCTTCCTCTTCATCCAGGTACTTGCGCCGTTCTTTTAGTTCCTTGCGCCTTTCTTCCCTCTTCCTTTTCTCCCTGGCTTTATACTCTTCGATGCATCTTCTTTGGGCAATGGGGTTGGTCGGCATAAGGCGCTGGAAGAGAAGAGATGAAGTTAGGAGGCTACAAGGAAGATCCGAATACACAGCTACCTTATAGAAGAGGCCGTAGCGTTGCCCTGAGTCGTCTCACTGACCTCCTTCTTGTAGAGGGGAGAAGGGAGAAACTTCACACAATATGCCAGTCTCCTCAGCTGTTCCTCAGGACTGATGTAATCTGCAGAAAACACAAACAGATATTAGGAGCAATCCTCACCGTACAAAGAGGACGTATGTATGTTAAGACTGTCAGAAGGAGCTCACTGATGGATTCTCAGTTAACTAGTTCTGCAGCCAGCAATAGACAGTACAGCACAGAGGGTACAGGAGGCAAACTGTGCACAATTTTCAATAAAACTCAGAAAAATATTTACCACCAAGTATATGCATTAAAGGAAAGAAAATGTCCCCACAGATGAGTCTGTTTAATGAAAGCCCCAGAAAGCCATGTAAGAAGAGTATAGAGAACGGTGAGTGAGTGATGGATACTACCTGCTCCAACGCTGGCAGAATACTCCATCCCCATGGTGTCCGCTGATATCTTCTCTTGTAGAAATGTCTCCACAATCTATAAAACCTCAGGAGGCGTCAGCAGAGGGTTTGGGGATTGGCTGATATTTCTTTGGTCTTAGAAACATTGGCTATAAATAATTCGGGGGCTCTGCTGGGGAAAGGGCAAATTGGGAAATGTGTAGGATATTTACTGTTCTGTATCTGAGCTTCATTAAAGGGGAATTATCAGATGGAACAAGTCATCCCCTTATCCCTGGGCTCGGTGACGACTGATAGATCAGTGGGGTCCGACCACGGGAAACTCCAGCAATCACCAAAAAAGGGCAGTGACCCCCATTAGAAGTGATGGCTGGATCCTTCCAGATGGGAGATGTGATGAGTGTGGCGCCCCCCACTGGTGTCTCAGCGTATCATGTGTTGGGGAATAATGACTTCTCCTCTGGTAAATGGGCTGATTCCTGTCAGTTGTGGTCGCTGAGTGCGTGTGATGGGATGTGGCTCCGTCCATTATATTATATCACGTCTTATACCTAGAATCTCTCGCTGATCGCAGGTGTCTGTCTTCACACTCAGATCAGATGGAACAAACTGACCACATAGGAGTTTTTTTTTTTTCCAAATTCAAACTGAGCAATCCTATTGGCTGAGTATGACTGTCGTTACCATGGTGACAGAATTTTAAAGGGACAGAACATTAATAATGTATAATAGTGTATTTTATTACATATTTCACATAATAGTGGCTGATATATGGACCTGTACAGATAATATGTGGGCGCACACTTCTATAACTCCTCATATTTTTCATACAGCAATTTGGTGGTGCTGCAGAGATATTTTGGGCGTAATATAACTTGTGCTGGCAATTGATCATCTATAAAGTAGTCTGGTAATGTATGTAATGGTCCTAAGATTGTGCTTTTATGTTCAATACAAATCTAAATATTAATCAGACGTCACTCCCTGCTATTTGAAGGGTTTTTGTCCCTTTCCCTATGTCAGAGTAGTATCACATATAGCTCGGATACGCTGCAGCCTTCAGAACAATGAGGTCCGTTGTGGCTTTTCCCTGCACATTCGGCCATTATATAAGTGACGGCAGCTGCGTTGTGTCCCTGCACGGCTGATAGCGTCGCTGTGCAGGGATTCAGTATGGTGGAGCTGCGGCTCTTTTCTTTTATGGGTCGATACAAGTCTTGTTCAGACATATAAATCTGCCTTGATTACATTGTAGAAAAGAAGGGTGACATTACAGGAGTTCCATACATTCTCAGTGTAAGATCAGTGGGGTCGGACCCCCGGCACCAGGGAGTATACAGAAGGAGCTTGTGAATGTCTTACTTTAGTGGTCTTGTAAGCTCCTCATCCCACACTTTTCCTGTATAGGACATAGAGCTTTTCTGTATACATAACTCTTATGTAAAAACAACATCCTCCATGCACATTTCTGTAGGTTGCCTGATGGTTCAGGTGTATTTACATCATTTTTTTCTACTGCCCGACCTAACAGCGTTAGCTTGCTCTTTTAGCAATCCAATTGTGTTGTTTCACATTTGGGGCGATTGTGTCAGCAGCAGGTTTCATTGTGGGGTTATATAATGGGCACTATTTTTATAGGCTTATTTGGATATTAATGCCTTTGTGAATAGATACTTTGCTGCTACCTTGCTCTTTATTATATTGTGGTGGGCAGTCTGTAGTCATATATTGAGATTTTCTGTGACTAGTTGGGCATATATATGTGAGGATTAACCATATCAGTCCCTTGCAATGGTTTTGTTATTCATTGGGGCAATTGTTGCTTTTTAGTGTTTTTTTTAACATGTCTTGTATGTTTAGTCTTTAATAAAATTCTATATTTTTGCTATTCCTTGGTGATCCCTGTCATTGCATCCTTTCTTTCTCCTTGTTTCTTTGCATCTCTATTATGTAGCTGCAGGGTTAGGGACGGCCGGTTCCTTGCAGGAATAGTTATCAGGACGGGTGCGGTTTCTGCTGTAATAACTCATTCATGTGACCCATCAGTCATCACCCGATCAGCCGGGCAATGCTCAGCACAGGCCGCGTCATCCCACTTCTCTACATCTATTATATAGACACTCCACAACTGCTCCTTCTCTTCAGAATTCAGAAAGATTTTTTTTTTTTTTATTTATTTTTTTATTTCCGCAGCCATGCAGTGACGCTAGGTAGGTGCAGAGCTAAAGGGAAACCCACCTCAGAAGAAAATTCTAGGGTCCTGATCACTAGAGATGAGAGCTTAAAGGGAATCTGTCACTAGGTTTTTGCCATATATTCCGAGAGCAGCATGATGTAGAGACAGAGACCCTGATTCCAGCGATGTGTCACTTTCTGGGCTGCTTGCTGGTGTTTTGATAAAATCTTTGTTTTATCAGTAGGAGGTTGTGACTAGAAGACTAGTAAACCTGCAACCAGGTATCCCTCATTTTTCAGGAGTGGTCAAAATTAAATAAAAAAGCGGTCTATAGGGCGCTAAAAGAATGAACACTAGAAGTGAAAAATTTTTTAGGACTAAAAAATAAATTTAATGAGCCCTTTCCACAAAGCGTTTCGATAGTGAACTATCTTCCTCAGGTGGTACATAGCGCGCTTTTTCTCCCTTTCTCTTTTCTCATTTTTCACAAGGTCTGTATAGCAGCCTTCTGCCTATGCACAGTGTACACAGAAAGCTTCCAATCAGTGGTGCAGCCGATTATACGGAGCTCAGCATTCAGAGCACTGCTAGATCTGCAGTAGATAAAACTAAAATTTATCAAAACTGCAGCAAAATAAGGGACACATTTCTGGAATCAGGTTTCTGCCCTTACATCATGCAGATGGGATAGCAAAACCTGGTGGCAGATTCCATTTTAGAGCCATCGGATATTACCTTGTGACCTCTCAAAGGGGAACTTGATGTCTAGGATGGTTATTATTTTATGTCATGTGTCTCTTGCTGCGGGATAACTTGTATGTAATGTGTTGTATGTTAGGTCTATGAACAGTACAAGTCCTTCAGTATATGGTTACCTGAGAAGCGTACCCAGCATGAAGCAGGACTTGTATTATGTTTTGTCAGGGATGATTAATGTCTGAGTGCTTTATGCTGCGTTCTGCAGTCATCTCTCTGCCATCCTCCGTACACCCATCGCCGTCCTGTTCTCACACTTCTTTATTTGGCTTTTTTCTTGTGGTCGTAATATGGAGCATGTTGTATCCATAAAGCGGTCAGATTTGCCGGACCTCATGCTGTTCTGCCGAATCAGACCTAGATCATTAGTTATAGTCTTTGTTATGTTCACATAGAAGACCAGTGGGTTTTTTCTTTTTTAGTAACAAAGTATATACAGTGGGGAAAATAAGTATTGGATACACTGACGATTTTGCAAGTTTTCCCACCTACAAAGAATGGAGAGGGCTGTAATTTTTATCGTAGGTACACTTCACCTGTGAGAGACAGAATCTAAAAATAAAAAACAGAAAATAACATTTTATAATTTTTACATACTTATTTCATGCAATTATGCAAATTAATTATTTGATACAATAGAAAAACAGATCTTAATATTTGGTACGGAAACCTTTGTTTGCAATTACAGAGGTCAGACGTTTCCTGTAGTTCTTGACCAAGTTTGCAGACACTGCAGCAGGAATTTTGGACCACTCCTCCATACAGATCTTCTCCAGATCTTTCAAGTTTCGGGACTGTTGCTGGGTGCAGTTGTCCTGTCCCCTTTGCAGAAAAGCACCCCCAAAGTATAAGGTTTCCCCCAGCATGCTTCTCAGTTGGGACGCTGTTCTTGGGGTTGTACTCATCCTTCTTCTTTCTCCAAACACGGCAAGTGGAGTTGATACCAAAAAGTCCTATTTTGGTCTCATCTGACCACATGACCCTCTCCCATGCCTCCTCTGGATCACCCAGATGGTCATTGGCGAACTTCAAACGGGCCTGGACATGTGCTGGCGTGAGCAGGGGACCTTGCGTGCCCTGCAGGAGTTTAATCCATGACGGCATAGTGTGTTACTAATGGTAATGTTTGAGACTGTAGTCTCGGCTCTCTTCAGGTCATTGACCAGGTCCTCCTGTGTAGTTCTGGGCTGATTCCTGACCTTTCTCAGAATCATCCTTATCCCACGGGTCGAGATCTTGCATGGAGCCCCAGACCGAGGAAGATTGACAGTCATCTTGTGTTTCTTCCGTTTTCTAATAATTGTGCCAACAGTTGTTGCCTTCTCACCAAGCTGCTTGCATATTGTCCTGTAGCCAATCCCAGCCTGGAGCAGGTCTACAATTTTGTCCCTGGTGTCCTTAGATAGCTCTTTGGTCTTAACCATGGTGGATAGGTTGGAGTGTGATTGATTGAGTGTGTGGACAGGTGTCTTTTATACAGGTAACGAGTTCAAACAGGTACAATAAATACAGGTGAGGAGTGCAGAGTAGGAGGGCTTCTGAAAGAAAAACTAACAGGTCTGTGAGAGCCAGATTTCTTGCTGGTTGGTAGGTGATCAAATACTTATTTCATGCAATGAAATGCGATTTAATTATTTAAAAATCATACAATGTGATTTTTTTTTGGATTTTATTTTTAGATTCTGTCTCTCACAGTTGAAGTGTACCTATGATAAAAATGACAGACCTCTCCATTCTTTGTAGGTGGGAAAACTTGCAAAATCGGCAGTGTATCAAATACTTATTTTCCCTACTGCGTGCGTGTATGTATATATATATATATATGTGTGTGTGTGTGTGTATGTACAGTACAGACCAAAAGTTTGGACACACCTTCTCATTTAAAGACTTTTTATGTATTTTCATGACTATGAAAATTGTACATTCACACTGAAGGCATCAAAACTATGAATTAACACATGTGGAATTATATACTTAACAAAAAAGTGTGAAACAACTGAAAATATGTCTTATATTCTAGGTTCTTCAAAGTAGCCACCTTTTGCTTTGATGACTGCTTTGCACACTCTTGGCATTCTCTTGATGCGCTTCAAGTGGTAGTCACCGGAAATGGTCTTCCAACAATCTTGAAGGAGTTCCCGGAGATGCTTAGCACTTGTTGGCCCTTTTGCCTTCACTCGGCGGTCCAGCTCACCCCAAACCATCTCGATTGGGTTCAGGTCTGGTGACTGTGGAGGCCAGGTCATCTGGCGCAGCACCCCATCACTCGCCTTCTTGGTCAAATAGCCCTTACACAGCCTGGAGGTGTGTTTGGGGTCATTGTCCTTTTGAAAAATAAATGATGATCCAAGTAAACGCAAACCGGATGGAATAGCATGCCGCTGCAAGATGCTGTGGTAGCCATGCTGGTTCAGTATGCCTTCAATTTTGAATAAATCTCCAACAGTGTTACCAGAAAAGCACCCCCACACCATCACACCTCCTCCTCCATGCTTCACGGTGGGAACCAGGCATGTAGAGTCCATCCGTTCACCTTTTCTGCGTCGCACAAAGACACGGTGGTTGGAACCAAAGATCTCAAATTTGGACTCATCAGACCAAAGCACAGATTTCCACGGGTCTAATGTCCATTCCTTGTGTTCTTTAGCCCAAACATGTCTCTTCTGCTTGTTGCCTGTCCTTAGCAGTGGTTTCCTAGCAGCTATTTTACCATGAAGGCCTACTGCACAAAGTCTCCTCTTAACAGTTGTTGAAGAGATGTTTCTGCTGCTAGAACTCTGTGTGGCATTGACCTTGTCTCTAATCTGAGCTGCTGTTAACCTGCGATTTCTGAGGCTGGTGACTCGGATAAACTTATCCTCAGAAGCAGAGGTGACTCTTGGTCTTCCTTTCCTGGGGCAGTCCTCATGTGCGACAGTTTCTTTGTAGCGCTTGATGGTTTTTGCAACTGCACTTGGGGACACTTTCAAAGTTTTCACAATTTTTCGGACTGACTGACCTTCATTTCTTAAAGTAATGATGGCCACTCGTTTTTCTTTACTTAGCTGCTTTTTTCTTGCCATAATACAAATTCTAACAGTCTATTCAGTAGGACTATCAGCTGTGTATCCACCAGACTTCTGCACAACACAACTGATGGTCCCAACCCCATTTATAAGGCAAGAAATCCCACTTATTAAACCTGACTGGGCACACCTGTGAAGTGAAAACCATTTCCGGTGACTACCTCTTGAAGCTCATCAAGAGAATGCCAAGAGTGTGCAAAGCAGCCATCAAAGCAAAAGGTGGCTACTTTGAAGAACCTAGAATATAACACATATTTTCAGTTGTTTCACACTTTTTTGTTAAGTATATAATTCCACATGTGTTAATTCATAGTTTTGATGCCTTCAGTGTGAATGTACAATTTTCTTAGTCATGAAAATACAGATAAATCTTTAAATGAGAAGGTGTGTCCACCTTTTGGTCTGTACTGTATATATACACTGCTCAAAAAAATAAAGGGAACACTTAAACAACAGAATATAACTCCAAGTAGTTCAAACTGTCCACTTAGGAAACGACACTGATTGACAATCAATTTCACATGCTGTTGTGCAAATGGAATAGACAATAGATGGAAATTATTGGCAATTATCAAGACACCCTCAAAGGAGTGATTCTGCAGGTGGGGACCACAGACCACATCTCAGTACCAATGCTTTCTGGCAGATGTTTTGGTCACTTTTGAATGTTGGTTATGCTTTCACACTCGTAGTAGCATGAGACGGACTCTACAACCCACAGAAGTTGCTCAGGTAGTGCAGCTCATCCAGGATGGCACATCAGTGCGAGCTGTGGCAAGAAGGTTTGCTGTGTCTGTCAGCGTAGTGTCCAGAGGCTGGAGGTGCTACCAGGAGACAGGCCAGTACACCAGGAGACAAGGAGGGGGCCGTAGGAGGGCAACAACCCAGCAGCAGTACCGCTACCTCCGCCTTCGTGCAAGGAGGAACAGGGGGAGCACTGACAGAGCCCTGCAAAATGACCTCCAGCAGGCCACAAATGTTCATGTGTCTGCACAAACGGTTAGAAACCGACTCCATGAGGGTGGTATGAAGGCCCGACGTCCACAGATGGGGGTTGTGATCACATCCCAACATTGTGCAGGACGCTTGGCATTTGCCACAGAACACCAGGATTGGCAAAGTCGCCACTGGCGGCCTGTGCTCTTCACAGATGAAAGCAGGTTCACACTGAGCACATGTGACAGACATGACAGAGTCTGGAGACGCCGCGGAGAGCGATCTGCTGCCTGCAACATCCTTCAGCATGACCGGTTTGGCAGTGGGTCAGTAATGGTGTGGGGTGGCATTTCTTTGGAGGGCCGCACAGCCCTCCATGTGCTCGCCAGAGGTAGCCTGACTGCCATTAGGTACCGAGATGAGATCCTCAGACCCCTTGTGAGACCATATGCTGGTGAGGTTTGCCCTGGGTTCCTCCTAATGCAGGACAATGCCAGACCTCATGTGGCTGGAGTGTGTCAGCAGTTCCTGCAAGATGAAGGCATTGAAGCTATGGACTGTCCCGCCCGTTCCCCAGACCTGAATCCGATTGAGCACATCTGGGACATCATGTCTCGCTCCATCCACCAACGTCACGTTGCACCACAGACTGTCCAGGAGTTGGCGGATGCTTTAGTCCAGGTCTGGGAGGAGATCGCACAGGAGACCATCCGCAACCTCATCAGGAGCATGCCCAGGCGTTGTAGGGAGGTCATACAGGCACGTGGAGGCCACACACCATACTGAACCTCATTTTGACTTGTTTTAAGGACATTACATCAAAGTTGGATCAGCCTGTAGTGTGTTTTTCCACTTTAATTTTGGGGGTGGCTCCAAATCCAGGCCTCCATTAGTTAATAAATTAGATTTCCATTGATGATTTTTATGTGATTTTGTTGTCAGCACATTCAGCTTTGTACAGAACAAAGTATTCAATGAGAATATTTCATTCATTCAGATCTAGGATGTGTTATTTGAGTGTTCCCTTTATTTTTTTGAGCAGTGTATGTATATGTGCGTGTATATATATAATTTTTTTAAATTTTTTTCAATACATATTTCACTTTGGAGCTGACATAAGTCATGGACATGGGCTCTGTATCATGATATGTCTCCAATTTAGCAAATCTAGATCATGAAAGTAACTCTGTGACCTGCCATGTTGTCACCCTGAGTAATATGCTATAGGTATCATTACTGAGTCATATAGTGATGAAGTGATTGACAGTTGCTCCTGCTTTCTATCGAGCGTCTCTCCTACTCTCTCTCTCGAGCGTCTCTCCTGCTCTCTCTCTCTCGAGCGTCTCTCCTGCTCTCTCTCTCTCGAGCTTCTCTCCTGCTCTCTCTCTCTCGAGCGTCTCTCCTGCTCTCTCTCTCGAGCGTCTCTCCTGCTCTTTCTCTCGAGCGTCTCTCCTGATCTCTCTCTCTCGAGCTTCTCTCCTGCTCTCTCTCTCTCGAGCGTCTCTCCTGCTCTCTCTCTCGAGCGTCTCTCCTGCTCTTTCTCTCGAGCGTCTCTCCTGATCTTGAGCGTCTCTCCTGCTCTCTCTCTCTCTCGAGCGTCTCTCCTGCTCTCTCTCTCTCTCGAGCGTCTCTCCTGCTCTCTCTCTCGAGCGTCTTTCTAACGTCTCTCCTGCTCTCTCCAGCCCTTGTCTGCTTGATCGCTGATACTGCCATACTTTGTGGTCTGTATACACTGTGTTCCAAATTATTATGCAAATAATATTTTCTCACATTTTCCCAAATTACCTATATGAATTGCAGTCATTGTAATTTTCCAGTCAAATAACTATTAGAGTACAATTGAAAGGTTTTTGTACAAACTGCCTATGATAACAGTATATTTAAAAAAAACAAAAAAAAAAACTCAAACTGCACTCAAAATGCATGTTCCAAATAATTATGCACAGCAGAGTTTTCAACCTTTTCATTTTAATAAAGAACAAAAAATGGTAATTTTTGAAATTATAAGCATTAGCAGGTTATTACACACTGAAATCAAACAGTTTTCAACTCAAAACTTTATTCTAGGTGATGTTACATTTGCACATAGGACCGCTTGTTCGAAAGGAGCTTCTGAACTCTCTCGTCCATTGAATTTGTCAGGTTTTGGATGGTTTCTGCTTCAATTGTTTTGCATGAGGACAGAATACCCTCCTAGAGCTGTTGCTTAGATGTGAGCTGCCTCCCGCCATCATAGACACTCCTTTTGATGATGCTCCAGAGGTTCTCAATGGGGTTGAGGTCAGGGAAGCATGCTGGCCACACCATAAGTTTGTCCCCTTTTATGCCCATAGCAGCCAGAGATGCAGATGTGTTATGTGCAGCATGAGACGGGGCATTATCATGCATGAAAATGATCTTGCTGCGGAATGCACGGTTCTTCTTCTTGAACCATGGAAGGAAGTGCTGTTTGAAAAACTCAACATACATTATGGAGTTCATCTTTACCCCTTCAGGGATCCTAAAAGGGCCGAGAATCCCTCTCCCCATGATTCCAGCCCAAAACATTACTCCACCTCCTCCTTGTTAGCGCCGTAGCGGTGTTTGCATGGGGTGTCCATCAACCAGCCATCCTCCACTCCATCCATCTGGACCATCGAGATCATTTCATGCAGGAGACGAATGCCAAGGGTGTTCAAAGCAGTCATCAAAGCAAAAGGTGGCTACTTTGAAGAACCTAGAATATAAGACATATTTTCAGTTGTTTCACACTTTTTTGTTAAGTATATAATTCCACATGTGTTAATTCATAGTTTTGATGCCTTCAGTGTGAATTTACAATTTTCTTAGTCATGAAAATACAGATAAATCTTTAAATGAGAAGGTGTGTCCACCTTTTGGTCTGTACTGTATATATACACTGCTCAAAAAAATAAAGGGAACACTTAAACAACAGAATATAACTCCAAGTAGTTCAAACTGTCCACTTAGGAAACGACACTGATTGACAATCAATTTCACATGCTGTTGTGCAAATGGAATAGACAATAGATGGAAATTATTGGCAATTATCAAGACACCCTCAAAGGAGTGATTTTGCAGGTGGGGACCACAGACCACATCTCAGTACCAATGCTTTCTGGCAGATGTTTTGGTCACTTTTGAATGTTGGTTGTGCTTTCACACTCGTAGTAGCATGAGACGGACTCTACAACCCACAGAAGTTGCTCAGGTAGTGCAGCTCATCCAGGATGGCACATCAGTGCGAGCTGTGGCAAGAAGGTTTGCTGTGTCTGTCAGCGTAGTGTCCAGAGGCTGGAGGTGCTACCAGGAGACAGGCCAGTACACCAGGAGACAAGGAGGGGGCCGTAGGAGGGCAACAACCCAGCAGCAGTACCGCTACCTCCGCCTTTGTGCAAGGAGGAACAGGGGGAGCACTGACAGAGCCCTGCAAAATGACCTCCAGCAGGCCACAAATGTTCATGTGTCTGCACAAACGGTTAGAAACCGACTCCATGAGGGTGGTATGAAGGCCCGACGTCCACAGATGGGGGTTGTGATCACATCCCAACATTGTGCAGGACGCTTGGCATTTGCCACAGAACACCAGGATTGGCAAAGTCGCCACTGGCGCCCTGTGCTCTTCACAGATGAAAGCAGGTTCACACTGAGCACATGTGACAGACATGACAGAGTCTGGAGACGCCGCGGAGAGCGATCTGCTGCCTGCAACATCCTTCAGCATGACCGGTTTGGCAGTGGGTCAGTAATGGTGTGGAGTGGCATTTCTTTGGAGGGCCGCACAGCCCTCCATGTGCTCGCCAGAGGTAGCCTGACTGCCATTAGGTACCGAGATGAGATCCTCAGACGCCTTGTGAGACCATATGCTGGTGAGGTTTGCCCTGGGTTCCTCCTAATGCAGGACAATGCCAGACCTCATGTGGCTGGAGTGTGTCAGCAGTTCCTGCAAGATGAAGGCATTGAAGCTATGGACTGTCCCGCCCGTTCCCCAGACCTGAATCCGATTGAGCACATCTGGGACATCATGTCTCGCTCCACCAACGTCACGTTGCACCACAGACTGTCCAGGAGTTGGCGGATGCTTTAGTCCAGGTCTGGGAGGAGATCGCACAGGAGACCATCCGCAACCTCATCAGGAGCATGCCCAGGCGTTGTAGGGAGGTCATACAGGCACGTGGAGGCCGCACACAATACTGAACCTCATTTTGACTTGTTTTAAGGACATTACATCAAAGTTGGATCAGCCTGTAGTGTGTTTTTCCACTTTAATTTTGGGGGTGGCTCCAAATCCAGGCCTCCATTAGTTAATAAATTTGATTTCCATTGATGATTTTTATGTGATTTTGCTGTCAGCACATTCAGCTTTGTACAGAACAAAGTATTCAATGAGAATATTTCATTCATTCAGATCTAGGATGTGTTATTTGAGTGTTCCCTTTATTTTTTTGAGCAGTGTATGTATATGTGTGTGTATATATATAATTTTTTAAAATTTTTTTCAATACATATTTCACTTTGGAGCTGACATAAGTCATGGACATGGGCTCTGTATCATGATATGTCTCCAATTTAGCAAATCTAGATCATGAAAGTAACTCTGTGACCTGCCATGTTGTCACCCTGAGTAATATGCTATAGGTATCATTACTGAGTCATATAGTGATGAAGTGATTGACAGTTGCTCCTGCTTTCTATCGAGCGTCTCTCCTACTCTCTGTCTCGAGCGTCTCTCCTGCTCTCTCTCTCGAGCATCTCTCCTGCTCTCTCTCTCTTGAGCGTCTCTCCTGCTCTCTCTCTCTCGAGCGTCTCTCCTGCTCTCTCTCTCGAGCGTCTCTCCTGCTCTCTCTCTCGAGCGTCTCTCCTGATCTTGAGCGTCTCTCCTGCTCTCTCTCTCTCTCGAGCGTCTCTCCTGCTCTCTCTCGAGCGTCTCTCCTGCTCTCTCTCTCGAGCGTCTCTCCTGCTCTCTCTCTCGAGCGTCTCTCCTGCTCTCTCTCGAGCGTCTCTCCTGCTCTCTCTCTCGCGAGCGTCTCTCCTGCTCTCTCTCGAGCGTCTCTCCTGCTCTCTCTCTCGAGCGTCTCTCCTGCTCTCTCTCTCTCGAGCGTCTCTCCTGATCTTGAGCGTCTCTCCTGCTCTCTCTCTCGAGCTTCTCTCCTGCTCTCTCTCTCTCGAGCGTCTTTCTAGCGTCTCTCCTGCTCTCTCCAGCCCTTGTCTGCTTGATCGCTGATACTGCCATACTTTGTGGTCTGTATACACTGTGTTCCAAATTATTATGCAAATAATATTTTCTCACATTTTCCCAAATTACCTATATGAATTGCAGTCATTGTAATTTTCCAGTCAAATAACTATTAGAGTACAGTTGAAAGGTTTTTGTACAAACTGCCTATGATAACAGTATATTTAAAAAAAAACAAAAAAAAAAAAACTCAAACTGCACTCAAAATGCATGTTCCAAATTATTATGCACAGCAGAGTTTTCAACCTTTTCATTTTAATAAAGAACAAAAAATGGTCTTTTTTGAAATTATAAGCATTAGCAGGTTATTACAAACTGAAATCAAACAGTTTTCAACTCAAAACTTTATTCTAGGTGATGTTACATTTGCACATAGGACCCCTTGTTCGAAAGGAGCTTCTGAACTCTCTCGTCCATTGAATTTGTCAGGTTTTGGATGGTTTCTGCTTCAATTGTTTTGCATGAGGACAGAATACCCTCCCAGAGCTGTTGCTTAGATGTGAGCTGCCTCCCGCCATCATAGACACTCCTTTTGATGATACTCCAGAGGTTCTCAATGGGGTTGAGGTCAGGGGAGCATGGGGGCCACACCATAAGTTTGTCCCCTTTTATGCCCATAGCAGCCGGAGATGCAGATGTGTTATGTGCAGCATGAGACGGGGCATTATCATGCATGAAAATGATCTTGCTGCGGAATGCACGGTTCTTCTTCTTGAACCATGGAAGGAAGTGCTGTTTGAGAAACTCAACATACATTATGGAGTTCATCTTTACCCCTTCAGGGATCCTAAAAGGGCCGACAATCCCTCTCCCCATGATTCCAGCCCAAAACATTACTCCACCTCCTCCTTGTTAGCACCGTAGCCGTGTTTGCATGGGGTGTCCATCAACCAGCCATCCTCCACTCCATCCATCTGGACCATCAAGATCATTTCATGCATGATAATGCCCCGTCTCATGCTGCACATAACACATCTGCATCTCTGGCTGCTATGGGCATAAAAGGGGACAAACTTATGGTGTGGCACCCAAGCTCCCCTGACCTCAACCCCATTGAGAACCTCTGGAGCATCATCAAAAGGAGTGTCTATGATGGCGGGAGGCAGCTCACATCTAAGCAACAGCTCTGGGAGGGTATTCTGTCCTCATGCAAAACAATTGAAGCAGAAACCATCCAAAACCTGACAAATTCAATGGACGAGAGAGTTCAGAAGCTCCTTTCGAACAAGCGGTCCTATGTGCAAATGTAACATCACCTAGAATAAAGTTTTGAGTTGAAAACTGTTTGATTTCAGTGTGTAATAACCTGCTAATGCTTATAATTTCAAAAAAGACATTTTTTTTGTTCTTTATTAAAATGAAAAGGTTGAAAACTCTGCTGTGCATAATAATTTGGAACATGCATTTTGAGTGCAGTTTGAGTTTTTTATTTTTTTAATAATATACTGTTATCATAGGCAGTTTGTACAAAAACCTTTCAATTGTACTCTAATAGTTATTTGACTGGAAAATTACAATGACTGCAATTCATATAGGTAATTTGGGAAAATCTGAGAAAATATTATTTGCATAATAATTTGGAACACAGTGTAAAGCCAGGAATCTCTGATCATGTTAGGTGTTATTATGGCATTAGCCACATGATTCTTTCTGATGAGAGTTTACAGCTGTTAACATCTTAACAATTTTCTCCTTTTTTAGTTTACTATGCACTCAGATCTTGGGAAAATAGTCCAGAATTTACTAGAAGAGTTTTGGAAAAGCCCTCCAACCCTGGCCCCAACCTCTGGCTCTTTCCCCTAGTAAGTAATTATATTGTCCTGAGATCTCAGATCCTTCCATTGTTATGGTGGAATATCATCTAAGTTTAAAGGGTTATTCCAATATTCTTAAAGTGGTGAAATTGCAAAATTCTTGTAAAATCAAGCAATTTAGTAATTTACTTGTTATTAAAAATCCTTTCCATTCTCAACAATGGAAGTATATTTAATTTTATTCTTTTCTGCTTCTGCGGTGGCAAAATACAAGTCCTTCCCAGTAGAGCTTGTAAGCACTGCCCGAAGCTGGCTGGATGGCTGGAGCGCACTGCCGGCTTCAGTGCCGCTGCTTCCCAGATGCTGCAAAGGCAAAATGATCTCTGCTTGCAGCACCAGAGAGCGCATAGTTCGGACAAGCCGCACAACACATGCCGCTGCACCAAGCTGTCAATCAAGCAGGAGCGCACTGCTCCCCATAAATCGGGAAGCGAGGAGGCTGGGGAGCGGTGCACTTCTACTTGATAAGATGGCACATCCGCTTTTAGCACTTATTTCTGCTCATCTGAACGATTGTTTACCCTCACATTGCGGCTGAATTTGTGGTTCCATGTAGCAAATGACAGTAAGTTCTAATTTTGACTGCAGGTTTCTTTGTAGAGTTGTACCTTAACTTGTACCTGAACTTTTCTTTTTCTCTCCTTTAGACTTTTAACATTATCAAAATTCAGACTTTACAAATTATGGGTCCCCTCCTTTCCATATTGTTTGATGGGAATACCCACTGTACACCAATGATGAGAGTTTTGTACCGAGTGGTTGGGGTCTAAGGGCTAGCGTTTCTCCTTGTGGAGAATGCCAAGCCAAGCCTGGCATGTCAGAGTGAGGAGACGTATATGACGCGCCCCCTGGGCCAGTGTTGTTGGGGATACCCGGAGCCGGATCAGATGGGGGTTGTAGTCTCCGAGTGGCTGTGACCCGGTCCGTGCCCAGGGTGTCAAGCTCAGTGTGTGGCAGTCCTTACTGATGTTACTAAAGTTCTTTATGTCGACTACGCCACCCGTTGAATTGCGGTCACTACGGCCGCCGCTGCAGCAGGGTCCGCTGAGGCTGATGGTGTTTGTGCAGCTTAGGTAGTATAACCCCCAACGGGAGGGGTATAGCCCCAGGGGGGTCAGGTGCAGAGGATGGTGGTTGTGGAGGTGCAGGGATGATGGTAATGAGAGTCAGAGTCGGGTTGTGCAGTTCAGGGTTCTTTACTTACTGCAGATGTTCCGGTCACTCCGGCCTTGAGTGACCACCCGAGCCGTGCTGCGTCCACCAGGTCCTGGACTTGGCCAACCCCCAAGTAGTTCTGGAGCGTGGTTCTGAGCTCCCGTTCTGTCCTGTCCTCGTCTCTGGCCTTCCCCACCAGGGATCCACCTATGTCCGGCTCCCTCGGGCCTTCTGTTGGTAAAACCCTTGACTCTGGGTTCCCTGACCCTTCGCGTGGTCTGCCTTCCGGGTGGATATGGTGGGTGGCCGTGGCAGATGCTGCCCACGGCCTCCGGTCTCTGGCTGAGGTATGCTGTAGCCCCCACCAGTTTGGGATCCGGTACCCTGTTGCCAACTCTTCACCCTGTGGTTGTATTTGGGCTCTCAGAGTTCCTTCTTTCTCCCCCTCTGGGTCTTTCGTTCTCTCCTCTCTCACTCTGGGCCTGGGGCTGCTCTGCTCCTCTGCTTTCTTCCACTGCTCTGCAAAGACTTACTTCTCACAGACTGACTGACTGACTGTGGCTGACTGACTGACTGACCCTGATCTTAGATGGTTCCCACCTTTTATACTCCCTCTATGTGTGAGCTCAGGTGACCAGCACCCAATGAGCTCCTAGCACTACCCAGACTGCTCCCCCTATCTGCCCCTACACTACTGGGATGGTCCACCCCCCTCCCACTCCAGCCAAGGACAGACTCGATCGTACCTGCACATTTCTAAGTGGGAGTACCGTTGGTCTGCCCTCCGGAAATGGGATGTGTGTAGTGCATGCAGCTAACTGAGCTCAGTTCCACACTCCATCCTTACCCGGGAGTGGAATATCACACCTCTGGCTGAGGTGCAATACCCCTGTAGCAGCCGAATCCTCAGGGTGCTACATATAAGCCGTGCATGCTCCTCTGGGCAATTAAATATGCAAATTGTCTCTTCAGAGAGGAAGAGGATTAGAACTTTAGCGCCACCTTTTGGAAGTAATCCTAAAAGTCAATATCGACCCTTTAACGAGCCTTGCTATATGACTTGTGATAAAAGCCAAACCAGATTCTCAATTTGCAGACACGGTGTGTCGGGGAAACTCTGCATGATGCCGCTGCACATGAGACTATGTTCACACGTCAGTAATCATCCATTAGGGCGTTCTAACATGATTATTGGATGTGTGAACATAGTCCGTATCCAGCAGCAATCTGATAACAGAACAGTTGTGCAGGCCCAACTTTTTTTTATGTGGCAAAAAAAAACAACTTATTTCAATTTGATCCATTTTGTAACATTGAACCCTATGGAAAACTGATTTGTTAATTAGCCATCCATTTTTTTTTCATTTTGCAAAAGGTTAATTGTTCTATTTACTGGATCAGTTTCAAAAGGAAGAAAACAGATGGCTAAGAAACGGATCCGTTTTCCATAGACGTCAGTGTTAAGAAAATGGACCGAGTTGAAATTAGTTTCTTTTCAGGTGGACAAAAAAGTTGTGTCAATTATTTTTTTTTGTGTGTGAATGAATCGCTGCTGGATCCATCCTAACTGATGATTACTGGACATGTGAACATAGGCCAACGCTATGGGAGCTGTGGAAATGGCGGTGTGTTCACAATCATTTACACTTCAGAGACCAAAGAAGTCTTCAGTTGTAGTGACAAGTTGGAGTCACAGTGATGTCAATTTATCTCCATCACTCAGCAGAAATATGTGGCGGTGAATAGAAGAGACTTGGAGCACAAAGCTGGTGCGATGGGGCGGTCATTTTCAAGACTGCTTAAGCTGTAGCGTTATTGGCAGCACATCATCGCCCTGTGTGATCAGATCGTGTGCTGCTGAGATTCTATCATATTAACCATCATTCTGTGCGGACAGAAGTGCGGCTCGCCTGTCTACACATCTCCAGAAGTGACTGCCTATGGATATGATGCTGCTGATGGGCAGAATGGGTATAATGACTAAACCCAGCATTACAGGGTGCTATATACCATCCAGACGGCTCCTCTTACTTCTCTTGTACATTTTCTGTCCGTGGATGTGCTGTATGTTGCTGCTGCCGGTAAGCAGGGCCCGGACAGTTCTCTCCCATTGTGCACCTTGCATGGCGGCTACACTAGCAGTAGAGGAGAGGTGATCATCTGGCAGCCCATGTGGAGTACGGGCTACATTGTGTCCTCATGAAGCCTGTCAGTAACCTTATCTGCACATTAACATCTCTGGTATACTAATAGGATTGCAGGGTAACTGTGTGTTAATAGTGTGTATCTGTCCGTACACAGTATGTTCAGAGCTGCAGAATTACAGCACATAATAGGCTGATCTATCTGCTGGCATGTTGGCGACACAGCATCTACCTACAGATATTGTATGTCCTATTTCATTACGATGGTGCTTAGGAGAATACTAATCTAATGAGGGAAACCCTTTCTTGTCTTTCCGCCTGTACAGCAATCCCGCAGGGAGGCCTCCGCACCCTCTTTCTGGCTTTTCTTTGTTTCCACCTTTCCCTACACAAGATAACAATAGATCAGTGCCAGTATCTGAACCTGTTCCTTCCTCATACAACTCTGCCAAAACTGCCGCCCCCGCATACGGCCTAATTACAGATCTGCCGGTGCCTGTCCCCACGTCTGAAGTAAGTGCGCAGCCGTGATCAGAAAAAGCCAAAAAATGTCCATTACACTTTAATAGGTGGGCAGGGAAGATGTTTCTGTAAAGGGGTTGTCTGGTCTAAAACGACAAGTCTGCAGTCACTGTGTATGACTGCAGACTTGTGAATCCTCACATAGAGCATACTGCACACAGTGAGGATTCTGTGGTGTCCACACCGGGAAAGGCGGTCAGGTGGCCACAAGTATACAATATGCGTACTTCCGGCCACAATCTGGCTACACTGTTTCCAGCGCGCTCAATGCAAGTGACTCACCCCCTGGGCCAGTGCTGTAGTGCGGCGTGCGTGCGCGTGGGGGATACCCGGAGCCGGATCCGATGGGGGTAGTAGTCTTCGTGTGGCGGTGACCCGGTCCGCGCCCAGGGTGGTCAAACTAAGTGGCAGTTATTGGTATGATGGTATTAGTGTCCGACTACGCCACCCGTTGAATGCGGTTATGAAACCGCCGCTGCAGGGCAGACCGCTGAGGCCGGTGGTATAGGTGTGCAGCAATGTTGATATAACCCCCAACGGGAGAGGTATGGCCTCAGGGCAGCGGATGTGGGTGTTGTTGGGTGTGATGGTGTGGATGTCCCAGCACTAACGGTGCGACAAGGAAGCACGGAGACGCGAGGGTACAGTTCAGGGCCTTTACTGATGGTACAAGGCAAATTCCCCCGGGAGTACTGGCTAGTAGTGGGGGCCTGGTTAGTCTGCGAGTAAGCCGGAGTTCCCCTGGCCAGGTGGAGTTATAGGCCTTCCCGTTAGTCTGTGCCCTTCCTGGCTACCCTGCTTTCGGCGGTTACAAGTAGCCCACGTCCCTGGGTATACCGTGTGGTGCTCACCCGTATGGCTGGTGACCTGGGGCCTCCTGTTAGCCTCAGCTCCGGGATGGCAGTGCTGGTCCCTTCGTTGTGACTGAGCCTCCGGGCTTTTATGGCCAGAGGACCTGGAATCCCCTGCCGGATGGATTCTGCTGCTGGGTATATCTTAGTCCCCACAGCCTCGGACTCCTGTGTCCGGTTTTAGTACCTTCTCCCAGGGCGAGCTCTGCACAGCTCCAGCCCCTGGCGCTTCTCCTTGGCTCCTACAGAGCTCCCGATGTCTATCTGTCCCTCTTTCTGCGTGTCCAGACCAGACTCCGTCTCTGTCTGGAACTCCTCTCTCTAACCCTGCCTCAGCCCCAGTTTATGTAGGGGAAGTTCTTCCCCTCCCAGGACTGGGCAGGAGGTGTGGCATGCTTAGGATTCCTGCCCAGGAGACCTCCCACCTGCTCACAGACGTAATACTGCTATTACTGTGGAAACCAGACCCCTGGGGTGCCACATTCCCCCCTAGTGAAATTTAGCACTCCCGGACTAAACATATTTTTTAAAACATAACAGGGTATAAACAATAACAATTAAATACATGAGATGGTCACGGCGTGTCCGTAACCGGGAAGCAATAAGGGTGTCCATTTCACCAAAGAACAGGGAGCCGTAACCAGGTAGGGGTCTGTCCTGCCCCGAGTCTTTAACAGTCTTTAGTCCATTCCTGGGTTACGCTCCAAACATATTTACAACAGAGTTCCGGTTACTCACTGTCCATAACCTGTCAGTCCATATAAAGAAATCTGTAACTGAAAAACATAATTAGCAACGGCTACAACAAAACAGGTAAACATAAAATAGTTAAAGCAACTAGCCAACTTAGATTCTCCAACGTACGGGCATCTGGCCTCTGGTAACCCTAGTGGACCTACGGAGCTCACTAACTGGTCCTGCACTACAGGGTGTAGGAGGTGTTATGGGCAGGCTGGGCAGCTTTCTGCGCACTCTTTGGCTCACTAGGGGCACGGCAGGCTCACTACTAGCAGAGGGTTGATCCTCCTGTACTGCTGGCGTGGACTCTTCTGCCTCTTGGGCCGGCTGCTTTTCCAGCTCTACTGGTTCCTCTGTAGGCACTTGCGGGGCTGGCTGGAGAAAGGTGAGGACGGGTACCACGACAGCACCGTTTACTTGTGTCCAAGACCGGGGGAAGTCTCCGAGTACAGTCCTGATCATTTCTTCCCTTTTCTCTGCGGGTCGAGGGTTTTCTTGATCTTCTTCTTCAGGGTTTTGCAGCTGCTCGGGACACTTCTTCAGGTGGTCTCTGGAGACAATGGCTGTGGTTTCTCCTCCATCCTTACTGATCACGCAAATCTTTGGGTTCTCACGGCTTGATGGCAGTACGGTGTACGGGTCCTTCTCCCACTGGTCGTCCAACTTGTGGAGCCGTCTTTTCCTCTTCAAGACCTGCTCTCCAGGTACCAGGGGAACAGCGGGAGCATACTGATTATAAGCCCTCTCTTGCCTTTCTCTAGCTTGAGACAGACTTCGCTCCACGCTCTCCTGCACTTTCCGATACTGCTGCTGCCGTCCTGTATCCCAGTCTGCCTCTGGCGAGGTGTCCTCGGGCGTCAGGACTCCCATATCCAGGTCGATAGGCAGCTTACCAGGCCTCGCTCTCATTAGGTAAGCCGGGGTACAGTGGGTAGAACCTACAGGGATGTGGTTGTATAGGTCCACCAGATCAGGCAGCTTCTCAGGCCACAGACTGCGTTCTTCCAGGGGCAATGTTTTCAGGAGGTCTATCACCACCTGGTTCATCTTCTCGCAGAGTCCATTAGTTTGTGGGTGATAGGGCGTTGTTCTTATCTTCGTGCAGCCATACAGGTTGCAGAACTCCTGGAAGACTTCCGCTTCGAAGGCTGGCCCTTGGTCTGTCAGCACTTGGTCCGGGTACCCGTGTGGACGGCAGAAGTGCTGCTGGAAGGCTCTAGCTGCTGTCTGAGCCGTTAAGTCCTTGACCGGGACCACCACCAGGAACCGGGAGTAATGATCTACGATTGTGAGGGCGTAGACATACCCAGATCTGCTTGGAGCCAGTTTCACATGGTCCAGGGCTACCAGTTCCAGTGGCTGTCGGGTGATGATGGGCTGCAAGGGAGTCTTCTGGCTGGCACGGTCCTTCCTTCTTAGGTGGCACGGTCCACAGTCTCTGCACCACCTCTCGATGGCTCCTCTCATGCCTACCCAGTAGAACCGTTCACGCAACAAGAACTCCAGCTTCTTCCACCCGAAATGTCCTGCTCCGTTGTGGTACGCCTCCAGAATCATAGCCGCGTCTCGTCTGGGGACCACTACCTGCCAGGTCAACTCATGTGTTCGAGAGTTAACCATTCTCCGGCACAACTTCTCCCTGTAGAGGAACAGCCTACTTTTCTCCTTCCACAGTTGCTTAGTCTCCTCTGGGGCGTCTGGGTCCAGACTGGCATCGGCTTGGGTCAGCATTTCCTTCACCAGACGGACTGCAGGATCACTGTCTTGCGTCTCCGCCCAGTTGTAGTGGGGCAAGGGATTGAACGTCGCGGAGCGTCTGTCCTTCACACGGTGGGAATACAGGGTAATCCCATGACGGTGGAACGCAGGGAGCTCAACTTCTTCCAGATCTTCTGGATCTTCCCCTACGTCCGGTAAGTTCGGCATTCTAGACAGGGCATCCGCGTTGGCATTTGAGCGTCCTGCCCGGTATTTGATGGTGAATTCAAAGTTGGACAGGCGAGCCATCCATCTCTGTTCCAGAGCACCGAGCCTTGCAGTGTCCAGGTGTGTCAACGGGTTGTTATCCGTGTACACGATGAATTTGGAGGAGGCAAGGTAATGCTTGAAACGTTCGGTCACTGCCCACACTACTGCCAGGAACTCCAGCTTGAATGAGCTATAATTCTCAGGGTTCCTCTCGGTGGGTCGTAGCTTTCGGCTAGCGTAAGCGATTACTTGTTCTTTTCCTTGCTGGATCTGGGACAGCACGGCTCCTAGCCCGATGTTACTTGCGTCCGTGTGGAGGATAAAGGGCTGGCTGTAGTCTGGATATGCCAGGATTTCATCCCCCGTGAGGGCCATCTTCAGCTGGCAAAAGGACTCCTCTTCCAGCTTTTCCCACCTGAAGGGCGGCTTCTGGTTTTTGGCTTTTCGAGATTGACCTATCAGGAGGTCCTGCATAGGGGCTGCCATTTTGGTGAAACCGGGAATGAATCTTCGGTAGTAGCCTACCAACCCGAGGAACTGCCGCACTTCCTTTATGCTGGAGGGTCTTGGCCAGTCCTTAATCACGGTGATCTTATCAGGGTCAGGAGCCACTCCGTCAGCACTCACCACGTGTCCCAGGTATTGCACCTTTGGTTTCAGGAGGTGACACTTGGAGGGTTTCACCTTTAGGCCGTAGTTTGCCAGAGCTTCGAACACTTCTGCCAGGTGTTTCAGGTGGTCCTCGTAGGTCTTGGAATAGACGATGACATCGTCCAGGTATAATAGGACCGTCTCGAAGTTCCGGTGTCCCAGACAGCATTCCATCAACCGCTGGAAGGTTCCTGGTGCATTGCAGAGCCCGAACGGCATACAGTTAAATTCGCTGAGACCCATCGGGGTGGTGAATGCGGTCTTCTCTCGGTCTGCCTCTGCTACAGGAACCTGCCAGTACCCGCTAGTGAGATCCAAAGTAGAGAAGAAGTTAGCAGATTTTAATGCAGCTAAGGACTCTTCTATCCTTGGTAACGGGTACGCATCTTTGTGTGTGATACGGTTGACCTTCCTGTAGTCTACACACATTCTCATAGTGTTGTCCTTCTTTTTCACTAAGACTAGTGGAGCTGCCCAGGGGCTACAGCTGTCCCTGATTACCCCAGCCTCCTTCATGTCTCTAAGCATCCCCTTGGCGTGTTGGTAGTGTGCAGGGGGTACGGGTCGGTATCTCTCCTTTATGGGAGGATGGTCTCCCGTGGGGATGTGGTGTTCTACCCCCTTTACTCGCCCGAAGTCTAACGGGTGTTTACTAAACACTCTCTCGTACTCTTGAACCACCCGATAGACTCCTTGTTTCTGGTGTGAGGGAGTGGAGTCAGTACCCAGATGTAGTTGCTGACACCAGTCCTCCACTGGTTTCTTAGAGCCGTTACCTTCCTCTGGTTGAGATGGAGGCAAGGGTTCCACGGCCTGTACAGAATTCTGGTTTATGGTGAACAATTTAGCTAGCGTGGCATACCGGGGCACGTGTACTTCTCTCTCACCGATATTTATGATGCGAACGGGCACCCTCCCATGGCGTACATCGACCACCCCCCGTGCTGTCAAAATGGTGGGCCTACTGTCTGAGTAGACGGGTTCTACCATTGCTTGGTAGTCTCTACCTCTTAGACCAATAGCTGCCCGGCACCAAATCATCATCTCACTTTTTGGGGGCATGGCAATAGGGAACGGGTCACACATTCTCACGCTACCTATCTCACCACCAGATAGTTCCACCTGTTGCCGCTTCATCAGTGCCCGGATCTCTTTTTGGAGCACACGCTGCTGGCCGGAACTGGCGTTCTTGGCAACCTGCTGTAAAATGAGAATCACCTCTGCAAGACAATTTTCAATTACATTGGTTCCCAGGGTGATTCTAGGGTGACTCTCATGACGGTCTATGTCCACTATAATCAGTCCTTGTGCCGCCAGTTCGACTTTACCGATTTTAATGGTCACCTCCTTGAATCCCACCTGCGGCACGGGCTGACCATTGCTGGCGATGATACTCAGGTCGTCGTCTGGGTAGCGGGTTATGTCCGAATCATTCCAGTACTGCTTGAAGAGCACGTACGGGATGGTGGTGACCTGTGACCCAGTGTCTAGTAGGGCACTCATAGGAATGCCATCCAGTACCACAGGCAAGATTGGACGTCCCCCTACGTATTTATCACGCCAGTTTGATGGGCCTGATGGTCTTATGCCTGGGGGTTGGCCCTCTACCCCAGGTTGTGCCCGTTTAAATGACAGTACCTTGCCACATGTCCGGGTTGATTGCAGCGGCGGCAAATAGGTCGTCCGTCCTCGTTGTATCGATCGCTGGGTCTTCCTCTGGCCGGTGGGGTCCTCCTTGGTCGGCGCCACGGGATGTCCTCCGGTCCGGATGCCAGCTCGATCTTCCCTGCAGTAGAAACCTGTAAAGACTGCACAGTTCGGGTTAGCGCGGCAACGCTTTTAGTTAGCTCTTGGACCTGATGGTGCAGGTCTGTAGCCGGGTCACTGTTTAAAGCCTGCGCATCAGCTCCCACAGGCCCTGCAGACAAGGGCGCCGTCTCCTGGTGATAAGTGATAGCAGGGCGCCTGTGGGTCACAGCGCCACCTGGTGCCGGTTCTCGGAGCACCCGGATGGCTCTGTCCTTGAACTGTGCAAAGTCCAGGTCAGGGTCCTGTAAGGCCATTGCCCGCAACTGGGTTCGGTGGGCATTGCACAGTAGACCCTCAATGAATTGTTCAGTCAACAGCTTATCTTCATTTCCCACGCTGTCAGGGTCTGCCTGCTTAATGGCTCTCAGGGCCTCTTGTAGGTTTAGAGCATAGTCTCTTATACTCTCATGTGCCCGTTGTTTGCACCCATAAAATCTTAGTTTTATTTCGGCTGAGGTGCGGGTGTCAAATGTGTCTTTCAGCCGGGTTAGTATGTCTCTGACAGTCCTCTTCCTCCCAGGTGGCCAGGACTTTACCTCCCTTTGGGCTGCCCCGATTAATTGGGCCACGAGGATGCTCACTTTTTGCGCCTCCGTGAGGGGATACACCTGGAAGAGGCTATCCAGCCTTTCTCTGAAGTCATTTAGGGTATGTAGCCAGGCTGCCCCCGGGATATAGGGCATGGTGAAAGGCATGACCGCAGCAGCGGTGGCGCTGGCGGCGGCTGTGGCGGTGAAGCTCTCCTCCGTATCCGACATCCTCCTCCCCCCTAGTGGACCGTGGCCTACCTTGCGATGATCCTCTTCCGTAGGCCGCGGCTCCGCAGTCGATCGTCGGGGTTGAGGACCTGGCGTCGCGATCCGATGACGTCAGCGTCGCTCTTCCTCCCTTCCAGGACCTTGCGCAGCGTCAGCGTGGGGCGGAGCTTTGGATCTCGCGCGCTTTCGGCGTCCACGCCCCTCTTCTTCCTGCTCGGCGTCCCCAGGATGGCGTCCAATGGCGGGAAAACTCCACGGATGGCGGGAAGAAGGCAGAAGATGGCGTCGGATGGCGGGAATCGGCTCCAGATGGCGGGAAACGACTCCGGACGGCGGGAAACTTCACCACAGGTAAGTATAAAAGTCTCTTTTTTCAGGCACGCAGTACCCGGTGGTTGCGGGCACGTAATCCTGCCGACTACGCCAAAGTTGACTCACCCCCTGGGCCAGAGCTGTAGTGCGGTGCGCGTGCGCGCGGGGGATACCCGGAGCCGGATCCGATGGGGGTAGTAGTCTTCGTGTGGCGGTGACCCGGTCCGCGCCCAGGGTGGTCAAACTAAGTGGCAGTTATTGGTATGATGGTATTAGTGTTCGACTACGCCACCCGTTGAATGCGGTTATGAAACCGCCGCTGCAGGGCAGACCGCTGAGGCCGGTGGTATAGGTGTGCAGCAATGTTGATATAACCCCCAGTGGGAGAGGTATGGCCTCAGGGCAGCGGATGTGGGTGTTGTTGGGTGTGATGGTGTGGATGTCCCAGCACTAACGGTGCGACAAGGAAGCACGGAGACGCGAGGGTACAGTTCAGGGCCTTTACTGATGGTACAAGGCAAATTCCCCCGGGAGTACTGGCTAGTAGTGGGGGCCTGGTTAGTCTGCGAGTAAGCCGGAGTTCCCCTGGCCAGGTGGAGTTGTAGGCCTTCCCGTTAGTCTGTACCCTTCCTGGCTACCCTGCTTTCGGCGGTTACAAGTAGCCCACGTCCCTGGGTATACCGTGTGGCGCTCACCCGTATGGCTGGTGACCTGGGGCCTCCTGTTAGCCTCCGCTCCGGGATGGCGGTGCTGGTCCCTTCGTTGTGACTGAGCCTCCGGGCTTTTATGGCCAGAGGACCTGGAATCCCCTGCCGGATGGATTCTGCTGCTGGGTATATCTTAGTCCCCACAGCCTCGGACTCCTGTGTCCGGTTTTAGTACCTTCTCCCAGGGCGAGCTCTGCACAGCTCCAGCCCCTGGCGCTTCTCCTTGGCTCCTACAGAGCTCCTGATGTCTATCTGTCCCTGTTTCTGCGTGTCCAGACCAGACTCCGTCTCTGTCTGGAACTCCTCTCTCTAACCCTGCCTCAGCCCCAGTTTATGTAGGGGAAGTTCTTCCCCTCCCAGGACTGGGCAGGAGGTGTGGCATGCTTAGGATTCCTGCCCAGGAGACCTCCCACCTGCTCACAGACGTAATACTGCTATTACTGTGGAAACCAGACCCCTGGGGTGCCACACAAGTGTATTGTGCGAGGCCTTGAACTGTAGTTGGATTCTGGCTGGGAGTATGCATAGCGCGTACTTGCAGACAGCAGTACACACTATGTGAGAATTCACAAGTCTGCAGTCAGTGTCATGTCGGATCAGAAAACCCCTTTAAGAGCTTGTCTAATCTTGTTTCATCAGGAGCACACTGCTCCTCTGTCTTGCTGGCTACCTCCTTGCTGGGGGCAGTGCTCTCCTGAAGATGGACAGTCTCAACCAGCAGCATGGTCGCGCCGCTTGTCTGAACTATGCACTTTCCTCTGCTGTCGGCAGAGACCGCTTTGACTTTGCAGCGTCGGAGGAGCACAGAGGTACTGAATCCAGGGATCCGGCCAACTTCAGAGCTGCACTTGCAAGCTGTATAGCAAACTGCTTTCCTTGCCTAGGAGACTGGCCACCACTGATAGACAGCAGCAGTGGCCGGTAACCTAGGCACCGAACATTTCTGTTTCTGTAGTCTCTCACCAGTACCTGTATATATTTCTTAGGTGGGTATGAACGGCTTTACATATAAGATGCCTGATCTCCCTGAAACGTTTCCTGAGCTGTCAGATTTGAGGTTTGTATTTTTACAACTAAAATAAAAAAAAAAAAAAGTTTAATTTTTATTTGTCAAAAAAAAAATTCTGAATTCTATATTAGTTCTAATGATAAAATGACATCCATCCTAGTATTCCCCAGGGCCACCCCTATAGATAAGTCTGTGCGTGCTTATTCTGCACACTAGCTTCTCTGTACCCTGTTGTAACATTTCCATGAAAGTCTTCCACGCCCGTTTTGAGGAATGAAGAGTTTCTCTGGTTCTTGGGAAAAAAAATATAGATAGATAGATATACAGTACAGACCAAAAGTTTGGACACACCTTCTTATTTAAAGATTTTTCTGTATTTTCATGACTATGAAAATTGTACATTCACACTGAAGGCATCAAAACTATGAATTAACACATGTGGAATTATATACTTAACAAAAAAGTGTGAAACAACTGAAAATATGTCTTATATTCTAGGTTCTTCAAAGTAGCCACCTTTTGCTTTGATAACCGCTTTGCACACTCTTGGCATTCGTCTTTGTGCGACGCAGAAAAGGTCACCAGACCTGAACCCAATTGAGATGGTTTGGGGTGAGCTGGACTACAGAGTGAAGGCAAAAGGGCCAACAAGTGCTAAGCATCTCTGGGAACTCCTTCAAGATTGTTGGAAGACCATTTCCGGTGACTACCACTTGAAGCGCATCAAGAGAATGCCAAGAGTGTGCAAAGCAGTCATCAAAGCAAAAGGTGGCTACTTTGAAGAACCTAGAATATAAGACATATTTTCAGTTGTTTGACACTTTTTTGTTAAGTATATAATTCCACATGTGTTAATTCATAGTTTGATGCCTTCAGTGTGATTGTACAATTTTCAAAGTCATGAAAATACAGAAAAATCTTTAAATGAGAATGTGTGTCCAAACTTTTGGTCTGTACTGTATATATATATATATATATATATATATATATGTGCGTCTCATAAAATTAGAATATCATCAAAAAGTTAATTAATTTCAGTTCTTCAATACAAAAAGTGAAACTCATATATTATATAGAGTCATTACAAACAGAGTGATCTATTTCATGTGGTTGTTTCTGCTAATGTTGATGATTATGACTTACAGCCAATGAAAACACAACAGTCATTGTCTCAGTAAATTAGAATTAAGAAAAAAACACCTGCAAAGGCTTCCTACGTGTTTAAAAAGGCCCCTTAATCTGTTTCAGTAGGCTCCACGGTCATGGGGAAGACTGCTGACTTGACAGATGTCCGGAAGGCAGTCATTGACACACTCCACAAGGTCCCAAAGTTCCAATTTTAATTTGGGAATCAAGGTCCCAGAGTCTGGAGGAAGAGTGCAGAGGCACATAATCCAAGCTACTTGAGGTCTAGTGTGAAGTTTCCACAATCAGTGATGGCTTGGGGAGCCATGTCATCTGCTGGTGTAGGTCCACTGTGTTTTATCAAGACCAAAGTCAGCGCAGCCGTGTACCAGGAAATTTTAGAGCTTTTCATGCTTCCCTCTGCCGACAAGCTTTTTGGAGATGGAAATGTCATTCTCCAGCAAGACTTGGCACCTGTCCACACTGCCAAAAGTACCAATACCTGGTTTAAAAACAACAGTATCACTGTGCTTGATTGGCCAGCAAACTCGCCTGACCATAACCTCATAGAGAATCTATGGGGTATTGTCAAGAGGAAGATGAGAGACACCAGACCCAACAATGCAGAGGAGCTGAAGGCTGCTATCAAAGCAACCTGGGCTTCCATAACACCTCAGCAGTGCCACAGGCTGATCGCCTCCATGCCACGCCGCATTGATGCAGTAATTGATGCAAAAGGAGCCCGAGCAAGTATTGAGGGCATTTACTGAACATACATTTCGGATTTTAAAATCATTTTTTAAGCTGTTATAAAATATTCTAATTTACTGAGATAATGACTTTTGTGTTTTCATTGGCTGTAAGTCATAATCATCAACATTAACAGAAATAAACACTTGAAATAGATCACTCTGTTTGTAATGACTCTATATAATATATGAGTTTCACTTTTTGTATTGAAGAACTGAAATAAATTAACTTTTTGATGATATTCTAATTTTGTGAGAAGCACCTGTATATCTACACTGACCACAAAACGTTAGGGATATGTGGCTTTCTGGTGAAATGTATGGAAAATGTAAAAAGTTCCCTCTACAGTAATATATTATAATACAAGTAGGGCGTTTAAGTAGAAGCATGTAACGGTGATTTCCTCATCTCAAACCATTTATTGAAACAAATGCCAACAACAGTGGTGGGTATACCCCAACAAAAAATGTCAATGTCTCAATAACTTGTCATGTGGCCTTGAGCAGCATCAATTACAGCTCGACAATGAATTCTCCTGCTGTTCACAAGTGGAGTTATTGTCTGCTGAGGCATGGCATCCCACTCTTCTTGGAGGGTGCAGGGCTGTGGAGTCTGAGTTGGTGTCTATTTTGGTGGAGTCGGTATAAAATGGACCCACTCCGACTCCTAAAATATATAATAAATTGGGTACAGCAGTACAATACAGGATGTGCTGTAAATGTTTCCATAAGAATTTGTGAAAGTTATGAAATGTCCTATAAATGTCTGTTCTGTTCCTGATCTAAGGATCTCGGCTTTTAGTTCAGATGAATCTGTGCTGCACTTTATGTACACGCTCAGTAGTGACCAGGGCTGTGGAGTCAGAGTCGGGAGTCGGAAGTTTGGCTTACTGACACCACAGCCCTGGAAAGGGCGGTTCTCAGGTCATTGAGGTTCTGGGGTACAGAGTTACGAGCCTCTACACAGCGACTCAGCTGATCCCATAGGTTTTCTATGGGATTCAGGTCTGGAGAAAATGCAGGCCACTCCATTTGAGGTTCCCCTGTCTCCAGCAGCCATTCCCTAATGATGCAACCTCAATGAGCTGGAGCCTTGTGATCCATGAAGATGAAATTAGGCCTGTGTTGTGAATGCAGAGGGACAATGACAGGATTAATGTTGTTATTCAAGTAGTAGGGGCTGTTTAATACCAATTCTAATTGAACCCCAAATTTTATTGGGCGATACATGGATCAAACACCTGATGTGAATTTTGCCATTAAGCTCCTTGTTAGAGAACAGTAAGTTGTGCAAAAAGTACTGAAACATTGAACAGTTGGACATGTGCATCCAAAAGTTTAGAGAAGGTCACATTAAGTTCACCTGAAAAGGTTAGAGGGCATTTTAGGTTCATCCTGAAATTTCACCCAAAAGCCAAATATTCCTAACTTTTTGTGGGTAGTGTATATACACACACATACATATACATGGTGGTAAAAATAGTATTTGATACACTGCCGATTTTGCAAGTTTTCCCACCTACATAGAATGGAGAGGTCTGTAA
Source organism: Phyllobates terribilis (assembly GCF_046119375.1). Taxonomy (NCBI): domain Eukaryota; kingdom Metazoa; phylum Chordata; class Amphibia; order Anura; family Dendrobatidae; genus Phyllobates; species Phyllobates terribilis. The sequence continues at coordinate 164,267 of NW_027363819.1, read as the reverse complement.
TTTTTATCGTATATCCACTTCAACTGTGAGATACAGAATCTAAAAATAAAAACCAGAAAACCACATTGTTTGATTTTCAAATCATTAAATTGCATTTTATTGCATGGAATTAGTATTTGATTTCCTACCAACCAGCAAGAATTCTGGCTCTTACAGACCTGTTAGTGTTTCTTTAAGAAGCCCTCCTACTCTGCACTCATTACCTTTTATTAATTGCACCATATAAACCTGTATAAAAGACACCTGTCCACATGCTCAATCAATCACACTCCAACCTCTCCACCATGGCCAAGATCAAAGAGCTGTCTAAGGACACCAGGGACAAAATTGTAGACCTGCACAAGGCTGGCATGGGCTACAAGGCAGTAGACAATGAGCTTGGTGAGAAGTCAACAACTGTTGGCACAATTATTAGAAAATGGAAGAAACACAAGATGACTGTCAATTCTCCTCGGTGTAAGGCTCCATGCAAGATCTCGCCTTGTGGGGTAAGCATGATTCTGAGAAAGGTCAGGAATCAGCCCATCACTACACAGGAAGACCTGGTCAATAACCTGAAGAGAGCTGGGACCACAGTCTCAAACAACAGCACATGTCCAGCCCCATTTCAAGTTTGCCAATGACCATCTGGCATGGGAGAAGGTCTTGTGTAGAGATGAGCGTTGTTCTACTCGAACTGTTCGCCAATCTCAAATTCGAGCTGTTTTGGGCGGTGTTCGAGCCGTTCGGCGAACACGAACAATTTGAGAAAAATTCGGCTGTTCGAGGTTATGTTCGATAACTGTTCGTTCACCAAAATCATAACTGTATTTTTTCTCAGTAATGATGAAAATTAATGTTAATACGCAGTTTGAGTGTACAGCGGGGTGGGGGGAGGGGCAGGGGATGGATCTCTGCAGGAACAATGAAGATCTCCATTTTTTTTTCTCTTTCCCGCATTTACAGTGGGGAGGTGCAATCTGTCAGCCTATCAGCAGCGCACACACGGAGCGAAGTCCTTTTTTTCACACAAGCAAGGGCATGTGTCATTGGCAGTGTATATCACATGTCCTTGCCCTATAAGACCAAGCCATTTTCCCCGTCGCCACCATTTTCTCACTGCTGCAGCTGCGTGTTAGACGGCACCGCTGTTGCTGTGTGCGCTATACCTTGTTAATTTCAAGCCAATTTTCGCACAAATCTACAGATAGCTTGGGAGTAGGGAATAGTTGTGATTGCAGTCCTTTTAAGGACTAGGTTACAGCATTTCCTACGACTTTTATCAGGCAGGTCTGTGCTCTTAAATAGATAGGTTGTGGGAGTAAAGACTAATTGTAATTGGAGTCCTTTTCAGGACTAGGTTACATCAGTTCCTATCAGTTTTTGCCAGGCAGGTCTGTGCCAGTGCTGTGCAAGTTTTTTTCACAGCATTTGGCTGAATCTAGCAAAGCTAATCCTTTTTGGCCTATTGCAGAGTGTGTTAGTCAGTGGAGTAGCCTATCTGTGTTGCAAGATATACCACCTGTGTATAGAATACCAATTTTTTTACTGCACCTAGTGAAGTAAAATCTTTTGGGCATAGCATCATTCTATTAGTCCATCTATACTGACCTCCATCAGGTTGCAAACTGAATATAATTTTTTTCTGCATCTAGCTCTGAAAAAATATTGGGCTTCTAGCTGTGTGTGGGTCTTGTTCTATTAATCCATCTATACTGACCTCCATCAGGTTGCAAACTGAATATAATTTTTTTCTGCATCTAGCTCTGAAAAAATATTGGGCTTCTAGCTGTGTGTGGGTCTTGTTCTATTAATCCATCTATACTGACCTCCATCAGGTTGCAAACTGAATATAATTTTTTTCTGCATCTAGCTCTGAAAAAATATTGGGCTTCTAGCTGTGTGTGGGTCTTGTTCTATTAATCCATCTATACTGACCTCCATCAGGTTGCAAACTGAATATAATTTTTTTCTGCATCTAGCTCTGAAAAAATATTTGGCCTTCTAGCAGTGTGTGGGACTTGTTCTATTAGTCCACCTATACTGACCTCCATCAGGTTGCAAACTGAATATATTTTTTTCTGCATCTAGCTCTGAAAAAATATTGGGCTTCTAGCTGTGTGTGGGTCTTGTTCTATTAATCCATCTATACTGACCTCCATCAGGTTGCAAACTGAATATAATTTTTTTCTGCATCTAGCTCTGAAAAAATATTTGGCCTTCTAGCAGTGTGTGGGACTTGTTCTATTAGTCCACCTATACTGACCTCCATCAGGTTGCAAACTGAATATATTTTTTTCTGCATCTAGCTCTGAAAAAATATTGGGCTTCTAGCTGTGTGTGGGTCTTGTTCTATTAATCCATCTATACTGACCTCCATCAGGTTGCAAACTGAATATAATTTTTTTCTGCATCTAGCTCTGAAAAAATATTTGGCCTCCTAGCAGTGTGTGGGACTTGTTCTATTAGTCCACCTATACTGACCTCCATCAGGTTGCAAACTGAATATATTTTTTTCTGCATCTACCTCTGAAAAAATATTGGGCTTCTAGCTGTGTGTGGGACTTGTTGTATTAGTCCATCTATACTGACCTCCATCAGGTTGCAAACTGAATATATTTTTTTCTGCATCTACCTCTGAAAAAATATTGGGCTTCTAGCTGTGTGTGGGACTTGTTGTATTAGTCCATCTATACTGACCTCCATCAGGTTGCAAATTGAATATAATTTTTTTCTGCATCTAACCCAGCCAATAGTTTTGGCCTAATACCACAGTTTGGCCACTCAGCTCTGCTCGGTTACCATCCATTGTTTTTTTGTGCAAACAACTCCAGAGTTGTGAATTAGTTAACCACCAAAATGAGTGGAAAAAGGCCTGCTGCTGGTGGAAAGGGGAATAGGAGTGTTGGGAAGGGGAAAAAAGGTTGTGTCCGTGGGGTAGGTGTTAAAGCAACAGTAACATCTGCAGAAGAAAGACCATCTTCCAGCCAAACTAAAATGTCTACTTCTTTTAGCGGACAATGTGATAAGATCCCTTTCTTACGGCCACGCCAATCGCTACAAATTCCAGATGAGGCACAAAAACAGCAGGTGCTTCAACGGATATCAAGTGCTCCTTTAAGTGGGCTCTCCTCCACATCAACTTCAACATCACAAATACTCCAGTCCTCAAAGGTGTCACCCAAATCGCACTTGCTTCCTCACAGCTCCCAAATCTCCAGCTGCCCGTCTGAGTATGAGGTAGAACAGATGGTTGAGTCTGCAGAGCTGTTTACTCATACTATAGCCTGGGAATCAGAGGTCGACTCCAGCGCTTCTGTGAATCCAGACGAGGAAATGATCTGCACTGATGCCCAGAATCTTTATGAGTCGGATCCAGGACCAGACGCAGAAGGTTCTGACCATAATGTAGACCCTCATTCCCAAACTGTAACTCCTGTTGGTGGAGACAATGAGGAAGACGATGATAAGACTCAAATACCTGATTGGAGCGACAACTTTAGTTTTTTGTCAGGGCAGGAACAGGTTGGCTCTGAGGACGACGGGTGTGATAACGCACAGGGTGATGATGATGAGGTCGGAGATCCCACTTACTGTCAACCCAAAGTCAGCCAAGAGATGAGGTCAGCAGAGGAGGTGGAGGAAGATGCTAGTGACGACGAGGTCAGGTTGCGCCTTCCTGGACAGAGACGTAGTACTGGAAGCACGTGAACAACTGCATCCTCAAACACAACTCTGCCTCTCACCACAAGTCGTGGTGGCTCTTCAGGTCGCATGGGTGCTAAGCCTTGCATAGCCTGGGCATTTTTTCAGATCGATAAAGATGACCCAACTCGTGTTATCTGTAACATTTGTCAGCAAAAGCTAAGTAGAGGCCAAAAAATACATAGTTTGAGTACTTCATGCATGAACCGGCACATGGACATGAAGCATAAGTTGAAGTGGGAAGCTCAGTGTGCTACAATGCGGCCTAGCCGGCCGGGCCAACCACCGTCTGCCATATCTTGTGCATCCACGGCCTCTTCATCCTCTGTGACTGGGGGGACAGCAGTCACACCTGTTTTGGGGCGCAGACCTGCCACCTCTTTACCCGCAACAGCCAGCGTGATTGGCAGGTCATCATTTTCTTTGGAGGTGGGAACACCAGCTGGTGTTGAGCGCTGTCCGACATCGATAGCACCACCTTTGGATCAAGGCAACCTAACATGTCCGTCTGCATCTTCCTCACAGACCGGCAGTTTGCCGGGGACACCCTTATCAACCCCGTCTAAGCACAATAGCCAGCCCTCGGTCCCTCGGATGTGGACAAGTAAAAGACCATTTCCTCCTAGCCATGAGAAAGCTAAGAGGTTGAATTTCACCATCTGCAAGCTCTTGGCTACAGAAATGCTGCCTTTCCGCCTGGTGGACACAGAGGATTTTCGAGACCTTATGTCCGTCGCAGTGCCCCAGTACCAGATGCCCAGTCGGCACTACTTCTCAAAGAAAGGTGTGCCTGCGCTCCACCAGCATGTCGCACACAACATCACCGCTTCTTTGAGAAACTCTGTGTGTGACAGGGTGCATTTCACCACAGACACTTGGACGAGTAGGCATGGACAGGGGCGTTACATGTCGCTGACTGGGCACTGGGTAACTATGGTGACAGCAGGACAAGGGGCTGCTGTCCAAGTCTTGCCGTCCCCACGAGTTGTGCGTCAATCCTCTTTATGTCAAAGTTCCTCCACTGCTTCTGCCTCCTCAACCTCCTCTCGGTCTTCCACCTGCACCCAAAGCCTGTCTGGTCATGCCACAAGCTTTCTAACTGCGCAGAAGGGATCCTGCACACCTCCTTACTATGCTGGCAGTAGGGCTCAACGTCATCAGGCGGTTTTTACATTGAAATGTCTGGGAAATGTGAGTCACACAGCTGAGGAGTTGTGGTCAGCTCTGGAGAACCAATTTCATGAATGGTTGTCTCCACTGGACCTGAAACCAGGGAAGGCCGTGTGCGACAATGCTGCAAACCTGGGTGCGGCCCTTCGCCGGGGCAATGTCACACATGTGCCTTGTATGGCTCACGTGTTGAACCTGGTTGTCCAACAATTTTTAGCCCACTATCCCAGACTAGATGGCCTTCTGCAGAGGGCACGGTCGCTGTGTGCTCACTTCCACCGTTCGCATCCCGCAGCTCAGCGACTTACATCTCTACAGAAGTCGTTGGGCCTGCCACTTCACCGGCTAAAATGCGATGTGCCTACCCGGTGGAATTCAACTCTGCACATGTTGCAGCGACTGTGGCAGCACCGACAAGCCCTGGTGCAATACGTTCTGACGTATAGCCTGGGCCAACGAGATTCAGAGGTGGGGCAAATCACGCTGGAGGAGTGGTCTCAGATCAGGGACCTATGCACCCTTCTGCACAGTTTTGAAATGGCGACGAAGATGTTTAGTGCTGACGATGCCATTATCAGCATGACTATTCCGGTGATTTACATGCTGGAGCACATGTTAAACAGAATTCGGAGTCAGGTGGTGGCACAAGAGGAGGTGGAGGAAGTAGAGGAGGAGGAGTTGTATGCGGAAGGGCTAACATCTGCAAGGTCCAGACGGTCGGCAGCACCAAGGCGGCAGGCATGTGAGGGTGGGGGAGATGGTTTTACCAGGGCGCATGGTAGCAGCCAAACTAGTGAGGAAGGTGCAGGAGCCCAGGAAGAAGTGGAGGACGAACTGATGGAAGACTCATCAGATGAGGGAGACCTTGATCACATTTCTGTTGTGCGAGGTTGGGGGGAGAGGACAGAGGAAGGAAGCATGATTGTTACCTCGCCACCAACACAACAGGGACTTGGTGCTCCTGGATGCGCAACACACATGAGTGCCTTCTTGCTGCACTACCTGCAACATGACCCTCGAATTGTGAGTATTAGAAATAATCCTGACTACTGGGTTGCCACACTGTTAGATCCCCGGTACAAAAGTAAATTTGCAGAAATTATTCCTGCCATAGAAAGGGATGCACGCATGCAGGAGTATCAGCAGAGACTGTTGCAGAATCTTACATGTGCTTTTCCACAAAATACCAGTGGTGCACGTAGTGAATCTCACAGTTCCAACTTGCCAACCGTGGGACCGTCAAGTGTTCAGCACTGAAACCGTAACAGAACCACAGTATCTGCTGGTAACATCAATTTTGCGGAATCATTTCACCACTTTTTTAGCCCATCCTTTGCAAGGCCACAGGAGACAAGAAGTCTGACACATAGTCAACGCCTAGAGACGATGGTACAGGAGTATCTCCAAGTAAACATTGAAGCCACGACTGTGTCACTGGACCCTTGCTCTTTTTGGGCTTCCAATCTGGATAAATGGCCGGAGCTAGCCACTTACGCCTTGGAGATCTTGTCATGCCCCGCAGCCAGCGTTCTGTCTGAACGTGTGTTCAGCGCTGCTGGTGGTGTGCTGACAGATAAGCGCACGCGGCTCTCCACTGATAATGTAGACAGACTCACGTTCATAAAGATGAACAAATCATGGATCCGAAACGACTTTTCTACCCCTGTGTCATCCTGGGGAGAGTAAAAGCTTGATGATTGGTTAAAATCACCCTACCAACCGTTTTAAGCTTTCAAATTACTAATCATGTTTATCTGTATCTTGACTGGAAAATAATTTGGGCTTTGTAGCAGTGTGCAGCACTGATCCTATTAGGCCATCTATACTAAAGCTTCACCAGATTTAAAATTTAAAATAATTTTTAGCTGCATCTAGCCCGGAAAATAATTTTGGGGCTCCGAGATGCGCAAGACACATAAGTGCCTTCTTGCTGCACTACCTGCAGCATGACCCTCATATTGTCAGAATTCGAAGTAATCATGACTACTGGGTTGCCACACTCTTAGATCCCCCAAACTTTTCGATCAACCTTTTCATTTTAATAAAGACCAAAAAAATGGTCATTTTTGAAATTATAAGCATTATCAGGTTGTTAGAAACTGAAATCAAACAGTTTTCAACTCAAAACTTTATTCTAGGTGATGTTACATTTTCACATAGGACCCCTTGTTCGAAAGGAGCTTCTGAACTCTCTCGTCCATTGAATTTGTCAGGTTTTGGATGGTTTCTGCTTCAATTGTTTTGCATGAGGACAGAATACCCTCCCAGAGCTGTTGCTTAGATGTGAACTGCCTCCCGCCATCATAGACACTCCTTTTAATGATGCTCCAAAGGTTCTGAATGGGGTAGAGGTCAGGGGAGCATGGGGGTCACACCATAAGTTTGTCCCCTTTTATGCCCATATCAGCCAGAGATGCAGATGTTTTATGTGCAGCATGAGATGGTGCATTATCATGCAGAAAAATGATCTTGCTGTGAAATACACGGTTCTTCTTCTTGAACCATGGCAGGAAGTGCTGTTTGAGAAAATCCACATACATTATGGAGTTCATCTTTAGCGCCTTCAGGGATCCTAAAGGGGCCGACAATCTCTCTCCCCATGATTCCAGCCCAAAACATTACTCCACCTCCTCCTTGTTGGCGCTGTAGCCGTGTTTGCGTGGGGTGTCCATCAACCAGCCATCCTCCACTCCATCCATCTGGACCATCGAGCGCTGCACGGCACTCATCCGTGAACAAAACTGTTTTGAAATCAGTCTTCATGTAATGTTTGGCCCACTGGAGCCGTTTCTGCTTGTGTGAAGTGGATAGAGGAGGTCGACAGGATGGCGTATGCACAGCTGCAAACCTCTGAAGGACCCTGCATCTTGTTGTTCGGGGGACGTTGGAGGCACAAGCAGCTTCAAAAACTTGTCTGCTGCTATGACAAGGCTTTTTGGCCGCTGCTCTTTCAACCTGACGTAATTGCCTGTAGGAAAGAGTCCTCAATTTGCCCTTATCAGCACGCACACGTGTGTACTGTGAATCAGCTACATACTTCTTGATTGCCAAGACACTTCATCCTGATCATCGCACAATGTTGATTGTAGTCATGCCTTGACCTAAACACTCCACAATTTGTTGCTTCTCAGCAGCCGACACATCCTTTTTCTTTCCCATTTTGGCAGAAAATGTAGGCTGCTTAATAATGTGAGAGAGCCTTCTTAAGTAGTCTTGCCTTTCATTGGACACACCTGCCAAACTAATTAGCACAGGTGTCTGCAATTGCTTACAGTGATATAAAGAGCCCTGACACACATCACCATCAATGAGTTTAACTGACAAACAAACAAATTCTTCCCTTATCACTCCTAAACACGTTTTGTATAATAATTTGGAACGCGGTGTACATGTGCTTTTCCACAAAACACCAGCGGTTCACGTAGTGAATCTTACAGTTCTAACTTGCCAACCGTGGTCTGTATGGAGTTGTTCAATAAAGGGCCCAAAATTAAGATAACATAGATGGGAGAGGTCTCTATGAATAGGAATTCCTAAGTATTTGATACCCTGTGAGGGACAGGCAAAGGGAAAGTTGGACTGGATGGAATCCTATATGGATTTGGGGAGGGAGACATCGAGGGCCTCAGACTTCGCTGCATTGATTTTAAAATTTGACCATGTAACAAAGTGATCTATTTCAGCCATAACAGCAGGGATGGATATATGTGATTGAGTGATATATACTAGGACATCATCAGCAAATAGAGAGCACTTGTACTCGGTGCCTCCCACCTCAATCTACCTAATATTGGGGTTATGGCGAATTGATGAGAGCAGGTGCTCCGTCACTAGGATGTATAAGAGAGGGGACAGAGGACATCACTGCCTTGTCCCATTGGTGATTGTGAAAGGTGATGAAAATGTTCTGACGCACCCCCTGGGCCTTGGGACACCCGGAGCCGGACCCTTTTTGGTGGATGCTGGTGGTTGTAGTCTCCGTGGCGGCAACCCGGTTCCGTGGCTCAGGGCGGTCAAACCAGTGGCGGAACTATTTATGTGGTTTTGATGTTTAAATGTCCGACTACGCCACCCGTGGATTGCGGTCAGAGTGAACCGCCGCTCCAGGGCAGACCGCTGAGGCTGGTGTTGTGGGTGCAGCAGAGCGTAGCATAACTCCCCACGGGAGGAGTATAGCCTCAGGGCAGTGTATGCGGAGGATGGGGGTGATGGTGCAGGGCAGCAGCAGTAACGACACGGAGCCAGTGATGCAGTCCAGGGCCTTTACTCACAGTTCTTATTATCCAGACCACGTCTGCAGGTAACGGCTGCCCACGACGTACTGTGCTCACCAGGTGAGGGGCTCGGACAACTCCCAGATAACTTTGGAGCACTTCACAGGACCCCCTTTGTGTGTCCTTTGTCTGGCCTTTCTTACCAACCCTTCTGTCCGGCTGCCTCGGGCCTCCTCTTGGTAAACTTGGCGCCAGTTTCCCTGACCCTATGTGGTGCCTTCCTAGCGGGTGTAGCGAGGGGCTGCGTCACATAAAATGTCACAGCCTCCGGTTTCTAGCTGAGGGTCGTTTCCTGCCTCCACTAGTTTCGGGGACCGGTCTCCCCCTTTGGCCTGACCCCTCCACGCAGGTGGATTCGGGCGTGCGGTGGCGAGTCGCCCGTCCGCACCCCTGGGATCCCTTCATTCCTCGTTCCTGGAGCCTTCTCCGCTCCTCTTCCTTCCTTCTCCCTCTTCCAGGCCTGGGCCTCTGTTACTAGGCCCGCCTCCGGAGCAGAGCTCATGCAGAGCCCCTGCTCCCTGCCACTTCTGCTCAGACTTCTCTGCACTGAACTAAGATGGTGCCCACCTTTTATACTCCCTTCTCAATGCACCCAGGAACTGCTTTCTCCCTGCTCCTGCACTACAGGGTTCCCCTTCCTCAGTGTTCCCTCCCCCCACTCCAGCCAGGGACAGGGACTGTCGTGCCCATCTCAGAGGCATATTGGTCGCCCTGCCCCACGGCAATGTGGTGTAATGCATGCAGGTGTCGGGTCCTGATCCACACTCCATCCTTACCTGAGAGTGAGATATCACACCTCTGGGTGAGGTGCAATACCTCTGTAGCAACCGAGCCCTCAGGGTGCTACAGTTCCATTTATCTTCAGCCTAGGTGACGTATTGTGATACAGGGCCGTGATTTTGGCTATAAAAGGGTCCCCTAGACCCCTACCCCAAGCTTTTTAAGAGAATCATATATGGCGTGCCAGGAGACTCTATGGAATGCTTTCTCAGCATCCAACGAGAGTATCTAATTACAAATTTTTAACTGCATCTAGCCCAGGAAATACTTTGTGCCTAGTAGCAGTGTCTGCTAGTCAGCGGATTATACCGGCTGTTAAGCAAGCTACACCACCTGTAGTTTAGACACTTAATTTTTTCAAAGGAAATGCTTCGGGACCATGGGATACTCAGTGAAGAGCATCAGGAGGCACCCCAAGGCATAGGGGCTGGGACTGGCAGTAGGATGCCTTGCGGTGGACAGCCGAGCTCGATCCTTATAAAAGCTTTTTAACTGCAGCAGCTTTAGTGGACGCTACTGGAGCTGGAATTACGCGGCTGCTGGCATGAGACTTGCCCTCCAATAGATCCTTGTAAATGGATTTAAAGTGTATTCATTCAAATTAGAGAGACAATTTAAATTAAAAAGCTTAGAGCTGCCTCCACCACAGGGGGGCTCGCTCGACCCACCAGCGGACAGGCACCAGTATTGGGAGAGGGGGGCTGGCCATCAGGGTTCACCGCGGCTCTGGCACAAACCCGGCGACACGGAGGTGGCACGGGCAGGAGCGGACTGGCCGTGTCGGCTTCTCACTTTTTGGATTTTAGAAGGGCATGACATGCCTATATCTGTGTCTCCCCCTCCTTTTACTCCTCCACCTCTTTTATTTTCGCATGACTATATGTACTTGTCACTTTTCCATGTGTTAGTTATGTCTTCTGAGCAGTTTGTCAGCTTTTGGACACCTTTGAAGGTGTTTTCTATGTGTTTCTATGTGTTTTTGTTTGCCTGCCATTGTTTTTAACGGTGTTCGAAGGTGTTCGACGAACAGTTCGACGAACAGTTCGGCGAACACACGGGTGTTCGACGAACCGAACTGAACTCGAACACTACGGGGGTGGCTCAACACTAGTCTTGTGGTCAGATGAGACCAAAATAGAACTTTTTGGTATCAACTCCACTCGCCGTGAGAAAGAAGGAGGATGAGTACAACCCCAAGAACACTGTCCCAACCGTGAAGCATGGTGGGGAAAATGTCATACTTTGGGGGTGCTTTTCTGCAAAGGGGACAGGATGACTGCACCATATTGAAGGGAGGATGGATGGGGTCATGTATCGCGAGATTTTGTCCAACAACTTCTATCCCTCAGTAAGAGCATTGAAGATGGGACGTGCCTGGGTCTTCCACCATGACAATGACCCGAAACACATAGCCAAGGAAACTAAGGAGTGTCTCTGTTAGAAGCATTTCAAGGTCCTGGAGTAGCCTAACCAGTCTCCAGACCTGAACCCAGTAGAAAATCTTTAGAGGAAGCTGAAACTCCAATGTTGCCCAGCGACAGCCCCGAAACCTGAAAGATCTGGAGAAGATCTGTATGGAGGAGTGGGCCAAAGTCCCTGCTGCGGTGTGTGCAAACTTGGTCAAGAACTACAGGAAACTTCTGACCTCTGTAATTGCAAACAAAGGTTTCTGTACCAAATATTACGTTCTGTTTTTCTATTGTATCACATACTTATTTCAATCAATAAAATGCTAATTAATTATGTAAAAATCATACAATGTGATTTTCTGGATTCTTCTTCTGTCTCTCACAGTTGAAGTATACCTACGATAAAAAAAAAATACAGACCTCTCCATTCTTTGTAGGTGGGAAAACTTGCAAAATCGGCAGTGTATCAAATACTTATTTTCCCCACTGGATATACACAGCGGGTGAAATACTCACACTTCACCAATTTTCTAAGTAACTATGTTACTAAAGGTGCTATAGGCATGAAATTCTCCCCAGATATCAGTAACAGACCATCCAATCCACATAGGCAAAGAAATCAAACAATAGATGTCCATAAATTAAGTTATGTGTAATAATGAGAAATTACACGGGGAAAAAGTATTGACTATGCTTACTGAAATGTATTTAATACTTCGTACACAAGCCTTTGTTGGTGATGACAGCTTCAAGATTCATCCTGTATGGAGAAACTAGTCGCATGCATTGCTCAGGTGTGATTTTGTCCCATTCTTCCACACAAACACGCTACAAATCCTGAAGATCCCTTGGGCTCCTTCTATGAACTCTGAGCTTCAGTTCCTTCTGTAAATATTCTGTTGGATTCAGGTCAGGTGATTGGGTGGGCCATTTTAGCAGCTTTAATTATCTCTCTCTGAAAACAATTGAGCGTTTCCTTGGCTGTGTGTTTGGGATCATTGTCTTGCTGAAATGTCCACCCTTGTTTCATCATCATCCTGGTAGATTGCAGCCGATTTTTATCAAGAATGTCTCGTACACTTATCCATTCCTCCTTCCTTCATTAATATGAAGATTGCCGTATGCTGAAAAACAGCCCAACACCATGATGTTCCCACCTCCAAACTTCACTGTTAGTATGGTGTTTTGGGGGTGATATGCAGTGTCTTTTGGCCTCCAAACATGGTGTGTATTATGACATCCAAAGAGTTCAATTTTGGTCTCATCTGACCAGACTATATTCTCCCAGTATTTCACAGGCTTGTCTAAATATTGTTGAGCAAACGTTAAACACGCGTCAACATGCTTTTTGTTCAGCAATGGAGTCTTGCGTGCTAAGCGTGCATACAGACCATGGAGGTTGAGTGCATCACTTATAGTTTTCTTTGAAACAATTGCTGATTCCTGGTCTTTCTGTAACTCTCCACAGGTGGTCCTTGGTCATGGACAACTCTTTTGATAATTAATTTCACTCTTCTGTTTGAAATCTTGCGGGGAGCACCTGGTCGTGGCCGGTTTATTATGAAATTATGTTCTTTACATTTCTGGATTATGGCCCCAGCAGTGCTCACTGGAGCCTTCAGGAATTTAGAAATTCTTCTGTAACCAATACCGTCAGTATGTTTTGCAACAATTAGGTTGCGGAGGTCTTGAGACCGCTCACTGGTTTTACCCATCATGAGATGTTTCTTGTGTGACATCTTGCTAACAAGACACCTTTTTATAGGCCATCAGTTGAACCACCTAATATTATTTTTCACTAAGTGGCAGGATGGGTTTCTAATTACTGATAGATTTCAGCTGGTGTCATGACTATCCATGGCTTTTTGCCTCTCTCTCTCTTCATGTGTTCAGTACCTTTTTCCTGTGTCATTTCTCATTATTACACATAATTCATGGACATCTATGATTTGATTTCTTTGCCTGTGTGGACTGGATGGGTTGTTACCGACATCTGGTGAGAATTTCATGTCAATAGCACCTTTAGTAATATATTTACTTAGACAATTGGTGACATGTTCAATACTTATTTCATCCTCTGTATGTGTATATTAATATAGAATTTTTTTTTATTTTTTTAATCCAGAAAAGAATCTTCAAATTGAGCCAATTCTGGAGTCAAAACGACAAGCATTATTAGATAAGGTAAGCCACTGTGGATGGGGCTGACATGGCAGGCGCAGTCTTTACGGTAGGTTTGGTTCATTTGTGGATTGTGCTAAGGAATTCTGACGATCTCACCCTTGCTATATTGAAGTTGGTGAAATTCACATTGATAATCTGCTGTATTTTCACCCCACAATGACATGCCGGGATTTGGAACATCTTTGGTGTTCTCATTTTTCTATATGGGCAAACTTTACAGTTTGCGGATGAGATTTGTAAAGTCTCATCCACTTACCTTATAAACCTGCTCTGATCTGGCCGTAAAAGCTGCAGCAAATGCGGCAGGTGTGAATTCATCCTCATTTCCTTGTGTTTTTCTTCTCTTCCAGTATGAGCTTCTGACTCAAATGAAAACCAGCAAAGACAGCATGAGCTGAGCGAGGTAATGTGGCGGATACGGGGCTAGAGAAGATGGCGCCTGCGGGACAGTGATATCACCTCTTGTGAATGGTGGATTCTATTGTATATTGATTGTTACCTTTCATTATTATCCTGTCTGTGACGATCATGAGACTGATGCAAAGCCTTGTGAACAGAATAAGAAGTTTGAGTCTAGTATTAGGATTAATGGCCAGTTTGCATTTTTTTTTATCTAGATTGTGTTATGGAAAATCGAAAAAAAACTCAGTAGTTAAAAATAACATGTAAAGAGAAGCTGTCAGCTTTCTCATGCCTCCCGAAGCGCCACCATGGATTTATTCATCTTTTTGTACCCTGTGTAAAGAGCCCATTAATAGCGGCTTACTGATTTCTAACATTTTTATAACTGCGGCCGTGATAATAAGTAGGTGAATATTTGTGGGGGCATTGCAACGCGCCCCACCACTAGTCACCCTCTAATTAGCAAATTGCCACCACAATTATAAAATAGATTTTCGCCAAATGCAGAAATCAGAAAGCCACTAAAAGGGGTTTGTTAGGACGGGTATAAAGTGAGAAATAAATACATGGTGACGGTGTGTGATCTCGGGGGAGCTGACAGGTTACCTTTAACATAAAGTCCTGGTCATTTTCTGATGACACATTCCCTTTAATTGCAGAACTGTGCTGTCAGTAGATCTCTTTGATAAGTTAAAGGGTAATAAAAGCCCTTTATGTGTCCTGTGGAAACTGGACTTCTAATCTGCAGAAAGCCGCTGAAGCCACAAATTACATTATTGTTCAGTAGAACAAAGGGAACGTTCTGAAAGGTTTACAGTGCGGGGGGGATATGGACGGCGTGCACTGTAAGGGGGCCATGCAAGAATTGGCTGAATATTGAAATATTACTATATGTATGATGTCGCTACTAGTGATGAGCGAGCGTGCTCGTTTAACCCTTTAAACGAGCACGCTCGGGTACTCGCCAAGTAGTTTCGGCGTGCTGTGCATATCGGTTGCAGCCGCAGCAGCTGCATGTGTCGCGGCTGTTACACAGCTGTGACACATGCAGAGACTGGCTAACAAACAGGCAATCCCTGCATGTGTCACAGCTGTGTAACAGCCGCGATACATGCAGCCGCCCCGGCTGCAACGGAAATGCTGAACACGACAAAACTACTCAGCGAGTACCCGAGTGTGCTCGTTTAAAGGGTTAAACGAGCACGCTCGCTCATCACTAGTCGCTACATGTTCCCAGATTGCCACTATAGTCCTATACAATGTTTTCAGCATCATCTCGCCCAGTTTTCCATATAATACACATTTTTATATCAGCTGATCTTTTCTACTAGACAGACGATAGGTCCAATTGTCCAGACTTGTATTTAATCCTGATGATTAGTACTGTGAGGTTATAGCATGTGAATGGTACATGACCAGATGCTTTCACAGCAGCCAACCAGAGCTTGGCTTTCATTTTTTAGGAACAGTTTGAGGAATGAAAGCTGCATTATGATTGGCTGCAATGGACGATCTGTAAATGAGCCCCATTTGCTGGGGAAACCTACTGCCGCTAGTAAAATAGGTGGCTCCCTGTGCCATATGGGATGAGGTGTAACGTCCTGCTCCTTCCCCCCTCGCAGAGCTGCGGTCTCAGCGCACTACAGGCCAGGTTAAAAGTCGCTGCCCACCAAGCTGAAGAGGAGGCTGACAATTTTGCCGAAAATTTCCTTGAGGGAAAAACAGAAATAGATGATTTTTTAACTCTGTTCATGGAAAAGAGAAGAGTAAGTGCTGTGGTATTGGTTTAATAGTGGTGCGCCTTATACTGGGGAATTGCATGAATAGCAGTTCCCTAAGATATGTCTGTATACAGGGAATTGCTGCCATTAATGATTCAGTATCTGGGCTGGTCAGCCTTGGATCCATAGAGCGAATGTTATCTGCGGTCTGGATCTGGTGGAGCAGCGGACACGGCTTGTACTGATGAGCGGGAAGCCATGGACTCCACATTGTATGTCCTCCTAGAGAGGAAAGAAGAGGTTAATCCAGCTCCCCTGCTGATGGTGCATACTCCCCCCAGCAGGGCAAAATGGCTACAAGAGGGGTGCACCCAGCACCAGGGCCGAAGAAAATCATTGTAAAAACCATTTATTGAAAAAAATGTTACAAAGAATTCATCTAATAAAAAAAGCATTTCTCCGAGGCATGCACGACTGCCGCGCTTCACACCATGTGTTCTCCTAGTATGTTCTAGCTCTCCAGCGCTAGGTGGGGGGAAATAATGAAGGTATAGGGTATCCGGTGCCTCTCCACATCAGCACAATGGTGATGTCAGAAGCCTCGGGGTTAATGCGGCTGAGAAAGTTCCTCCACCCAAGAGAGGAGGCGATGGATCACCTAGTAGAAAACATAGAGGCTTCATGGCTCCTCACATTAAAGATCAGAGAACCCGATGGCATGCATGCTGGAACTGATTTAATGGATATTAACGAAATAAATAATTGATTGGAGAAACAAATGTCTATATATTCAGTTCAGAGAACTAATGATCTGTCTACATCATATCCTATACCTTCATTATTTAACCACGACCTAGCGCTGGAGAACTGCGCCATACTAGGATTAAGAGCGCAGAGTCTGAAGTGCGTCAGTTTTAAAAACTTTTCAATAAATGGTTGTTTTTACAATGATTTTCTTCCGATCTGGTGCTGGATACAGCCCTCTTGTATTGTATGTCCTCCTGTGTTATCTCAGTATGACTGGCAGTCACTGATGCACCTATAGTGCACCTATACAACGACGGCACGAAGAAGCCTAGGAAAGACAAAGATAGTGACTGACACCGGCTACATGGCCCAAGGTGGCATTGTAATTGCTCTCTAGATCATATTGTGCATCTGTGCAGAGCCGAGTCCTGTCATGTTTCACTTATGTCTCTAGAAGCCATTCACATCACTGACGATTTGTCTCCTATCTCTCAGTGCTGCCACAGTAGAGAAGCTGCAACAGTCCATATCCCTGCACAGCCAGGACCATGCACCGCTATACGTACGATAATATACCGCCATGTTGTCTGCATGTTCATATACACCATCCATACCATGCACCGCTATAGGTATGATAATATACCGCCATCTTGTCTGCATGTTTATATACACCATCCATACCATGCACCGCTATAGGTATGATAATATACCGCCATGTTGTCTGCATGTTCATATACACCATCCATACCATGCACCGCTATAGGTACGATAATATACCGCCATCTTGTCTGCATGTTTATATACACCATCCATACCATGCACCGCTATAGGTATGATAATATACCGCCATGTTGTCTGCATGTTCATATACACCATCCATACCATGCACCGCTATAGGTACGATAATATACCGCCATGTTGTCTGCATGTTCATATACACCATCCATACTATGCACCGCTATAGGTACGATAATATACCGCCATGTTGTCTGCATGTTCATATACACCATCCATACTATGCACCGCTATAGGTACGATAATATACCGCCATGTTGTCTGCATGTTCATATACACCATCCATACCATGCACCACTATAGGTACGATAATATACCGCCATCTTGTCTGCATGTTCATATACACCATCCATACTATGCACCACTATAGGTACGATAATATACTGCCATGTTGTCTGCATGTTCATATACACCATCCATACTGTGCACCGCTATAGGTACGATAATATACCGCCATGTTGTCTGCATGTTCATATACACCATCCATACTATGCACCGCTATATGTACGATAATATACCGCCATGTTGTCTGCATGTTCATATACACCATCCATACCATGCACCACTATAGGTATGATAATATACCGCCATGTTGTCTGCATGTTCATATACACCATCCATACTATGCACCGCTATAGGTACGATAATATACCGCCATGTTGTCTGCATGTTCATATACACCATCCATACTGTGCACCGCTATAGGTATAATAATATACCATCATGTTCTATTCATGTTCATATACACCATCCATACTATGCACCGCTATAGGTACGATAATATACCGCCATGTTGTCTGCATGTTCATATACACCATCCATACTATGCACCACTCTAGGTACGATAATATACCGCCATGTTGTCTGCATGTTCATATACACCATCCATACTATGCACTGCTATAGGTACGATAATATACCGCCATGTTGTCTGCATGTTCATATACACCATCCATACTATGCACCGCTATAGGTACGATAATATACCGCCATGTTGTCTGCATGTTCATATACACCATCCATACTATGCACCGCTATAGGTACGATAATATACCGCCATGTTGTCTGCATGTTCATATACACCATCCATACTATGCACCGCTATAGGTACGATAATATACCGCCATGTTGTCTGCATGTTCATATACACCATCCATACTATGCACCGCTATAGGTACGATAATATACCGCCATGTTGTCTGCATGTTTATATACACCATCCATACTATGCACCGCTATAGGTACGATAATATACCGCCATGTTGTCTGCATGTTCATATACACCATCCATACCATGCACCACTATAGGTACGATAATATACCGCCATGTTGTCTGCATGTTCATATACACCATCCATACTATGCACCACTATAGGTACGATAATATACTGCCATGTTGTCTGCATGTTCATATACACCATCCATACTGTGCACCGCTATAGGTACGATAATATACCGCCATGTTGTCTGCATGTTCATATACACCATCCATACTATGCACCGCTATAGGTACGATAATATACCGCCATGTTGTCTGCATGTTCATATACACCATCCATACCATGCACCACTATAGGTATGATAATATACCGCCATGTTGTCTGCATGTTCATATACACCATCCATACTATGCACCGCTATAGGTACGATAATATACCGCCATGTTGTCTGCATGTTCATATACACCATCCATACTGTGCACCGCTATAGGTATAATAATATACCATCATGTTGTATTCATGTTCATATACACCATCCATACTATGCACCGCTATAGGTACGATAATATACCGCCATGTTGTCTGCATGTTCATATACACCATCCATACTATGCACCACTCTAGGTACGATAATATACCGCCATGTTGTCTGCATGTTCATATACACCATCCATACTATGCACTGCTATAGGTACGATAATATACCGCCATGTTGTCTGCATGTTCATATACACCATCCATACTATGCACCGCTATAGGTACGATAATATACCGCCATGTTGTCTGCATGTTCATATACACCATCCATACTATGCACCGCTATAGGTACGATAATATACCGCCATGTTGTCTGCATGTTCATATACACCATACATACTATGCACCGCTATAGGTACGATAATATACCGCCATGTTGTCTGCATGTTCATATACACCATCCATACCATGCACCACTATAGGTATGATAATATACCGCCATGTTGTCTGCATGTTCATATACACCATCCATACTATGCACCGCTATAGGTACGATAATATACCGCCATGTTGTATTCATGTTCATATACACCATCCATACTATGCACCGCTATAGGTACGATAATATACCGCCATGTTGTCTGCATTTTCATATACACCATCCATACCATGCACCGCTATATGTACGATAATATACCGCCATGTTGTCTGCATGTTCATATACACCATCCATACCATGCACCGCTATATGTACGATAATATACCGCCATGTTGTCTGCATTTTCATATACACCATCCATACCATGCACTGCTATATGTACGATAATATACCGCCATGTTGTCTGCATGTTCATATACACCATCCATACCATGCACCCCTGAAGAAGGCAAATGCCGACACGTGCGTTGGGGTGGGCGAGCGGTCCACGTGGGGGAGCCCCGACATTACAGCTTGTAGCCCAGGTAACCTTCTTGATATTATGCAGTATTTGCCTTTATTCAACTCTACACCTACCTATTTTCATACTGTGCATCTGATACGATGAAAAGCACAGTCTAGTAGTCCACATATGGCATTTAGATAGTACTGATTATGAGTCCCCCCTGAGGAAATCTTCAAGTACTTTAATACTGCTTGTGACATGCATTACTATATGTATATTATTATGGGTATTTCTCTGTGGCTATCCGATAGTCCTCCTTATTGACATTATAGATGAAGGACTAGATATATATATGTTTTTGCTGTGGTGCTGAGGCCCCCCCTTCGTCATTTGTGGACCACATCGTCCCTTCAGTGAGACGGTTTTTTCTACATGTTATATGTCTTTTCGTATTTCTGTACTGTGCCCTATATTGACTATGTAGTAACTTTTTATACTATTTATGAATAAAAGTTAATTTTTATTATAACTTTGGGTTGATATGGTCGGATTTTTTCTCTTCAAGTATTTAACCATGCACCGCTATAGGTACGATAATATACCGCCATGTTGTCTGCATGTTCATATACACCATCCATACTATGCACCTCTATAGGTATAATAATATACCGCCATGTTGTCTGCATGTTCATATACACCATCCATACCATGCACCGCTATAGGTACGATAATATACCGCCATGTTGTCTGCATGTTCATATACACCATCCATACTATGCACCGCTATAGGTACGATAATATACCGCCATGTTGTCTGCATGTTCATATACACCATCCATACTGTGCACCGCTATAGGTACGATAATATACCGCCATGTTGTCTGCATGTTCATATACACCATCCATACTATGCACCGCTATAGGTACGATAATATACCGCCATGTTGTCTGCATGTTCATATACACCATCCATACTGTGCACCGCTATAGGTACGATAATATACCGTCATGTTGTCTGCATGTTCATATACACAATCCATACTATGCACCGCTATAGGTAGGATAATATACCGCCATGTTGTCTGCATGTTCATATACACCATCCATACTATGCACCGCTATAGGTACGATAATATACCGCCATGTTGTCTGCATGTTCATATACACCATCCATACTATGCACCGCTATAGGTAGGATAATATACCGCCATGTTGTCTGCATGTTCATATACACCATCCATACTGTGCACCGCTATAGGTACGATAATATACCGCCATGTTGTCTGCATGTTCATATACACCATCCATACCATGCACCGCTATAGGTACGATAATATACCGCCATGTTGTCTGCATGTTCATATACACCATCCATACCATGCACCACTATAGGTACGATAATATACCGCCATGTTGTCTGCATGTTCATATACACCATCCATACTATGCACCGCTATAGGTACGATAATATACCGCCATGTTGTCTGCATGTTCATATACACCATCCATACTATGCACCGCTATAGGTACAATAATATACCGCCATGTTGTCTGCATGTTCATATACACCATCCATACTATGCACCGCTATAGGTACGATAATATACCGCCATGTTGTTTGCATGTTCATATACACCATCCATACTATGCACATCTATAGGTACGATAATATACCGCCATGTTGTCTGCATGTTCATATACACCATCCATACCATGCACCACTATAGGTACGATAATATACCGCCATGTTGTCTGCATGTTCATATACACCATCCATACTATGCACCGCTATAGGTACGATAATATACCGCCATGTTGTCTGCATGTTCATATACACCATCCATACTGTGCACCGCTATAGGTACGATAATATACCGCCATGTTGTCTGCATGTTCATATACACCATCCATACTGTGCACCGCTATAGGTACGATAATATACCACCATCTTGTCTGCATGTTTATATACACCATCCATACCATGCACCACTATAGGTACGATAATATACCGCCATGTTGTCTGCATGTTCATATACACCATCCATACTGTGCACCGCTATAGGTACGATAATATACCGCCATGTTGTCTGCATGTTCATATACACCATCCATACTATGCACCGCTATAGGTAGGATAATATACCGCCATCTTGTCTGCATGTTCATATACACCATCCATACTGTGCACCGCTATAGGTACGATAATATACCGCCATGTTGTCTGCATGTTCATATACACCATCCATACCATGCACCGCTATAGGTACGATAATATACCGCCATGTTGTCTGCATGTTCATATACACCATCCATACCATACCATGCACCGCTATAGGTACGATAATATACCGTCATGTTGTCTGCATGTTTATATACACCATCCATACTATACCATGCACCGCTATAGGTACGATAATATACCGCCATGTTGTCTGCATGTTCATATACACCATCCATACTGTGCACCGCTATAGGTACGATAATATACCGCCATGTTGTCTTCATGTTCATATACACCATCCATACTATGCACCGCTATAGGTAGGATAATATACCGTCATGTTTTCTGCATGTTCATATACACCATCCATACTATGCACCGCTATAGGTACGATAATATACCGCCATGTTGTCTGCATGTTCATATACACCATCCATACTATGCACCACTATAGGTACGATAATATACCGCCATGTTGTCTGCATGTTCATATACACCATCCATGCTATGCACTGCTATAGGTACGATAATATACCGCCATGTTGTCTGCATTTTCATATACACCATCCATACTGTGCACCGCTATAGGTACGATAATATACCGTAATGTTGTCTGCATGTTCATATACACCATCCATACTATGCACCGCTATAGGTAGGATAATATACCGCCATGTTGTCTGCATGTTCATATACACCATCCATGCTATGCACTGCTATAGGTACGATAATATACCGCCATGTTGTCTGCATTTTCATATACACCATCCATACTGTGCACCACTATAGGTACGATAATATACCGCCATGTTGTCTGCATGTTCATATACACCATCCATACTATGCACCGCTATAGGTACGATAATATACCGCCATGTTGTCTGCATGTTCATATACACCATCCATACTGTGCACCGCTATAGGTACGATAATATACCGCCATGTTGTCTGCATGTTCATATACACCATCCATACTATGCACCGCTATAGGTACGATAATATACCGCCATGTTGTCTGCATGTTCATATACACCATCCATACTATGCACCGCTATAGGTACGATAATATACCGCCATGTTGTCTGCATGTTTATATACACCATCCATACTATGCACCGCTATAGGTACAATAATATACCGCCATGTTGTCTGCATGTTCATATACACCATCCATACTATGCACCGCTATAGGTACGATAATATACCGCCATGTTGTCTGCATATTCATATACACCATCCATACCATGCACCACTATACGTACGATAATATACCGCCATGTTGTCTGCATGTTCATATACACCATCCATACTATGCACCGCTATAGGTACGATAATATACCGCCATGTTGTCTGCATGTTCATATACACCATCCATACTATGCACCGCTATAGGTACGATAATATACCGCCATGTTGTCTGCATGTTCATATACACCATCCATACTATGCACCGCTATAGGTACGATAATATACCGCCATGTTGTCTGCATGTTCATATACACCATCCATACTATGCACCGCTATAGGTACGATAATATACCGCCATGTTGTCTGCATGTTCATATACACCATCCATACTATGCACCGCTATAGGTACTATAATATACCGCCATGTTGTCTGCATGTTCATATACACCATCCATACTATGCACCGCTATAGGTACGATAATATACCGCCATGTTGTCTGCATGTTCATATACACCATCCATACCATGCACCACTATAGGTACGATAATATACCGCCATGTTGTCTGCATGTTCATATACACCATCCATACTATGCACCGCTATAGGTACGATAATATACCGCCATGTTGTCTGCATGTTCATATACACCATCCATACTGTGCACCGCTATAGGTATAATAATATACCGCCATGTTGTCTGCATGTTCATATACACCATCCATACCATGCACCGCTATAGGTACGATAATATACCGCCATGTTGTCTGCATGTTCATATACACCATCCATACTATGCACCGCTATAGGTACAATAATATACCGCCATGTTGTCTGCATGTTCATATACACCATCCATACTGTGCACCGCTATAGGTACGATAATATACCGTCATGTTGTCTGCATGTTCATATACACCATCCATACTATGCAGTGCTATAGGTACGATAATATACCGCCATGTTGTCTGCATTTTCATATACACCATTCATACTATGCACCGCTATAGGTACGATAATATACCGCCATGTTGTCTGCATGTTCATATACACCATCCATACTATGCACCGCTATAGGTAGGATAATATACCGCCATGTTGTCTGCATGTTCATATACACCATCCATACTGTGCACCGCTATAGGTACGATAATATACCGCCATGTTGTCTGCATGTTCATATACACCATCCATACTATGCACCGCTATAGGTACGATAATATACCGCCATGTTGTCTGCATGTTCATATACACCATCCATACTGTGCACCGCTATAGGTACGATAATATACCGCCATGTTGTCTGCATGTTCATATACACCATCCATACTATGCACCGCTATAGGTAGGATAATATACCGCCATGTTGTCTGCTTGTTCATATACACCATCCATACTGTGCACCGCTATAGGTACGATAATATACCGCCATGTTGTCTGCATGTTCATATACACCATCCATACCATGCACCGCTATAGGTACGATAATATACCGCCATGTTGTCTGCATGTTCATATACACCATCCATACTATGCACCGCTATAGGTACGATAATATACCGCCATGTTGTCTGCATGTTCATATACACCATCCATACTGTGCACCGCTATAGGTACGATAATATACCGCCATGTTGTCTGCATGTTCATATACACCATCCATACTGTGCACCGCTATAGGTACGATAATATACCGCCATGTTGTCTGCATGTTCATATACACCATCCATACTATGCACCGCTATAGGTACGATAATATACCGCCATGTTGTCTGCATGTTCATATACACCATCCATACTGTGCACCGCTATAGGTACGATAATATACCGCCATGTTGTCTGCATGTTTATATACACCATCCATACCATGCACCGCTATAGGTACGATAATATACCGCCATGTTGTCTGCATGTTCATATACACCATCCATACTATGCACCGCTATAAGTACGATAATATACCGCCATGTTGTCTGCATGTTCATATACACCATCTATACCATACCATGCACCGCTATAGGTACGATAATATACCGCCATGTTGTCTGCATGTTCATATACACCATCCATACTATGCACCGCTATAGGTACGATAATATACCGCCATGTTGTCTGCATGTTTATATACACCATCTATACCATGCACCGCTATAGGTACGATAATATACCGCCATTTTGTCTGCATGTTTATATACACCATCCATACTATGCACCGCTATAGATATGATAATATACCGCCATCTTGTCTGCATGTTTATATACACCATCCATACCATACCATGCACCGCTATAGGTGCGATAATATACCGCCATCTTGTCTGCATGTTTATATACACCATCCATACCATGCACCGCTATAGGTACGATAATATACCGCCATCTTGTCTGCATGTTTATATACACCATCCATACCATGCACCGCTATAGGTACGATAATATACCGCCATCTTGTCTGCATGTTTATATACACCATCCATACCATGCACCGCTATAGGTACGATAATATACCGCCATCTTGTCTGCATGTTTATATACACCATCCATACCATGCACCGCTATAGGTACGATAATATACCGCCATCTTGTCTGCATGTTTATATACACCATCCATACTATGCACCGCTATAGGTATGATAATATACCGCCATCTTGTCTGCATGTTTATATACACCATCCATACCATGCACCGCTATAGGTACGATAATATACCGCCATCTTGTCTGCATGTTTATATACACCATCCATATTGTGCACCGCTATAGTTACGATAATATACCGCCATCTTGTCTGTATGTTTATATACACCATCCATACTATGCACCGCTATAGGCATGATAATATACCGCCATCTTGTCTGCATGTTTATATACACCATCCATACCATGCACCGCTATAGGTACGATAATATACCGCCATCTTGTCTGCATGTTTATATACACCATCCATATTGTGCACCGCTATAGGTACGATAATATACCGCCATCTTGTCTGCATGTTTATATACACCATCCATACCATGCACCGCTATAGGTACGATAATATACCGCCATCTTGTCTGCATGTTTATATACACCATCCATATTGTGCACCGCTATAGGTACGATAATATACCGCCATCTTGTCTGCATGTTTATATACACCATCCATACCATGCGCCACTATAGGTACGATAATATACCGCCATGTTGTCTGCATGTTTATATACACCATCCATACTATGCACCGCTATAGGTACGATAATATACCGCCATCTTGTCTGCATGTTTATATACACCATCCATACCATGCACCGCTATAGGTATGATAATATACCGCCATCTTGTCTGCATGTTTATATACAACATACATACCATGCGCCACTATAGGTACGATAATATACCGCCATGTTGTCTGCATGTTTATATACACCATCCATACTATGCACCGCTATAGGTATGATAATATACCGCCATCTTGTCTGCATGTTTATATACACCATCCATACCATACCATGCACCACTATAGGTATGATAATATACCGCCATCTTGTCTGCATGTTTATATACAACATACATACTATGCACCGCTATAGGTACGATAATATACCGCCATCTTGTCTGCATGTTTATATACACCATCCATACCATGCACCGCTATAGGTACGATAATATACCGCCATCTTGTCTGCATGTTTATATACACCATCCATACCATGCGCCACTATAGGTACGATAATATACCGCCATCTTGTCTGCATGTTTATATACACCATCCATATTGTGCACCGCTATAGGTACGATAATATACCGCCATCTTGTCTGCATGTTTATATACACCATCCATACTATGCACCGCTATAGGTATGATAATATACCGCCATCTTGTCTTCATGTTTATATACACCATCCATACCATGCACCGCTATAGGTATGATAATATACCGCCATCTTGTCTGCATGTTTATATACAACATACATACTATGCACCGCTATAGGTACGATAATATACCGCCATCTTGTCTGCATGTTTATATACACCATCCATACCATGCACCGCTATAGGTACGATAATATACCGCCATCTTGTCTGCATGTTCATATACACCATCCATACCATGCACCGCTATAGGTACGATAATTTACCGCCGTGTTGTCTGCATGTTTATATACACCATCCATACCATGCACCGCTATAGGTACGATAATATACCGCCATCTTGTCTGCATGTTTATATACACCATCCATACCATGCACCGCTATAGGTACGATAATATACCGCCATCTTGTCTGCATGTTTATATACACCATCCATACCATGCACCGCTATAGGTACGATAATATACCGCCATCTTGTCTGCATGTTTATATACACCATCCATACCATGCACCGCTATAGGTACGATAATATACCGCCATCTTGTCTGCATGTTTATATACACCATCCATACCATACCATGCACCGCTATAGGTACGATAATATACCGCCATCTTGTCTGCATGTTTATATACACCATCCATACCATACCATGCACCGCTATAGGTACGATAATATACCGCCATCTTGTCTGCATGTTTATATACACCATCCATACCATGCACCGCTATAGGTACGATAATATACTGCCATCTTGTCTGCATGTTTATATACACCATCCATACCATGCACCGCTATAGGTACGATAATATACCGCCATGTTGTCTGCATGTTTATATACACCATCCATACCATGCACCGCTATAGGTACGATAATATACTGCCATCTTGTCTGCATGTTTATATACACCATCCATACCATGCACCGCTATAGGTAAGATAATATACCGCCATCTTGTCTGCATGTTTATATACACCATCCATACCATGCACCGCTATAGGTACGATAATATACCGCCATCTTGTCTGCATGTTTATATACACCATCCATACCATACCATGCACCGCTATAGGTATGATAATATACCGCCATCTTGTCTGCATGTTTATATACACCATCCATATCATACCATGCACCGCTATAGGTATAATAATATACCGCCATCTTCTCAGCTTGTTTATATACACCATCCATACCATACCATGCACCGCTATAGGTATGATAATATACCGCCATCTTGTCTGCATGTTTATATACACCATCCATACCATACCATGCACCTCTATAGGTATGATAATATACTGCCATCTTGCCTGCATGTTTATATACACCATCCACACCATACCATGCACCGCTATAGGTATGATAATATACCGCCATCTTGTCTGCATGTTTATATACACCATCCATACCATGCACCGCTATAGGTATGATAATATACCGCCATCTTGTCTGCATGTTTATATACACCATCCATACCATGCACCGCTATAGGTATGATAATATACCGCCATCTTGTCTGCATGTTTATATACACCATCCATACCATGCACCGCTATAGGTATGATAATATACCGCCATCTTGTCTGCATGTTTATATACACCATCCATACCATGCACCGCTATAGGTATGATAATATACCGCCATCTTGTCTGCATGTTTATATACACCATCCATACCATGCACCGCTATAGGTACGATAATATACCGCCATGTTGTCTGCATGTTTATATACACCATCCATACCATGCACCGCTATAGGTACGATAATATACCGCCATCTTGTCTGCATGTTTATATACACCATCCATACCATGCACCGCTATAGGTATGATAATATACCGCCATCTTGTCTGCATGTTTATATACACCATCCATACCATTCACCGCTATAGGTATGATAATATACCGCCATCTTGTCTGCATGTTTATATACACCATCCATACCATGCACCGCTATAGGTATGATAATATACCGCCATCTTGTCTGCATGTTTATATACACCATCCATACCATACCATGCACCGCTATAGGTACGATAATATACCGCCATGTTGTCTGCATGTTTATATACACCATCCATACCATGCACCGCTATAGGTACGATAATATACCGCCATCTTGTCTGCATGTTTATATACACCATCCATACCATGCACCGCTATAGGTATGATAATATACCGCCATGTTGTCTGCATGTTTATATACACCATCCATACCATGCACCGCTATAGGTACGATAATATACCGCCATGTTGTCTGCATGTTTATATACACCATCCATACTATGCACCGCTATAGGTACGATAATATACCGCCATGTTGTCTGCATGTTTATATACACCATCCATACCATGCACCGCTATAGGTATGATAATATACCGCCATCTTGTCTGCATGTTTATATACACCATCCATACTATGCACCGCTATAGGTATGATAATATACCGCCATCTTGTCTGCATGTTTATATACACCATCCATACTATGCACCGCTATAGGTATAATAATATACCGCCATCTTGTCTGCATGTTTATATACACCATCCATACCATGCACCGCTATAGGTATGATAATATACCGCCATCTTGTCTGCATGTTTATATACACCATCCATACCATGCACCGCTATAGGTACGATAATATACCGCCATGTTGTCTGCATGTTTATATACACCATCCATACCATGCACCGCTATAGGTACGATAATATACCGCCATCTTGTCTGCATGTTTATATACACCATCCATACCATGCACCGCTATAGGTATGATAATATACCGCCATCTTGTCTGCATGTTTATATACACCATCCATACCATTCACCGCTATAGGTATGATAATATACCGCCATCTTGTCTGCATGTTTATATACACCATCCATACCATGCACCGCTATAGGTATGATAATATACCGCCATCTTGTCTGCATGTTTATATACACCATCCATACCATACCATGCACCGCTATAGGTACGATAATATACCGCCATGTTGTCTGCATGTTTATATACACCATCCATACCATGCACCGCTATAGGTACGATAATATACCGCCATCTTGTCTGCATGTTTATATACACCATCCATACCATGCACCGCTATAGGTATGATAATATACCGCCATGTTGTCTGCATGTTTATATACACCATCCATACCATGCACCGCTATAGGTACGATAATATACCGCCATGTTGTCTGCATGTTTATATACACCATCCATACTATGCACCGCTATAGGTACGATAATATACCGCCATGTTGTCTGCATGTTTATATACACCATCCATACCATGCACCGCTATAGGTATGATAATATACCGCCATCTTGTCTGCATGTTTATATACACCATCCATACTATGCACCGCTATAGGTATGATAATATACCGCCATCTTGTCTGCATGTTTATATACACCATCCATACTATGCACCGCTATAGGTATAATAATATACCGCCATCTTGTCTGCATGTTTATATACACCATCCATACCATGCACCGCTATAGGTATGATAATATACCGCCATCTTGTCTGCATGTTTATATACACCATCCATACCATGCACCGCTATAGGTTCGATAATATACCGCCATCTTGTCTGCATGTTTATATACACCATCCATACCATACCATGCACTGCTATAGGTATGATAATATACCGCCATCTTGTCTGCATGTTTATATACACCATCTATACCATGCTCCGCTATAATTACATTAATGTATTTGGTGAAATATAAAGTAGGTTGTATTGAGCTGTGATGCGACTCCCATTTTAAGTCCCTTTTTATAACTAAAGGTATCAATCGCTCTATAATAATTATCTTTGGGCCCAATCCATTTTCTCATTTGCACATTTTTGTGTGGTTTTCTGTGTTTTTGGCTGTTTCTCATTTCGGCCTTATACGGTTTTAATTTGCCCCTTTTGTAAAGTCTATTTTATGTCTTCTCCTGGGTTTATTTAAAATGTTACAAAGTCTTTACAGAAATGTAAAAAAAAGGAGCATGGAGCGCACCTCCAAAAACTCATCCATTTTAATGATCAGACTGTATGAAGCCCACTGCCACGTCACGGCAAACCTCATAGTGGGTCCTAACATTTCCTGCCTGAACGGGAGCGGAGCCGTGCGCCACCCACCGCCGCAGCGACAATGCACCAGCAGGGCGGGCGGCCCGGTGCCTCACAGCACCCATGCTGCCAGACCGAGTCCCCATGACTCCAGGCCACGCCGCCCCACAAGCCCAAAACCACAGCAACAATGGCCGACACACTGCACCAACACCACATGAAAGGAGCAAAAACCACTCACCTTCCTCAAGCTCTCAAGTGAGAGCAAAAATAGCCTAGACCCTTCTGCAGAAATGTACTAGGCCCCCACCTCAAATTATTCTATAGACGGCTGTCATTTTTACTCCGTTTTTTTGCGACATTGCAGTCGAACATATGAGACTTGTGCTAAATCCACCCAAATTCATGAAACCACACACACAATTTATAAGAATCAGGCGCAAAAATATGTAGGAATACTAAAAGACATAAAAAGAAAAGTGACTTAAAAACACATTACAAATCGGGCCCTTTTTTTCCCCTTTTTTGGCACTGATCCCCATACAACCAGCGATGTTCAGGTACATGGACATGGTGCTTTCTACAAAGTGATGTGAATGCTCAGCAACTTCACAGAGGTGACATGGAATACTTGTATACTCGTACATCTAGTGTATTCTACAGAAGAAAACCACATGCAGGACACCAGAAAGAAAAGGGCAGAAAACTTATTTTCTAAGGTTTATTTTTTATTAACATAACCCAGATTTTCCAGCTTTAGGCTCTAGTAAAGCATTGGATCAGACATTATGGATGGATCTACACCCCTTACCAATCACTCCATAGAACTTGATGGACATGTCTTTTTCTCAATCATACTAAGGCTGTGAGTACAAGGAGTCTTTCTGACGCTTTCAAAGCAGAAACTGAACCTCCAAGTTTTTGAGAAGTTTTACATTTTTGAGGTGAGTTTCCACTCCGTTTCTGCTCCAAAGACTCCTCAAAAACTCAGTGTGCACAAACCCCAACTATGTCCTGTAATTTCTGAAAGGTTTTAAAGACTTACTAATATGACAAACTGCCGGATACATGCAATAAACCTGCTAAGGGGCCAATCACAATGGGCCAGTAAAACTGCTAGCCACACAGGCCCTGCGCAGACATTCGGCAGAGACAAGTGGTCTCATGCCATACCTCCATCTCACTTAAAGAAGCCCCCCCATGAGGATTCTTTATACTAAAGCTGCTTATATGTGTATGTAGTGTGGTGTGTGTTACTATACTGATCTACTGCCACATTCTTCAGGATCCAGCGCCAGAGAAGGAGGTAGATGACTATATTAATACACTCACACTACACTACACTACACTACACTACATTACACTACATTACACTACACTACACTACACTACACTACACTACACACTACACTACACTACACTCACACACACACACACACACACCTGCCCACACACACACACCTGCCCACACACACACACACACCTGCCCACACACACACACACACCTGCCCACACAGACACCTGCCCACAAACACACACACACACCCATATACACACACCTGCCCACACACACACCTGCCCACACACACACACCTGCCCACACACACACACACCTGCCCACACAGACACACATATACACACACACACATATACACACACACACACCTGCCCACACAGACACCTGCCCACACAAACACCTGCCCACACACACACACACACATAGGGACCTGAAATCCCTCGCAGGTTGGTTCTCTGCTGCTGGGCTTGTAACCCTGACAGCATCGGACCCCAATGCCCGGTAGATTGGTTCTCTGCCAGGACCGGCTCTCGTCGCCTCTGTCCCTGGCTTGCAGTTTCTCCTCTGCCTCACGGACTCCTCAGCTACAGCTGAACTGTCCCTCCTTCTCTGGGACTAGTCTCACTCCTGAGCTATGTCGTCCAGTTCTCTCTAACCCTGCCCCCAGTTCCAGCTTTTATAGGGGCAGCCAGCTCCCCCTGCTGGCCTGGGACAGGAGGTGCTGTATGCTAATTGTCCCTAACCAGGGGACCTCCCTCCTGCTTTCAGAAACAGATTATTGTTTGTGGCATCCAGGCCTGGGGTGACACACACACACTGCTCTATATTTAGTATGATGCCCCCACTCCTCCATATATATAGCATGATGGTCCCACTGCTCCATATACAGGTGCATCTCACTAAATTAGAATATCATCAAAAAGTTAATTTATTTCAGTTCTTCAATACAAAAAGCTGTCTTTCAGCTCATTTGCATTGTTGGGTCTGGTGTCTCTCATCTTCCTCTTAACAATACCCCATAGATTCTCTATAATAGATTCTCTATGGGGTTAAGGTCAGGCGATTTTGCTGCCAATCAAGCACAGTGATACTGTTGTGTGTAAACCAGGTATTGGTACTTTTAGCAGTGTGGACAGGGGCCAAGTCCTGCTGGAGAATGACATTTCCATCTCCAAAAAGCTTGTCGGCAGAGGGAAGCATGAAGTGCTGTAAAATGTCCTGGTAGATGGCTGTGCTGACTTTGGTCTTGATAAAACACAGTGGACCTACACCAGCAGATGACATGGCCCCCCAAACCATCACTGATTGTGGAGCCTTCACACTAGACCTCAAGCAGCTTGGATTGTGGACTCTCCACTCTTCCTCCAGACTCTGGGACCTTGATTTCCAAATGAAAATTGGAACTCTAGGACCTTGTGGAGTGTGTCAATGACTGCCTTCTGGACATCTGTCAAGTCAGCAGTCTTCCTCATGATTGTGGAGCATACTGAAACAGTATTGAAGAACTGGAATAAATTAACTTTTTGAAGATATTCTAATTTAGTGAGATGCACCTGTATATACTATGATGGTCCCACTGCCCCACATACATATAGTATAATGGCCCCACTACTCCATATGTAGTATGATGGACCCACTACTCCAGATATATAGTAGGATGGCTCCACTGCCCGATCATTTAAAAAAATAAAGTTTATTCTCACTTAATCCTGATTCCCTACATCACGGCCTCTGTCAACCTTCCATGGCGGTACTGCAGAGCAGAGCGATGCAATGATGTCATCGAGCCACCTGCGTGAGTATGCTGACATCTCGTTAACCGCAGGCCTATGGCGATCTGTGGCATATGAAAGAGATAGTGATAGGGCAGGGAGCTTGTGTCCCACTGCTTTATCATGCGACGCCTCTGCATAAGAGACATTAGGGCTACATTAGCTACGTCACAGAAGACACTGGAGCTGGAGTATATAGAATAGGAGACACTGGGGCTGGCGTATATTCATCACAGGATACATTGGGGCTAGAGCATATACATCACAGAAGAAGCTGGAGTATATAGAATAGGAGACACTGGGGCTGGAGTATATAGAATAGGAGACACTGGGGCTGGCGCATATACAGTTCTGCTCAAAAGTTTACATACCCCGGCAGAATTTTTGCTTTCTTGGCCTTGTTTCAGATAAATTGAATGATAACAAAAACACTTTTTCTCCACTCATGGTTATTGGTTGGGTGAAGCCATTTACTGTCACATTTCTGTGTTTTCTCTTTTTAAATCTTAATGACAACTAGTGATGAGCGAGCATGCTCGCTACTGCTCGGTGCTTGCCCGAGTATCTCACTACTCGAGATGCTCTGCGCTCACCGAGTATTTCCGGGTTGGTCGGGCGGGAAGTCGGGTCCCCTCCCTGCATGTTTGGCGCTCTTTACAGAGCCAATGAACATGCAGGGATTGCCTGCCATGCACTGTAATGCCATAGCCATGTTGGTTGTGGGCATTACAGTGATTGGCTGGCCGCACAGCATCATCAGGTGTATATCAGACCTGGCGCCGCCATGCTCATCACAGTCACTTCGGATCAGACAGTGTAGGGAGAGCTGCTGCTGCGTTAGGGAGAGATTTGATCGTGCATTAGGTAGTGTAGGGAGAAAAACCGCACATTACACATATCCATATCAACAAACAGTCCTTCTGAGGACTAATCCATCTGCAGAGATATCAGGCAGGCAGTGTATATAGGCAGGCAGGGTATATAGCAGACTGCAGTGCATATAGCACAAGAGGCTCCATTCCAATTCTGCCTTCTGCTGCTGTTAGATATTTCTATACAAAGGCCCAGGTCTCAGGGGCCAGGAATACTTTTCTTTGGATCTTAATCCTCATTATTTACTTATAAAGCAATCCAGAGAACACCGTTTTTCTGCGCCATTTGCTTGTTGGCACTGCAGAATACAGCCAGGTCCTTTCCATATTAGAGCGCTAGAAATCCAGCTATTTAAAACTGTGTTTTCTCCGTCACACGGATCACATATACGTTGTCAGAAAATACTGCCATTTCTGGCCTCCATTTTTTCAGTGTGTCAGTGAAGCAATTCACAGCAGTTTGCTGTTCACACTACTTACCTACAGGCCAGGTATTTAAAACTCTGTTTTCTCCATCACACCGATCACATATAACTTCGCTTCAAACTCAGTCATTTGTAGTGAGCATGGATGATGCTATCCTCCATTTAAAATGGGCAAGGCACGTGGCAAGGGACGGGGAACTGGACGTGATGGTAATGGTACATGCAGAGACCGAGGACAAGGCCGTGGGCAAACCGAAATTGTACCACAACAAACACCCACATCTTCTCGCCTGACCTTCCTGTTCCAATTTCTAGGGGACCGCAGCACACCACTATTGAACCCAGATCAGTGTCAAAAGGTTGTTGGTTGGATAGCGGATAATGCTTCCAGTCACTTAGCCACCACCACCACCACCCTGTCTTCCACACGGTCAAGTCTCAGTAGCCGTGAGTCTGGACCGCATATTCCTCACCCTGATCCTCCTTCCTCCCACCATGCCGAGTACCCAGAGACAACTGATCCCACACTTGGACAATCTGAAGAGCTGTTCACTTTTCCATTTATAGATTCGGGCCTCTCGCCCGGTCCACTTGAAGCGGGGCAAGAGGAGATCACGTGTAGCGATGCCCAAATATTTGAGCATCCACGGTCACATGAAGGTGACGGTGGGAAACTGTCACAAGAGGTGGACGATGATGAGACACAATTGGCAGAAAGTCAGGAATAGTACCAGGGTGCAGAAGTGGGAGACGAGGTGGTGGATGATATAGTAACTGACCCAACCTGGCAGGAGGACATGCAGAGCAAGGACAGCAGCACACAGGGGGAGGGAGGCAGAGCACCCCAACAGGCAGGAAGAAGCAGTGTGGTGGCCGCAGACAGAAGGCAGGCTACCGTTTCCCGTAACACCAACACGAAGGAAGTTGCCACTACAACTGTTAGGTCTTCCTGAGTCTGGTTGCTTTTTAAAGACTCTGCCGATAGCTCCAAAAAGGCCATTTGCATCACGAGCCAGACCAGCATCAGCAGGGGTGGCAAAACGACCAGCCTGACCACCACCAGCATGATCAGGCACATGGCAGCAAAGCACTCGACTTTGTGGGCCGAACACCAGGGTCCAGGAACAGTGTCTACAGGTGGCACCATTGCTTCTTCTGCTGTTGTGCATTCAAGCCAATCCCCTGTCCATAGTGCATGCAAAGATGCCTCCTGCCCTGCACCTGTCATTGCACACTCTCAAGTAGCAGCATCAGGAAGCACGTACATGTCCTTGTCCCAGCGCAGCATTCAGTTGTTCATACTCCAGTCCTTGGAATGCAAGCGCAAATATGCAGCCAACGTCCCACAGGCCACACTACTAAATTCTCACAATTCATGACTGCTTGGCTCGAAATGTTGCCTTTTAGGCTTGTGGAGACAGAAGCATTCCGCAACTTGATGGTGGCGGCCGTCCCTCGATACTCTGTCCCCAGCCGCCACTATTTCTCCCAGTGTGCCGTCCCCACATTACACAAGCACGTGTCCCAAAACATTAGCCGTGCCCTCAACAATGCAGTTACCGGTAAAGTCCACCTAACCACGGAACGTGGACAAGTGCTTGTGGGCAGGGACGGTACATCTCGCTGATGGCACACTGGGTTAACATAGTGGAAGCCGGGACCCAGTCGAACCTTGGGACGGAACACGTCCTCCCGACGCCAAGGATTGCAGGCCTTAGGTCAATCATGGTTGCCCCCCACGGTCTATAGCTCCTGCACCTCATGCTCCTCAGCCTCCTCCTCCTCCTCAGCCTCCATCTCCGAAATGACCACATCAGTCTCAAGCTGGAAGCACTGCAGCACTGCCTCGGCCAAGCGGCAACAGGCTGTGCTGAAGCTAATGTAACGGGTCCGGGAGGCGGAACCTCTGAGCTACTATACAAGGGGGCGGCCCTTGTAAGGGAGCGGGTGGCAGTCTCTGGATGAACGGACAGGGAGATACGGCAAGTGATCAGGGCAGTCTCTGGGTGAACGGACAGGGAGATACGGCAAGTGATCAGGGCAGTCTCTGGGTGAACGGACAGGGAGATACGGCAAGTGATCAGGGCAGTCTCTGGGTAAGGGGTAGGTACGACCTGTGATGGCAGAGCCTCCGGGTAGGCTAGCAGGCAGACGGTAGATTGGTGCTCCCAGGTGAGCAAGCGAGAGTCTCTGGAATAGCAGGTGGTCACGGCGCGTGACGGCGGAGCCTCCGGGCTGGCAGGCAGGCAGGTAACGGAGAAGCGCTCCCAGGTGAGCGGGCAAGAGTCTCTGAGATAGCTGGTGGTCACAGCACGTGACAACGGAGCCTCCGGGCTGGCAAGCAGGCAGGTAGCTGATATGCGCTCCCAGGTGAGCGGGCAGGCTGGTCCTTAGACAGACTGACAGGAGTAGTAAGGCAGACCGTCGGACCTCAGACTGGCAGACAGGTAACAAGTATTCAGGCAGGAATCAGGCAGGTAACTGGCAGGTAACTGGCAGGTAACTGGCAACGGGACCTGAGGGCTGAAGCACAGGTGAGACACAGGTGCAAACAACATTGCTCGGGCACCTCCATTTTGGAGGAGGTGCCTTATATATGATGAAGTCCTCCGGCCATTGGCCGGGGACTCTTTAGGGCGGCGTGCGCGGCCCCTTTAAGAGGAGGGGAGCGCGCGCGCGCGCGCCCTAAGCACAGGGGCCGGGAAGGAGCGCGCGCTGAGAGCAGAGCAGGAGGAGGACGCCGGGACGGAGCGCGCGCTGACAGCAGAGCGGGGGAAGGAAGCCGGGCACGGAGCAGAGCGGTGAGGGGAGCAGCGTCCCTGCCTAGCAGAGGGCAGGGACGCCAGCGCTACAGTACCCCCCCCTTTAGGCCCCCCCTTTTTTAGGCCAGACAGAAATTTAGCTAGGATGAGAGGGGCATGGATGTTCTCCCGGGGCTCCCACGTTCTCTCCTCAGGACCAAACCCCCTCCAATCTACCAGAAAAAAGGTCTTTCCTCTTACCCTTTTGCTGGCAAGAATGTTCTCTACCTCAAACTTGTCCTCAGCAGAAACCAGAGCAGGAGGCGTACCTGTAGACTTAGAAAAAGAGTTAAGTACCACAGGTTTGAGGAGAGATACATGGAAAGAGTTAGGGATCCGTAAGTTGGCCGGGAGTTTCAATTTATAGGCTACCGGGTTGATCTGACCGATGACCACCAGTGGGCCGATGAACCGAGACCCTAACTTATAGGAAGGGATCTTGAGTCGGACATATTTGGACGAGAGCCAGACTTTATCCCCAGGACGGAATTGAGGAGGGTCCATCGCTAAATGCTGCCAGGGGGCAGCAGGTACTGGCAGAGGAAGAAGGCGGCCGGCCGACAGGTGTCTCGGAACTTTGTTGCGGGCGCAGGACACACAGGCAGAAACAAAGTCCATAACATCCTTGTGCAGGTTAGGCCACCAGTAGTGTCGGGTAATAAGCTGGAGGGTCTTTTTCCGACCGGCGTGGTCAGCTAGTTTAGACGAATGACCCCAGTGTAGGATTCTCTCCCGATCAGGTACCGATACGAACGTCTTACCAGGAGGGAGACAATTTAGACTCACGGGAGCCACCTGCATTACTCTGGCGGGATCGATGGGGCAGTCACATGGTCTATGAGGTGGTGATGTCTCTGCCTCCTCCTTAACAAAGACATCAGCACTAGACCAATAAGGAATCGGAAGTCCAGGTAGATTAGCTGGGATAGGAGAGGGACGGACGGAATGGACGGGAACCAGGCAGGTTTTATGACAGGCCTGTCCCCAGTGAAGGACTTCTCCGGTTTGCCAGTCAAGCACGGGTGCATGTCTCTGGAGCCAAGGCAGACCTAGCAAGAGGGCGTGAGGGAGACCAGGCAGAACGTGAAAGGAGATACTCTCTGAATGCAGCATTCCCACCTGCAGAGTAATGGATTCGGTGATGAATTGGATGGGGCGAGGTAAGAGGCCCCCATCCACGGCAACAACAGACAAGGGTACAGCCAGAGGTTTGGTGGGGATGCGGAATTTCTCCACCAGGGACTGTGAAATAAGATTTCCGGCTGCTCCAGAGTCAAGTTGGGCTAGTTCGGAATAACGATTCTCCCCGCAGATGATTGAGACTGACAACAGCAGGGATGGAGAGGATTTATTTTTGTCTAGATCGACCCCTCTGAGTGAACCTAGATACAGGCGTTCTCCCGACCTCTCCGGGCAGGCACGGATCAGATGCTCCTTACTGCCACAGTAGAAGCAGCTCCCCTCGGCACGGCGGAAATCCTGACGGGATTTGACCATCTTGGTCTGGTCGACCTGCATAGGCTCAGGAGAGTGTACCTGGGGAGAAACGGAAGGAATGACGGGTTCCTGGAAAGTAGGAGCTAGACGTGGAATCCTTCTCTCACGGGTGACCTCTTTGGCACGCTCCTGGAACCGTAGGTCAATCCGGGTGGCAAGGGTTATTAGATCATCGAGAGTGGTAGGAATGTCCCGACCAGCAAGTTCATCTTTAATACGGCCGGACAGACCCTCCCAGAAGACGGATACCAGGGCTTCGTTATCCCAGGCCAGCTCCGAGGCAAGGGTACGGAACCGTATGGCATATTGGCCCACGGTGAGGCTTCCCTGACGGAGGCGAAGCAGAGAAGATGCGGATGAGGTCCTCCGTCCGGGTTCGTCGAAGGCTTTCCGGAAAGCCATGAGAAAGGCAGGCAAGTCGGACACCAGGGGATCTCCTCTCTCCCATAGAGGATTTAGCCAGGCCAGGGCCTCCCCGGTGAGATGGGACATGATAAAGGCAATTTTGGCTCGGTCGGAGTTAAACTGGTGGGATAATAGTTCAAAATGCAGGGTGCACTGATTTATGAAGCCCCGAGCCTGGACGGGGTCGCCTCCGAAGCGAGGAGGTGCAGAGAGCCGGGGTCCGGAAAAGGATACCATGGTACTGGCGGAGGTTGTTGGTGGATCAGACAGAGTGTTCAGGCGAGTATTAACATTCCGCAGGTGACCCAGGATGGTCTCCTGTTGGGACCTCTGACGGGACAGTTCAAGACAGAGGTCCGAGAGCGAGGGAGCTTGGGTGCCACCGGGTTCCATGGCCCGAGCAAACTGTAACGGGTCCGGGAGGCGGAACCTCTGAGCTACTATACAAGGGGGCGGCCCTTGTAAGGGAGCGGGTGGCAGTCTCTGGATGAACGGACAGGGAGATACGGCAAGTGATCAGGGCAGTCTCTGGGTGAACGGACAGGGAGATACGGCAAGTGATCAGGGCAGTCTCTGGGTGAACGGACAGGGAGATACGGCAAGTGATCAGGGCAGTCTCTGGGTAAGGGGTAGGTACGACCTGTGATGGCAGAGCCTCCGGGTAGGCTAGCAGGCAGACGGTAGATTGGTGCTCCCAGGTGAGCAAGCGAGAGTCTCTGGAATAGCAGGTGGTCACGGCGCGTGACGGCGGAGCCTCCGGGCTGGCAGGCAGGCAGGTAACGGAGAAGCGCTCCCAGGTGAGCGGGCAAGAGTCTCTGAGATAGCTGGTGGTCACAGCACGTGACAACGGAGCCTCCGGGCTGGCAAGCAGGCAGGTAGCTGATATGCGCTCCCAGGTGAGCGGGCAGGCTGGTCCTTAGACAGACTGACAGGAGTAGTAAGGCAGACCGTCGGACCTCAGACTGGCAGACAGGTAACAAGTATTCAGGCAGGAATCAGGCAGGTAACTGGCAGGTAACTGGCAGGTAACTGGCAACGGGACCTGAGGGCTGAAGCACAGGTGAGACACAGGTGCAAACAACATTGCTCGGGCACCTCCATTTTGGAGGAGGTGCCTTATATATGATGAAGTCCTCCGGCCATTGGCCGGGGACTCTTTAGGGCGGCGTGCGCGGCCCCTTTAAGAGGAGGGGAGCGCGCGCGCGCGCGCCCTAAGCACAGGGGCCGGGAAGGAGCGCGCGCTGAGAGCAGAGCAGGAGGAGGACGCCGGGACGGAGCGCGCGCTGACAGCAGAGCGGGGGAAGGAAGCCGGGCACGGAGCAGAGCGGTGAGGGGAGCAGCGTCCCTGCCTAGCAGAGGGCAGGGACGCCAGCGCTACAGCTAATATGCTTAGGTGAAAAACCACACAATGCTGTAGAGTTATGGACAGCTCTGAAAGAGCAGGCAGATCTGTGGCTCAAACCGCTGAACTTACAGCCAGGCATGGTCGTGTGTGACAATGGCCGGAACCTGGTGGCGGCTCTGAGGCGAGGCGAGCTCACACACGTACCATGCCTGGCCCATGTGCTTAACCTCGTGGTTCAGCGGTTACTCAAATCCTACCCGGAGCTGCCGGATCTGCTTGTTAAAGTATGCCGCCTGTGTGCCCATTTTAGAAAGTCAGCTACAGCTTCCGCTGCCCTTGCAGTGTTTCAGCAGCATTTGCAGCTTCTGGCTCACAGACTGGTGTGTGATGTCCCCACACGTTGGAACTCTACATTGCAGATGTTGGGAAGGATTTGTGAGCAGAAGAGGGCAGTTGTTGAGTACCAGCATCAAAAAGGCTATCGGTATTCAGTTCAGACTCCACACATAAGACCTCAGTAGTGGACGTGGATGTCAGACATATGTACCATCCTCCAAAACTTTGAGGACTCCACCAAGATGGTGAGCGGCGATGACGCCATAATTAGCCTCACCATCCCGCTTCTCTGTCTTCTGAAACACTCTCTGCTCACAATCAAAGATGATGCATTGCAGGCAAAGCACGATAATATGGAGCAATTAACCATACAGGGTGATTACACACAGCCCAGCCTCATCTCATCCCAACGTGGATTGGGTGACAATGAGGAAGAGGAGGAGGAGGAAGGACAGTAACTAGTTTCATGCACTATAGACGGTGCTATCTGCACAGCTGTCATACCGTTTGTTCAGCGTGGATGGCCAGAGGACAGAGAGGAGGAGGAGGAGGAGAGCATGGTCAGTCATCCTCTTGGTGAGGACACGGAAGTCTTGCCTGTTAGTAGTCTGGCACGCATGGCTGAGTTTATGTTATGCTGCCTTTCCCATGACCCTCGCATTCTCAAAATTTTAGGTGATTACTGGTTGGTGACACTTCTAGACCCACTCTACAAGGAGAACTTTATATCTCTTATTCCTGAGGCGGACAGGTGTACAAAAATGAGGCAGTACCAGAAGGCCCTTGTTGCGGAACTATTAAAAAAATTCCCATCTGAAAACGTTGGAGGCAGAGGGCACACTTCGTTCGACAACCAAGGAGTACAGGCGAGAGAGACACAACTTCAATCCAGCAGAGGCAGGGGAACACTGTCAAAGTTCTGGGAGACTTTTCTCAGACCCTCCCATCGCACAGGCCCTGAGGCGCAGGGTACTCTCACAAGGAGTGAAAAGTTTGGGAAGATGCTGAGGGAGTACCTTGCCGTACCGTACCAACGTCCTCCGTGATTCCTCTGTGCCTTATAAATATTGGGTATCCAAGCTAGATATGTGGAATGAACTGGCTCTCTATGCCTTGGAGGTCCTGGCCTGCCCTGCCGCCAGCGTTTTATCAGATCGGGTTTTTAGTGCCGCTGGTGGAATTATAACTGATAAGCGCATCCTCCTGTCAACTGAAAATGCTGACAGGCTGACTCTTATAAAAATGAACAAGGGCTGGATTGGGCCAGACTTCTCAACACCACCGAATGATAGCAGCGTAACGTGAACTCAAATCCAGTGTCTTTTCTTGGGAGGTGTATTCCCATGCACCTTTTCACACCCACACATGGGTATACGCTTCCTGATTTTGGCTATTTGCTCTTGTTCTCCTCCTTCTCCTCATCCTCCACCACCATATCACCAGGGTGACCGTGGTCCATGATGCAACACCCACATAATTTTTTAAAGGGTGTTTGACTCGCCCCTGGGCCGTGGGGCACTCGGAGCCAGGCAATAGGGAGACGGTGGGGGTAGTAGTGCCGACCCGGTTCCGTGGCTCAGGGTGGTCAGACCAGTGGTAGTCCTTTAGCAGTCCTAAGTGATGTCCGACTACGCCACCCGTGGATTGCGGTTATTATGAACCGCCGCTGCAAGGCAGACCGCTGGGGCTGATGATGTATGCAGCTGAGGTAGTGTGACTCCCCACGGGAAGAGTGCAGCCCCAGGGCAGTGTAGTGGATGGTGGGGGTGATGGTGCAGAGAGTCCCAGTGCCGTTAGTGCTGGAGGAGCGAAAGAGTACACAGACAACGTACTGCAGTCCAATGTCTTTTACTCACAGTTCATGTACTCCGGGTCACTTCTGTCAGCAATGACCGCCCGAGCCATGCTGCGTCCACCAGGTGAGGGGCTCGGTCAACCCCAGGCAGTTCAGGAGCATGGCACAAGACCCCCTTCAATCCTTTCTCTGGCCTGCCTCACCAGTGACCCACTTTTGTCCAGCTGCCGCGGACTTGTGCGGGTAAACGTGGTTCCCGTTCCCCGCTGTCCTATATGGTGCCTTCCTAGCAGGTGATGAGGTGTCGCACCAATAAATGATCACGACCTCCGGTCTTTGGCTGAGGGCTGTTTCTCCTCCACCAACTTGGGATCCGGTACCCTTAATCTGCCTGACCCTTCACCCTGTATTCTCGTGGGTTCTTAGGGTCCCTTCTGCCGTCTTGTTCCTGAGCCCTTCTGTTTCTCTCTTTCTTTTCTGTTCCTTTCTGTTCTTGTTC
Organism: Phyllobates terribilis; assembly: GCF_046119375.1. Taxonomy (NCBI): domain Eukaryota; kingdom Metazoa; phylum Chordata; class Amphibia; order Anura; family Dendrobatidae; genus Phyllobates; species Phyllobates terribilis. Next base: position 120,138 of record NW_027363819.1, on the reverse strand, counting down.
CTTTCTGTTCTTGTTCCTTTCTGTTCCTGGCCTTCACCCTAGGCCTGCCTCGTGGAGCTGGGCCCAGACTGAGCCACAGCTCCCTGTCAGCCCTCTCTGGCTGAACTCCTTCTCTTACTCCACTCACTGAACTTCTCTTCTTCTCTTCTCTCTGTGCTGGCTGGGCCTCAGAGGCTAGGCCCGCCTACGGAGAAGAGCCCCTTGCAGAGGCCCCCACTCCGTCACTTCTTCTCTCTGACTGAACACTGTTCTAAGATGGTGCCCACCTTTTATACCTCCCTCTAGAACATGAGCCCAGGTGACCAGCAACCAATGGGCTCCTATCTACGCTCAGGAACCAACCCCTATCTGCTCCTACATCACTGGGTATTCCTACCCCCTCCCCACTCCAGCCAGGGACATGGTCTGTCGTGCCTGCATTTCTGTCTAATGGGAGCACCGTTGAGCTATCCCTCGGAAATGGGGTAAGTGTGCTGTATGCAGCTAACTGAACCCTGGTCCATACTCCATCCTTACCCGGGAGTGGAATATCACACCTCTGGCAGAGGTGCAATACCCCTGTAGCGGCCGAGCCCTCGGGGTGCTACATTTTTATGATGCCCGTAAAAATTTTTTTTTATACAGTATGTTCATGTATACCCCCCAGGAGTAAATGTTTGTCAGCCCATACACTTAGTGCATGGCATTACAAGTATAGGAGGCCCGCTGCTTTCTAATGGTAAAAAATTTTTATGATGCGCTCCTCCACGTCTCTTCCAAGGGCCATTGAAGTGCCTCCAAAATTTTGGCAGCCCTTGCAGTCACTGCATAGTCCAACACTATGGGAGACTCTCTCCTTTCTAATGGGAATTTGTCATTACTGTGGCCTGGTCTGTCAGCCGTTGGACTCACTGCATACCCTATAACAGTATAGCCGACCCTATCATTTCTAATGGGAATTTGTCGTTACTGTGGCCCTGCTCTATGTGTCTTTAAATTCTTAGTGGGTTTTTTCCTAAAATTGGTCAGCCGTTGGACTCACTGCATACCCTATAACTGTATAGCAGACCCTCTCCTTTCTAATGGGAGCATGTCGTACCTTGTTACTGTGGCCCTGCTCTGTGTGTCCTTAAATTCTTAGTGGGGTTTTTCCTAAAATTTGTCAGCCGTTGGATTCACTGCATACCCTATAACTGTATAGCAGACCCTCTCCTTTCTAATGGGAACATGTCGTACCTTGTTACTGTGGCCATGCTCTTTGTGTCTTTAAATTGTTAGTGTTTTTTTTCAAAAATTTTGGCCACCCTTGCAGTCACAGCATGGGCATTACCACTATAGAAGACCCGCTCCTTTATAATGGGAACATTTTTTTTACTGAGACCCTCCTCTATGTCTCTTCAAAGGGGTATTAGGTTAACAATAGGATCTTTCTTTAGTACAAAAAACAGCATCACCAATTTAACCTCAATGTAATCACATTGTTCAGCTCATGCACCTCCTCCTCCATCTCCGAAATGACCACATCAGTCACAAGCTGACAGCACTGCAGCACTGCCTTGGCCAAACAGCAACAGGCTGTGCTGAAGATAACATGCTTAATGCTTAATTGACAAACCGCCCAGCGCTGCATAGTTGTTGAAAGCTGTAACACAGCAGCTTGATCTGTGGCTCTCACCGCTGAACATACAACCAGGCATGGTCGTGTGTTACAATGGGCGGAACCTGGTGACGGTGAAATGACAACCGGGGTAGATACGGTTTCCCTCTATGCCAGTCCTTTCACAGACCTAAAGAATATGGCTGTGGTGAAATACAACTCCCAGTGAGAAGCTGTTTCAGATTGAAAAACATTGTGCCCACCAGAGGATTTGTTTCTGAGAGCTAACCTTTCTCACCCGCTCAAGAGCCCCATAGCAGCTGCAAAGTTAGCGCTATCATGAACTCTCCTGAGGTAGAAGCCAAGGCACACCAGAGAATTCTCTGGTGGGACTGTCCAACCCTGCCGAGAAGCAGTCCTGGCTAAGAAAAGTGTGTGGGAAGATTCCAGGACTCTCTATTTTTACTGAGGAGGAAACACACGCAAACATGGGGAGAACATACAAATTTCTTGCAGATGTTGTCCTTGCTGGGATTTGAACCCAGGATCCCAGTGCTGCAAGACTTCAGTGCTAACCACTGATCCAATGTGCTGCCGTTCACCCTCTAATATCTAACAGGCTGGAGAAACTTGAACCTACTGCCACTCTATCATCAGCTCCTTTGTGAGAAAATGTATTTGGGCAGCCACTCAGTCTACCAAATAAAATTCCAGAGAAGGAAATTGAGGATGGCTTTGCTACTGGTACTGGGGGCAGTGCTAATACCATGGTGTTGTACCATAGTTTGCTGGAAATATTCCAGGCTGGTAGGAGGCAAGAAAATTCCCACAGAAAAGTACCAGCAGTAATGTTCAGGCCACATTTCAAGTGCAAGCAGCTTTAGAGGACTTCCTGGGAGAAATGACACGCAGGGTAGATACGGTTTCCCTCTATGCCAGTCCTTTCACCGAGCTAAATACAACTCTTAGCAAAAAAAGTTGTGGACTGGCTCCGTACCGTCCCTGGCCACATTCACCTGTCCACGTGTTTGTGGTTAGGCGGTCCTTCCCAGTAAGTGCACTGGGGAGGGCACGGGTAATGTTATGGGACCTGTGCTTGTGGAAGGCGGAGGCGATACCGGGAAATATAGTGGTGGCTGGGGACCGAGTATGGACACCCGGCCGCCGCCGGCATGAGGTTATGAAAAGCTTCCGCCTCCACGAGCCTAAAAGGCCACATTTCAAGTGCAAGCAGCTGTCAAAAAATTGGCAGTATAGTATTGCAGCCTGTGGGTGGGTGGCTGCCAGCATTCTTGTGCTTGCATTCCAAGGAATGGGGTAGGGACAACTGAACACTGCAGTGGGACAAGGACGTGGACGGTGATTGTTGCAAGTCTGCAACGACAGGTGCATGGCGGAAGGCATCTTTGCATGTGCCAGGGATCACTTATGATGGGCACACATTTAGGCAGTGACCTGGGAGTCAGAGATGTTTCCAGAGGTCTTCCCCTTGCTGTTCCCATGTCTTTTCAGCACTGTATGCATGTGTCTGATGATGTGTCACACACCACATGGCCAGATAAGGTTGTAAAATGTTAAAATGACATTTCCTGGTGAATGCATTTGTCTTGGTTGAAAGCAATGCAAAAGTGCAAAAACGTGTCAAAAATGCTACGTGTGAACATAGCCCAAGGTGTGTAGGAGTATTTTTGTTTTTGTTTTTTTATTTTGCCTTATATACAAGTCATCACCCTGGAAAGGATGTTCCTTACGCCGTAAAAGTGGTTTAATACTCTGGCGACGTTGTTGACAGCAGTGATCTGGGAGTCAGACATGCTTCCAGGGGTCTTCCCCATGCTGTTCCCATGTCATTTGAGCACAGTTCCCATCGATTTGGGCAATTTTTAGGCCCTCTGCAGACCGCCTTGGGGAGCCACCTGAAAAATGCTCAAGTTTCCCCTAGACTTATATTGGGCTCATTGCTCGGGTTGAGCACCCGAGTATTTCAATTTGCTCGACCCGAGCAACGAGTACTCGAGCATTTTAGTGCTCGCTCATCACTAATGACAACCAAAAACATCCAAATAATCCTGATCAAAAAGTTCACATACCCTGGTGATTTTGGCCTGATAACATGCACAGAATTTGACACAAATGGGTTTGAATGGCTACTAAAGGTAACATCCTCACCTATGACCTGTTTGCTTGTAATCAGTGTGTGTGCATAAAGCTGAGTGAGTTTCTGGGATCCAGCCACTGACGTTTCTGGATTTTGAGATGGGGAAAGCAAAAGAATTATCAACGGATCTACGGGAAAAGGTAGTTGAACTGTATAACACAGGAAAGGGAGGCAAAAAGAGTATAACACAGGCAAGGGATAAAAAAAGATATCCCAGGAATTGATAATGCCAGTCTGCAGTGTTCAAACTGTGATTAACAAATGGAAAATCAGATGCTCTGTAAAAACCAAACCACAGTCAGGTAGACCAACAAAAATTTCAGCCTCAACTGCCAAGAAAATTGTTCGGGATGCAAAGAAAAACCAACAAATAACATCAGCTGAGAACACACTTAGGGGTGTACTCACTTTTGTTACCAGCGGTTTAGACATTAATGGCTGTGTGTTGAGTTATTTTGCAGGCACACCAAATTTACAGTTAAACAAGCTGTACACTGACTACTGTACATTGTATCAAAGTGTCGCATCTTCAGTGTTGTCCCATCAAAAATATATATATGTATTCCGGCCCATTTTTGGAGTTTTGTGTGAAATTATGTCCAATTTGCCTTTTTTTTCTCAGTTTTTTTGTGTTGTTCCAATAAACACAAAGGAAATAAACATGCATGTAATAAAACATGTGTAATTTTCTGAAACAATTTCAAGGGTGCCAGCACTTTCCGCCATGACTGTATATGCAGGTAGAGTCCTTAACCCCTTTACAACCCAAAGTGGTTTGCACGTTAATGACCAGGCCAATTATTACAATTCTGACCACTGTCACTTTATGAGGTAATTACTCTGGAACGCTTCAACGGATCCCCCTGGTTCTGAGAATATTTTTTCATGACATATTGTACTTTATGATTGTGGTAAAATTTCTTCGATATCACTTGTGTTTATTTGTGAAAAAAACAGATATTTGGCGAAAATTTTGAAAATTTTGCAATTTTCAAAATTTGAATTTTTATGCCCCTAAATCGGAGAGATATGTCACACAAAAAAAGTTAATAAATAACATTTCCCATATGTCTACTTTACATCAGCACAATTTTGGAACCCAAATTTATTTTTATTAGGGAGCTATAAGGGTTAAAATTGACCAGCGATTTCTCATTTTTCCAACAAAATTTACAAAACCATTTTATTAGGGACCACATCACATTTGAAGTCACTTTGAGGGGTCTTTATGACTGAAAATACCCAAAAGTGACACCATTCTTAAAACTGCACCCCTCAGTGAATCGGGTCATCATGGCAACATCCGGGAAGCCACGGCACACATTGCTGGACGCCGGCAGGAGAGGTGACTTTCCCGATCACCTCCCCTTGCCCCCGCAATGCTGCGAACGACTTCGATCGCAGCATTGCGGGGGTTAATGTGCGGAACCTCTCCCAGCACATAGCACCGGGTGTCAGCTGTGACAATCAGTTGACACCCGGTGGCGATCACGCCCGCACAGCCTGTGTGCGGGCGCGATCGCAAAGATGTACTAATACGTATCAGGCTCTTAAGTCCCAGGGCGCAGATACGTATCAGTACGTCTTGGGCTTTAAAGAAGTTAAAATTATGTGAAAATGGGAAAAGTCACAAAACTTTGCAACTTTTCAAGAACTTTATGCCAGTTTTCTGGCAAAAACACTGGTGAATCGGGTTCATAATCTCTAATCCTTTCAGCTCCCTTTAATTAGACTACTTTCAACAAACTAATTATAAGTATTGGGTCTGTTTTTTTTTAATGCTTTTAAAATAATTGTAAATATTTTCAATCCCCTTTTGTTATAAGGATTTCCCAAAAATTAGCTAATCATAGGTTGTCCTGCATTCGTGACAGTGATTGACTGCGCGGTCACTTGGAAGTTTACATTGGCATCACTACAGGGCCGGTAAAGAAGGACTGTCAGGGACCCCCAGAGTGTGGTAAAATGCGCCAACTAATTCATAATTCATTTAATTCTCACACAATATACTAAGTTAGTGTAAGTCTACAAAAAAGCAACAAAACTTGGTGCTAAAGAAATTGAGCATAACTTTTTGAAAAATGAACCAGGTTATGCCAAATCTTACATATTTTGTGACTTTGTGATCAGTTATCAACACAAATATTTTACTCAAATTACCAGATCGATGGATAAGAATTGTGACTTTTCCCTAAATCTCTCCAAAACATCACCGCTTATAGAAGACCACCCTCATATCCAGATCAGATTTTCTGTGAGAGATGCCCAGATTCACAATATAGTATGCATACTGGCCATCTATGAGAAGTCCACCCCAATGGAAGTCCAGTTATTAAAGGAGATTTTACTGTTTATATAAGGGGCAGACAATGACAGTGAAGGGCCCTTAATCAGGACTTCTGATCTGGGCCCCCCACCCTCCATCAGGCACCACCTACATATACATTTCCATGTATATTTATATTAGGCACACATATAAAATTTGCACATGCTAATACTCTATACACATTTTAACGTATGCATATACATAGTGCACACAAACATAAAATACGGACATACAGTGCTGGCCAAAAGTATTGGTACCCGTGCAATTCTGTCAGATAATACTCAGTTTCTTCCTGAAAATGATTGCAATCACAAATTCTTTGGTATTTTTATCTTCATTTAATTTTCTTGCAAGGAAAAAACACAAAAGGGAATGAAGCAAAAATCAAATCATTGATCATTTCACACAAAATTCCAAAAAAGGGCCAGACAAAAGTATTGGCACCCTCAGCCTAATACTTGGTTGCACAACCTTTAGCCAAAATAACTGCGAACAACCGCTTCCGGTAACCATCAATGAGTTTCTTACAATGCTCTGCTGGAATTGTAGACCATTCTTCTTTGGCAAACTGCTCAAGGTCCCTGATATTTGAAGGGTGCCTTCTCCAAACTGCCATTTTGAGATCTCTCCACAGGTGTTCTATGGGATTTAGGTCTGGACTCATTGCTGGCCACCTTAGAAGTCTCCAGTGCTTTCTCTGAAACCATTTTATAGTGCTTTTGGAAGTTTGTTTTGGGTCATTGTCCTGCTGGAAGACCCATGACCTCTGAGGGAGACCCAGCTTTCTCACACTGGGCCCTGCATTATGCTGAAAAATTTGTTGGTAGTCTTCAGACTTCATAATGCCATGCACACGGTCAAGCAGTTCAGTGCCAGAGGCAGCAAAGCAACCCCAAAACATCAGGAATCTCCGCCATATTTGACTGTAGGGACCGTGTTCTTTTCTTTGAATGCCTCTTTTTTTTCCTGTACACTGTATGTTGATGCTTTTTCCCAAAAAGTTCTACTTTTGTCTCATCTGACCAGAGAACATTCTTCCAAAACGTCTTAGGCTTTCTCAGGTAAGTTTTGGCAAACTCCAGCCTGGCTTTTTTATGTCTCGGGGTAAGAAGTGGGGTCTTCCTGGGTATCCTACCATACAGTCCCTTTTCATTCAGACGTCGACGGATAGTACGGGTTGACACTGCTGTACCCTCGGACTGCAGGTCATCTTTAACTTGTTTGGATTTTAGTCGAGGTTCTTATCCACCATCCGCACAATCTTGCGTTGAAATCTCTCTTCAATTTTTCTTTTCCGTCCACAACTAGGGAGGTTAGCCACAGTGCCATGGGGTTTAAACTTCTTGATGACACTGCGCACGGAAGACACAGGAACATTCAGGTCTTTGGAGATGGACTTGTAGCCTTGAGATTGCTCATGCTTCCTCACAATTTGGTTTCTCAAGTCCTCAGACAGTTCTTTGGTCTTCTTTCTTTTCTCCATGCTCAATGTGGTACACACAAGGACACAGGACAGAGGTTGAGTCAACTTTAATCCATGTTAACTGGCTGCAAGTGTGATTTAGTTATTGCCAACACCTGTTAGGTGCCACAGGTAAGTTACAGGTGCTGTTAATTACACGAATTAGAGAAGCATCACATGATTTTTCAAAGGGTGCGAATACTTTTGTCCACCCCCTTTTTTAGGTTTGGTGTGGAATTATATCCAATTTGGCTTTAGGACAATTCTTTTTGTGTTTTTTTCATTGAAGACAAATTAAATGAAGAGAATAATACCAAAGAATTTGTGATTGCAATCATTTTCAGGAAGAAACTGAGTATTATCTGACAGAATTGCAGGTGTGCCAATACTTGTGGCCAGCACTGTACACATAAGATGCACATACACAGTATAGAGTCCCGGTAGTCCTCATAGTTTTAAGCATGGAACCTGGCAAATTGTAGACAGACTTTTATTGTTCATGGGCTTTAAGGGAGAGAGGCTTCCTTTGTGGAGGACACTCATGAATGCCATTCATTTGCAGTGTACACCGTGTCGTGTCATGGAAAACACTCACCCTAGTTTGGCTTTCTACTTCTTCAGCTAATAGCAATAAATTTGCCTGTCGATTTTCTTCTCATCAGAAGATGCTTTTGTTTAGATGTTAACTTCCATCTGACTGATAAGAAAAGCTTTGCTGATCTTCTTGTCGACTTCACATTTTTTGTAAAGAAATTATTTTCTTTCTCAGAAATGTCTTGTGACATTTCTCTTCTATGTGGTGCCACTTACCCTTCTCATCAGAGGACGCTTTTGTTTAGGTGTTAACTTCCATAGTCGGCCTGGACGTCTCTGTAAGATGGTTGCAATTCCATCTTTGTTATAGTTTTGCATCACTTTTGCTACAGTATTCTGACTGATAAGAAAAGCTTTGCTGATCTTCTTGTAGACTTCACATTTTTTGTAAATAAATTATTTTCTTTCTCAGAAATGTCTTGTCACATTTCTCTTCTATGTGGTGCCACTTACCCTTCTCATCAGAGGACGCTTTTGTTTAGGTGTTAACTTCCATAGTCGGCCTGGACGTCTCTGTAAGATGGTTGCAGTTCCATCTTTGTTATAGTTTTGCATCACTTTTGCTACAGTATTCTGACTGATAAGTAAAGTTTTGCTGATCTTCTTGTAGACTTCACATTTATTGCAAAGAAATTATTTTCTTTCTCAGGTTTTGTGACATTTCCCTTCTATGTGGTGCCATTGCTGATAGCATGAAATGGGAAGGCGTTTTCTTTATTAAGTAACTTCCTTTTACAGACACCTGTCTGCTGGACATCTGTTTAATGAATAATTACACTTACCTGTGGTTCAGTTCTTGTTAATTAGAATTTTGTTGTCTAAACTTAGCTTTTCTCTTAAGACTGTTACTGGGATGTTCTCATTTTTGAAACATGATCTTGAATGAGTTTGTTAAGAAAATTACTTTTTTGGGGTGTGCAAAATACCAAATCTTGTTTGCATTCAATGGCTCAAATTTGCGAGAGTATTTTGTAGTATGGTATCCCATATAAAATGATGATTCTGAAAGGAAACTACAGGTCTGCTGACAAATCTATTTGGGTGTACTGATTTATGCTAAACACTGTATATATATATATATATATATATATATATAAACCTTATAAGTTTGGTATCACAGTAATCGTACTACTGACTCTGAATCATTTTGTCAGTTTGTTTTTACAACACAATACACACTGTAAAATGAAGGAACCCAAACCTGGCATTTTTTCTCATTTTTCAACACATTATATGATAAAATGAATGGTGTTGTTCAAAACTACAACACTAAGCGTCAGCACACTGTGATTTGCTGATCTGTAAGATGTGTTCTTTGTGCTGTGAAAATACACAGCTGTGATATCTCACCAAATATTCATAGTGGGAACTTAAAATTACGTTTTTCTGCCATGATTAAGGATGGTTTGGATGTATGAAACATGTTGACCTTTTATTTCTATCTTTGTGGAATTAAGGCTGCATGAACCAGTCACCAACCATTATCTGTATATGTACAAATATTAAGTGCTACTGAGTGCTGTAGCAAAAACTTAGAATAGTGAGGTGATTTGATAGTCCTGCCACAAATAATCTGTTTCTACTGCACACTTAAAATCTCTGATAGTGGGAATGAACCTGATTGCCTGCAGTAGTGCACTCCTGAGAGCTGGTGCAGCAGAGGAAATGTCTTGGACATGAAAGTGGGAGGTCCTGATTATGGAGGATGTTAATCTTAGCTCATTGGAGTGTAGATATGGTAGAGATGCAGGACTGTGCAGCAGTGTGGAGAGGTTTGTGAATGAGTGTAATGACTGGTACAGGGTGGAGGCACCAGTGTAACTGCTGGACAGAAATATGAGACTGCTGCATTAAGGATAATGAGAAATACATTTAGTGAGAAGAAGAGCAATTAGTGAGTTACAAGTATTTGTGAATTCAAGACAAAAAGGAATCGGAGCAACAGTAACTGATTTTACTTTTTTTTAATTAATAATGGGATGAATAAAATCGTGAACATTATCAAAAGACTAAATCAAAGTCAGGAAGATAGCCGAGGTCAGATACCAGGTGATCAGTAAATGACAAGTCAGACGAGCAGTATGAATACCGCGGAGCCCGATGACAGAGGCGTTACTGAAACTTGTCCAGGTTGACCAGTCAGAAGGCCACAGGTAGATGGTGAAGGTCCTTCTATACAGCTCCAGCAGTGATGATGGATCTGCTGGACTTCAGGGCTCTGGATGCTTAGGTGTCCCGTCTTTTAGATGGTTTTAGGGCAACAGTGACAGCATGCAAATGCGCGAGCAGCCCTGGATAATCCACGCCGGCAGGATGATAAGATCCGGCGGAAGATGGAACCTATGAGAAGAGAAATAAATATAATGTAAGTGATGGGACTCCATATTACATGATAATGCTGTGCAGTCACTGTGGCCGGACGGCAGAGGAATATTATCATACAGAGGTCAGGGGTCATTGTCAGCAATCATACATGTGACAATCCCATCACTGACAGATGACATCTACTCCACATGAATTATTCTCACTGACATCACACAACATGGAGTTGATTCTCACACTTACCTCGTCTCTTTTTCCCATTTTTTCCATTTTCTGAGTTTTGTTGCTCCATACTCAGATTTATTGCCGATTTTCTTTCTTCATGAGATGGAAATTCTGATGAAAAATTAAAAAAAAAAATCAGTAACAATATCTTCTTATAGGATCTGCTTTGTCATAATATGGATAACATAAGAGACCTATAGTATTGTATAAAACCATGTGGGAATATTTGAGCCTTGAAGTCAACATTCACATTGCTGGTGCTGTAGACATGTACATACCTGGCAATGGGGACGAGGGTGGCAAGATGGTAACAGCATTGTCTGTATTACATACAGGAACAGATACTTTCTGCCTGTTTGAAGAAGAAAAACATGTAAATCTCAAGTAAACTCCGTATAAAAGGGGTTGTCTCACTAGAAGAACACCGACTATAAGGCCAGTAGGACATATGACTGTCATAGTGTGGAAGGTCTTCTGCTCAAGACTACCTTTTATAGAGAGCTGAGAGGAAAACAACTACCAAGAATGGCCGGCATTTCATACTACATCTCTCCTACAGTGAGGGCAGCACTAAAAGTGCATGACCGGCCACAATTATGGGCTGTTATCTCCAACAATTCCGAAAGCTGAAAGCACAATGACCCATAACCATGGGGCGGTGGATGCTGCATTTGATATTATGGTATTTATGTCCTATATTTGGTGTTGTGCACATATATCAGCCTGGAGCTCCCAGTAATGACCCCATAATCTACTCACATTTCTGAGATGTTTGTGTTGGATTCTGGTGTACACTCTGGAGGGGCCTTGGGATCCTCGTTGTTCACCATCCCGTTAGTGGTGGTAGAGTGCTAAATGTGGATAACAATAAGTTATTAAATATACATACTTTTTAGTTTTATAGATCCTTTTTTGTACATATTTTGGATTTATCGATCACATACTTACTTTAGAAAGCCTCTCAGAAGATGATGATGCAAATATTCGGAAGATAAAGTTCTCATGGTCCTCACTTGTGCCCTCCTTATCCTCTGAGACCAGATGGTTGTTTTCATCAGAGTGATCTACAAGACATAGGTAAGGAAGGATTGTTAGAGGGTGTCAGTATAACACAGTCGCTATATCTCACTAGGTTAATAGATGATGCAACGTAATATACAGAATACATGAAAAAAAACTCCTGTACAAAATTAGGGAAATAGGGATACAGTACGAACCCATGGTCAACATAGCTGAGATCCATGAAACATGGATAACATAGTAGACCAGAAAAACCATGTGGAAATATTTGAGCCTTGAAGTCAACATTCACATTGTTGGTGCTGTAGACATGTACATACCTGGCAATGGGGACGAGGGTGGCAAAATGGTAACAGCATAGTCTGTATTACATACAGGAACAGATTCTTTCTGCCTGTTTGAAGAAGAAAAACATGTAAATCGTAAGTAAACACAGTATAAAATGGGTTGTCTCACTATAAGAACACTGACTATAAGGCCTAATAGGACATATGACTGTCATAGTGGGGAAAGTTTTCTGCTCAAAACTACCTTCCATGGATCAGAACACAACTACCAAGAATGGCTGGCAAGTAATACTACAGCTCTCCTACAGAGTAGGCAGTGCTAAAAATGCATCACCTGCCACAATTATGGGCTGTTATCGTCTGCATTTTCTGAAGCCAAAAGTACAATGACCGTTAACCATGAAGCGGTGAATGCTGCATTTGATATTCTGATATTTATGTCCTATATTTGGTGTTGTGTACATAGATCAGCCTGGAACTCCCAGTAATGAAGTAATGACCCTTTATAATCTACTCACATTTCTGAGATGTTTGTGTTGGTTTCTGGTGTATAATCTGGAGGGGCATTGGAATCCTCATTGTTCACCATCCTGGTAGCGATGATACAGAGCTAAATACGGATAAAAATAAGATATAAAATATTTTTTTACGTGCTTTTAGAGATTTTTAAATTTTTTTTTACATATTTTGGATTTATTAATCACATACTTACTTTACAAAGCTTTTCAGAAGATGACGTAAAATTTTGGAAGTCAAGGCTCTCATTGTTCTCACTTGTGCCTTCCTCATCCTTTGAGACCAGATGTTTGTTTATATCAGAATGATCTACAAGAAATAGGTAATGAAGTATTATTAGAGGTTGTCAGTATAACACAGTCACTATTTATCACTAATATTAATGGGAACAGATGATCACATATTAGGGAAGATGAGACAAACAGTCGCTTAGTCTAGATGACGTCTCCTTCTACTTACTGATAAATAAGCTGGTGTCTGCGTCTGAAACAAGCTGAGGAACATACTCCAGCTCCTGGCTCAGAATGTTGTCAAAGTCCAAGTCACTCAGGAATGGATGAACCTTGATCTCAAATGCTCCTCCTAGAAAAAGAAAAACAAAAGTGATGCGGACATAGTCAGGGATGGCTCCATATCTGAACAGTTTATCGTAATCTGAACTAATGACAAAACTGAGCCGACATGAAGGAAATAAACTGAAAGTCTTAGTGTGGAGAACTAGAAATACAGTAGATGAGCTGATAGAGAAATGCTGATCTTCATGGACATGAGCGATATGTCCTTGGTCTAATAAGGGAATATTAATACTAGTATATCTGTTACCTGTCCCAAGTCTACGCACAGGATTTCTTCTGAGCAGCTCAGTGATGAGATTCTGAGCATCCAGGGGTGGAGCGCGATCACAATTCCAAATTAGTTCTCCTGTTACATAGAAAATTACAGAAAATAAAACCTCTTTACTGGACTGTAACATAAAGCAAAGGAAATAACTAAACAAATGTAACCAATCAACGCAATGATCGGTTTATTCTACTCACCAATGACAACCCTTTTATAAAGCTCAGTGAGGGAATCAGCATCAAATGGTACACATCCCAGCAGGAATTTATACAGGATGATCCCCAATGACCACCAGTCAACAGGTCTTCCATAGCCTTCTTTCAGGATGATCTCTGGGGCTATGTAACATGGGGTGCCACAGAACTGGAAACCAACAGAACATAGAGATGAGAATCGATGAAACAATTATTATGACAAGATATCATCGTTAACCACTTCGCACCAGAGCCTGTTTTTGCCTTCGTGACCGGGCCAATTTTTTCAATTCTGACCACTGTCACTTTATGAAGCAATTACTCTGGAACGCTTCAACGGATCCCCCTGATTCTGAGACTGTTTTTTCGTGACATATTGTACTTCATGATAGTGGTAAAATTTCTTTGATATCACATGCGTTTATTTGTGAAAAAATCGGAAATTTGGCGAAAATTTTGAAAATTTTGCAATTTTCAAACTTTGAATTTTTAAGCCCTTAAATCAGAGAAATATGTCACACAAAATACTTAATAAATAACATTTCCCACATGTCTACTTTACATCAGCACAATTTTGGAACCAAAATTTTTTTTTGTTAGGGAGCTATAAGGGTTAAAAGTTGACCAGCGATTTCTCATTTTTCCAACAAAATTTACAAAAACATTTTTTTAGGGACCACATCATATTTGAAGTCACTTTGAGGGGTCTTTATGACAGAAAATACCCAAAAGTGACACCGTTCTAAAAACTGCACCCCTCAAGGTGCTCAAAACCACATTCAAGAACTTTATTAACCCTTCAGGTGCTTCACAGAAATTTTTGGAATGTGGAAGAAAAAAATTAACATTTAACTTTTTTCACAAAAATGTTACTTTAGACCCAATTTTTTTTATTTTCACAGGGGTAACAGGAAAAAATGGACCCCAAAATTTTTTGTGCAATTTCTCTTGAGCGTGCTGATACCCCATATGTGAGGGAAAACCACTGTTTGGGCGCACGGCAGGGCTCGGAAAGGAAGGAGCGCCATTAGACTTTTTGAATGTAAAATTTGTCTGAATAATTAGCAGACACCATGTTGCGTTTGGAGAGCTCCTGATGTGACTAAACAGTGGAAACCCCCCACAAGTGACACCATTTTGGAAACTAGACCCCTTAGGGAACATATCTAGATGTGTGGTGAGCACCTTGAACCCCAAGGTGCTTCACAGAAGTTTATAATATTGAGCTGTAAAAATAAAATTTTCACATTTTTCCCACAAAAACGTTTTTCATCCCTTAATTTTCCATTATCATAATGGTAATAGGATAAATTGCACCATTAAATTTGTTGTGCAATTTCTCCTGAACACGCCGATACCCCATATGTGGGGGAAAACCACTGTTTGGGCGCACGGCAGGGTTTGGAAGGGAAGGAGCGCCATTTGACTTTCTGAATGTAAAATTTGTCTGAATAATTAGCAGACGCCATGTTGCGTTTGGAGAGCCCCTGATGTTCCTAAACAGTGGAAACCCCCCACAAGTGACACCATTTTGGAAACTAGACCCCTTAGGGAACTTATCTAGATGTGTGGTGAGCACCTTGAACCCCAACGTGCTTCACAGAAGTTTATAATAATCAGCTGTAAAAATAAAATTTTCACATTTTTCCCGCAAAAACGTTTTTCATCCCTTAATTTTGCATTATCATAAGGGTAATAGGATAAATTGCACCATGAAATTTGTTGTGCAATTTCTCCTGAACACGCCGATACCCCATATGTGGAGGCAAACCACTGTTTGGGTGCACGGCAGGGCTCGGAAGGAAAGGAGCGCCATTTGACTTTTTGAATGTAAAATTTGTCTGAATAATTAGCAGACGCCATGTTGCGTTTGGAGAGCCCCTGATGTTCCTAAACAGTGGAAACCCCCCACAAGTGACACCATTTTGGAAACTAGACCCCTTAGGGAACTTATCTAGATGTGTGGTGAGCACCTTGAACCCCAACGTGCTTCACAGAAGTTTATAATAATCAGCTGTAAAAATAAAATTTTCACATTTTTCCCGCAAAAACGTTTTTCATCCCTTAATTTTGCATTATCATAAGGGTAATAGGATAAATTGCACCATGAAATTTGTTGTGCAATTTCTCCTGAACACGCCGATACCCCATATGTGGGGGAAAACCACTGCTTTGGTGTACGGCAGGGTTCGGAAGAGAAAGGAGCGCTATGTTGGCTGGGATAGGCAGCAGACACCATGTCACATTTGAAGAGTCGCTGACATGCAGAAACAGCAGAAACCCCCACAAGTGACCCCATTTTGTAAACTACACCTCTCAAGGAATTCATCTAGGGAAGTAGTGAGTATTTTTTAATTTTTAAATTTATACCATTGGGCAGTGAAAAAAGCATAATTATATTTTTACCACAAAAAAATGTTTTACCCTCAGATTTTACATTTTCACACAGGGCAATGGGTAAAAATGGTGCCGAAATGTGTCACACAATTTCTTCTAAAAGTGCCAATACCCCATATGTGGCTGTATCGTACCGCTCAGCCATACGGCGAGATCTGGGGGGGACGGAGTGCTATTTGACAATTGGAGAACAAATTATTGTAGAATAGGCATTTGGATTTGGGAGCACAAAATTTTTTGAATTTCTTTTGGGGGGCAAGGGCCATTTCGCTTTTCCAGAGCCTTTCTGCTACCAGTAACTTGGAAGTCCCTTATATTTTTAACAGATGACGGACCTGAGTGGGGACTAGCTTTTTTTGAGGACTGAGTTGAAGCTTTTATTGGGAACATTTTACGTAACATTTATCCGGCGCTCTAGGCTGAGCACTTACATCGGGGTTTCCATCTAAATTTCCAAGTGATGTAATTCAGATGAAACCCCTGCGGGATCCATTCACTGTAATGAGGCAGCAGAGTTACTCTGGACTCCGTCTGGCCTCTGTTTAGCGGTGTCCTTTTTTTCAGAAGTGCACAAAACTGTGGCCAACCGCACTTTTATGCACGCCTAAAACAAATGACACCGTGGGATCACAGGCCAGACGGCATCCACAGTGGCCTATATCTGCCTCATTACAGGGAATCTTCCGTCATGGGTTCCGGCTGAATCACATATTTCAGAGATTTACATGGAAACTCTGGCGTAAGTGCTCAGCGCAGAGCGCAGGATAAATGTGTGCCGAGCCATACTGCGATCTTTGGGAGACATAATAAACAAATCAGTAGCAGGTGAAGAATTGGTTTTATTTATTTTTTACGCCGTTCCTAGTGTGATATAACTGATTAGATTACTTTATTCTTCGGGTCGGTGCGATTACAGAGATACCAGATTTATATCGGGTTTTTATGACTGACAGCTGTCACACACTAAGAGACGCTTTTTTTTTGCAAAATCTAGTTTTTGCATCGCCATATTTTGAGAGCTATAATTTTTCCATATTTCGGCCGACAGAGTCATGTGATGGCTTGTTTTTTGCGGGACGAGTTGACATTTTTATTGGTACCATTTGTGGGTACGTGACATTTTTTGATCGCTTTCTATTCCGTTTTTTTGGGAGGTAAAATTAACAAAAACCAACAATTCAGGAATTGTTTTTTGAGGTTTTTTTTTATGCCGTTCTGCGTGTGGTAAAAGTGATCAGGCAGCGTTATTCTTCGGGTCAGTACATTTACAGCGATACTACACTTACTGTATATTTTTTTATGTTTTGGCGCTTTTACACAATAAAACAATTTTAAAGAAAAAATATTTTTTTTGCATTGCTTTATTCTGAGAGGTATAACTTTTTTATTTTTTGGCTGATGGAGCTGTATAGTGGCTTGATTTTTGCAGAACAAGATGACGTTTTCAGCGGTACCATTTCTATTTCCATTTTGCTTTTTGATCGCATTCTTTTCCACTTTTTGTTTGGCGATATGAGGAAAAAGCATAGTTTTTTGCTCCGTTTTTTATTTATTTTTATTACGGTGTGCACAGAAGGAGTTAATTAGTGTGACAGTTTTATAGCTCGGGTTGTTTCGAACGCGGCAATACCAAATATGTGTACTTTTTTTATTTTTGCATAACTATATGGATTTATCGGTTTAATATTTTATTTATTTATTTTTATTTATTTTGTATTTTTTTTTTAACAGTTTCAAAACATTTTTTTTTACTTTTTTTACATTTTTACTTAGTCCCTGTATGGGACATTAATTTTTATTTTTCTGATCCCTGATCTCATGTAATGTAATAGACATATATTACATTACATTACATTACATGAGATCTTCCCTGACTGTTTCAGTCAGAGTCTCCTGTCTGGCTCAGCTTGCAGGCTGAGCCAGACAGGACACCATATATGGCAGAGATGGAGGCGGTCATGTGACCTCCACCTGCCATAGCAACCCCAGGTCCTGGAAGGAATCGGAGGTCTTCGGAGAGGTAAGTAAGACGACCCCCTCTCCTCCTGCTGTCTCCTATATGCCGCGATCACTATAGATCACAGCATATAGAAGACAGCAAAGGGTTAACATCACTGGGACCTGATCCAATTAGGTCCCGATGATGTTCCCTGTCAGAGCTAACGCTCTGCACCGCTCCTGAAGCGCTTGCAGGACCCTGGGGGTCCTGAGCACTGCGAGACCACCCACCGTTTTTAAACGTCCGCGCTGCACAGAGCCCAGGCAGCGCGGACGTTTATCTACAGTGGGCGGTCGGGAAGCGGTTAAAACACAATGCAGAAGATAAAATATTAGTGGAAAAGTTCTCTAGAAAGGAAGATCGTAGAGAAGAGACAATAGTGTGATGAGATTTGCAAATAACAAGCTAAGTTCTTGTAGGTGATGCTGACCTCACGGTCCTGGAACTCTCTGGAGATGTCCACTGCTAATTCCTTGTAGGTGTTGGTTTTCGGTATCATTAGACCAAGTTTTGAAATCCCAAAATCGGTAACTTTAATATGTCCAGTAGATGTAATCAGGAGGCTGCAAAAGAGAAGATGGTTTTAGCCTCACAGACTGAATGATAATAAATGACAACTTTCCCCACTTTATTATACTACGGGGGCACTTACTTTTCCGGCTTCAGGTCTCTGTGCACCACACCGTAACTATGCAGGTATTCCACGGCAAGTACCGCCTCTGCAAAGTACAAGCGGGCCATGGGGACAGAGAAAGGACCCCTGGTGCTTAGAAGGGTCCCACAGTCTCCACCTATAGAAGAAAGGAAATATGACGGGTGAGGGGTTTATACAGAAGATAACCATGATATACCACGAGCAGATAACCATGATGTATAATGAGCAGTGAGCGGAAACATCCTGGGGAGATCACACAGATAGTGGCGCACATAGAAATCACAAGACCCCATATCAAAAGTTGTAATTGCCCCCCACCCTAAAAATTAAAAAAGAAATATATTTATATCCCTGTTAAAGCAGCTTGGTGTTCTCACCAGCAATACAACTTTTATGGCCATTTTAGAGTATGATGCTCCCAAAAATGCCCACACCTACACTCAGTGAGTATGGTGTCTCCACAGTGAATCCTCCTAAGGAGGCCACCACTTAGAAGGAGGCCAGCCACAACCCCCTACTTGATGTGATGGCACCCACAGGAACCCTCCCACTCAGGATAATGGTTCCCACAGTCCCTCACACGATATAATGGTCCGCATAACTCCCCACTCAGTATGATGTCCCCACACAGAATGGGGGCCTCCATATAGAGTGAGGACCCCCACAGCACCCCACTTAATATGATGACCTCCACTCAGCATTCACAGTCCCCCCATATCTAGTCATACGGCTCCCTTTCAGTATTTTGGCCCTTACTAGCCGCCTACTCAGTATTTTTGCCCCCACCAGCCCCACCTCCTTGAAGAAGCAAATAACGCTGAAATTGTGATGACAGGTGGAGGGATGCTGCCCACTGCCGAGCGTCGACAGACCCCCTCCGACTGATGAGCCCCATAGCGCCCCTGCACCAAGATCAATGAATTTATCAGCATCTTGGTAATAGATAACCTATAGTAAATGCTCTGTGGGGATGTAACCAACAATGTCCTAATGATATGAGCAGTGATAAGATGAAAGCAGACATGGGCTGAATATAATACAATAGATGTGTCTTACCTCCTACATACTCCATGACCATACACAGGTGAGATCTAGTTGGAAAGGAGCAGAGCATGGAGACCACAAAGGGACAATCAGCAAATGTTAAGATGTCCCTCTCCAGAAAGGCCCATTCCAATCTCTGTGCAGTATTTAGGTTCCGCTTAGCCATTTTCTTCATAGCAAAGGTCTGGTGTGAGTCTTTATGATGCACTAAGTAGACGGCCCTGAAGAGAAGGAGAATCCATCGGTTATAATAAATCCTTATTAATAATCCATCTATAGAAATCATTATATGTTTAATACTGGTATCCAAGGGGTAACATTTCTCCTTGCGGAGAGTGACATGTTAAGCTTGTCAAGGTGAGGAGACTTTTAAGCCTCAATGATCCTCTGGGAAATGTGCAAATTGTCTCTTCAGAGAGGAAGAGAACTAGAACTCTAGGGCCACCTATAGGAAGTAGTAATCCTAAAAGTCAATATCGACCCTTTAACGAGCCTTATCACATGACATGGAATAATAGCCATAACCAAAATCTCAATTTTCGGACACTATGTTTTGGGGTACAAGCACTCATCAGTGCAAAGTGTGAGATATGGTTTGGCTGGGTGAGAGGCATCTGACCGGGATCCAAGCGGTAACGTTTCTCCTTGCGGAAAAAGCCATGTTAAGCATGTCAAGGTGAGGAGACTTTTAAGCTGCAATGCTCTTCTGGGAAATATGCAAATTGTCTCTTTTCAGAGAGGAAGAGAACTAGCACCCTAGTGCCACCTATAGGAAGTAGCAATCCTATTTCCCAGAGGAGCATTGCGGCTTAAAAGTCTCCTCATGTCCGCAAGGAGAAACGTCAACCCCTTGGATACCGGTCAGACACCTCTCACCCAGTCAAACCATATCTCACACTTTGCACTGAAGAGGGGCAGTACCCCAGAACACAGTTCCTGCAAATTGAGATTTTGGTTTTGGCTATTATCCTAAGTCATGCGACAAGGCTTGTTAAAGGGTCGATATTGACTTTTAGGATTGCTACTTCCTATAGGTGGAGTTCTAGTTTGCTTCCTCTCTGAAGAGACAATTTGCATATGTTTAATACTAGAAGTCTGGCCGCCACTATAAATCCACATCTAGAAATACATAAAATAGCACTACATAGATCACCTATGGGAGGTCTCCACAATGCCACTTCTGCCGGAGCCATCACCCAGGTCACATTATAGATACGAGAATCTATCGAAATTCTCTTTGGGCAGATTCGCTATAACTGACCAAATATAATTTAGTGCAAATAAAATTGGTCCAAAATGAATGTGCTCCAGGGCTCTCTTCTGCTGCTGAGGCCAGTGATTGGGCCCACATGGTCATGGTGGAGGGTGTAGATGTCATTGACGTCAATATGGTGTCACCCTTCATGTGACCATGTGTAGCCAACTTCTCTGATCAGCTTCATAATGGAGCCCCCCCATCAAAACAAAGATCAGAGTGGAGAGCAGAAAAGCTCAGGTGGAGGAGGCAGCATAAGAACAGATGAGGGTCTAGCACAGGCGAATGTAATAATATTATATTATTATATATTATATTATATGTAATTATATTATTTAAATCGCTTTCCTTACAGTTTGATTTGCTACAGATCATATAATTTCCCTATGATAACACTGAATGGCAGAGTGCAGGGGCAGAAGCATTGTCATAGGGAACCCTGAGAAATGTGGATTATGGCAATAGAAATCTCACCCAAAATTTCCACTGCTGATGAGTTTGGAAGTTTCATAGTCGCTCATGTGCGGCTTTCTCGCCGGAACCAATGAATCGATCACACTCTATAAAAGAATAAGAAATAATACTGATTTATTGAAGATGCAGGGAAAAAGTTACAGATGCAAAAACTTCTCCCCCCATATTATGTCCCAGATAATTTACACTGATATGATGTTGGGAGGATACAAACCGGACGCTGGGCAGACCTGGCGCTAGCACCCAGCGCACCCAGGCAAGTGCCGGGGCCCTGAGTAGGCGAGGGGCCCACTTGCTGTCGGGCACCCTGGCGCGCTATGGGACCGGTGAGCAGAGGAGAGTGGTGCCACCGCCAGCTAGTGGGCCTTGCTCCCCCCCCCCCCCAATGCTTGCCCAGGACCACGGCCGGCACAATACTTACCTCTCCACAGCTGGTGAGCAGTGAGGTGAGCATTTGATTTTTTTTTTTTTTTATGTATGGAGGTATGGGGCATTATATGGGGGGAGAAGTGACATCCTGCATGGGGCATTATATGGGGGGGAGGTAGGGACATCCTGCTTGGGGTATTATATGGGGGAGGAGAAGTGACATCCTGCATGGGGCGTCATATGGGGGGAGTGACATCCTGCATGGGGCATTATATGGGGTGAGAGGTGACATCCTACATGAGGCATTATATGGGGGGGACATCCTGCATGGGGCATTATATAGGGGGGTGACATCCTGCATGGGGTATTATATGAGGGGGAGAAGTGACATCCTGCATGGGTCATTATATGGGGGGGAGTGACATCCAGCATAGGGCTTTATATGGGGTGAGAGGTGACATTCTGCATGGGGCATTATATGGGGGGTGACATCCTGCATGGGGCATTATATGGGGGGAGTGACATCCTGCATGGGGTATTATATGGGGGGAGAAGTGACATCCTGCATGGGGCATTATATGGGGTGAGAGGTGACATCTTACATGGGGCAGTATGTGTTGGGTGGACATCCTGCATGGGGCATTATATGGGGGGGTGATATTCTTCATGGGCATTATATGGGGGGTGACATCCTGTATGGGCCATTATGTGGGGTGGGACATCCTGCATGGAGCATTATGTGGGGGGGATATCCTGCATGGGGAATTATATGGGGGGTGACATCCTGCATGGGGCATTATGTGGGGGGGATATCCTGCATGGGGCATTATGTGTGGGGGACATCCTGCATGGGGCATTATGTGGGGTGGGACATCCTGCATGGGGCATTATGTGGAGGGGACATCCTGCATGGGGAATTATATGGGGGGTGACATCCTGCATGGGGCATTATGTGGGGGGGATATCCTGCATGGGGCATTATGTGTGGGGGACATCCTGCATGGGGCATTATGTGGGGTGGGACATCCTGCATGGGGCATAATGTGGAGGGGACATCCTGCATGGGGAATTATATGGGGGGGCACAGCCTGCATGGGGTATTATGTGGGGGGCACAGCCTGCATGGGGCATTATGTGGGGGGTCACAGCCTGCATGGGGTATTATATGGGGGCACAGCCTGCGTGGAGCATTTTATGGGGTCCATTATTCTATATGGAGCAATATATGGAGCTCATAATACAGTATAGAGGACTATGTGGTACCATTATACTGTGTGGAGGACATTACTGTCCGGTCTGCACTGTGAGCTGTGAGGATTCGCCGCTTTCTGAGTTATTGTGGAATTTACAATAGATATCGCTCATGTAATGTAAGAAGTGAAATCTTCGGGCTTGTACTATATATATATATATATATATATATATATATATATATATATATATTTATTTATCTGCGGTATCTGTGCATCATGAATCGTGGTATGTGTTAAAGGGGCCACTGAGACTCTTTCGCCCAGGGCCCACAAAATCCTGGAGCCGCCCTGCAACGGTCATCATACATTACTATAACATTCTGGATAATGTGGGAGATCACACAGAGGAGGACTTACAGGTAATCTGTCACCAGGTGTTTGCTATGTATTCTGAAAGCACCATGATGTAGGGGCAGAGACCCTGATTCCAGTGATGTGTTACTTACTAGGCTGTGTGTGGCTGTTTCAATAAAATCAGTAGATTATCACTAGAAGACTATCTGTCTAGCCAGGTAGTCCTATTGCTCTGTACCCCTGCCTCCACCACTGATTAGCAGCTTTCTGCCTATGCACAGTGTACACAGAAAGCTGCCAATCAATGGTGTGGGCGGGGTTATACAAGACTCAGCATTCAGAGCTCTGCAGCAGAAAAAAATAGTGATTTTATCACAACTGCTCCACCGAGTAAAGTAATCAACACATGGAATCAGGGTCTCTGTCCCTGCATCATGCTTCTCTCAGACCAAATAGCATAAACCTGGTGACAGATTCCCAGTAATTCAAATGTAATTAACACCATAGGGTCATCTACACTTAGAATAGAGACGTCCCATGGTTGTATGGGGGATAATACTGGACGAGTCATTCACACCCCATGATCTGATGACACACACGCATCCCCCTCTATGATACTTACGGATTCTTGGATCTCCGGGATCTCACTAATTCCATTGTTAGGATTCGACAGCTCAGTTGTGTCTAAAATAATGATGAAGAAATGAAATGTATTAGAGGATATTATTCCTACATAGATAATACAGCAATATAACGGAGAAATGACAAGATGTCTGTAAATGGGATTAATACTCGTTATATGGGGATTCTAAATATGAGAATATACGGGGAATCCATAGATAAATGTAATGTAAATGATGGAGGAACCCCTTCATAAATAACAAAAGACTGACCATCACTTCCGAAAAAAAAATGGGTGTGAACAGGTGCATACTAAGAGTAGCCATCCAAATACATAACTAACAAAGTTGCACTCTGTAACGCTATAGCATGTAAACATGAAATAAATGAAATTTGAATTGCATTACTGCTGTAGAAAATAGGATAAAAGGAAGATACTTAGCGCATAATTTGGCCAATTCATGCATGGCCAGCAGCCACGGCAAGGCGACCTTCTTTTTCTGGGTGCATGCCAAGTAGCCACGGCAAGGTGACCTTTTTTTTTGCTGGGTGCATGCCCAGCAGTCACGGCAAGACGACCTTCTTTTGCTGGGTGCATGCCCAGCAGTCACGACAAGGCGACCTTCTTTTGCTGGGTGCATGCCCAGCAGTCACGACAAGGCGACCTTCTTTTGCTGGGTGCATGCCTAGCAGCCACGGTAAGGCGACCTTCTTTTGCTCGGTGCATGCCCAGCAGTCACGGCAAGGCGACCTTTTTTGCTGGGAACCTATCTCCACCCATCAGCCCAGGGTGGTTTTAATTACAACAGGATCCTACCTACCCATATAAATGTAGGCTTCAGCCTAGGAGAGGATTCACATTAGGAGAGGATTCCAACAAAAAGATCGCCTTGTCATTGGCTGCTGGGCATTCATGAATTGGCCAAATTATGTGCTCAGTATCTTAGTTTTTTCCCATTTTCTAGAGCAGTAATGCAATTTAAATTTAATTTCTTTCATGTTACTTGCTATAGCACTGCAGAATGGACCCTCCATCACATGAATGAGGAAGCCCCCACCCACGCTGCACATACGAGTGATGGTAAGAGAGCTGAAACATAGGAGAGATTTGCAAATTAGCCTGGAAGTGCACTGGGGGCGTGTCACTGCACTTGGATTTCTTCTTTCACGCCCCCAGCGCACTTCCATTCTGATTTGTATATGGTGTCTACTTTACATTTCTCCTGACTGGCACATTGGATTTCTACAAACAATTATTATTAGGGGACAATGGCCTATACCGTCACACCACTACTTCTATATGTAACAATGTGCTGCCAGGTTCCCATTACACAGAGTAGAGAGTAAATCTAACATTATCCTCCGTCCTCTGTAATATCTGGACATTCCTTGTAGAAGGTCGGGTGATCGCTCACCTGTAATCAGATCGCTGTTCAGCTCCGGCTGACTCCTATTAGGGTCAGGGATTTTCGGGGTCACATTTTGCCCATATTTGGCGTCGCCTCCTGTTGTTTCCTGATAGATATAATATATCTAATTAATATGTGGAAGATTTCACTAAATCACCAAATACATAAATCATGAAGGACTAAACCAACATTTACAGATGCACCAATTGTAACGATACAAATCCCGCGCCATCTTCAGACCTTTTCTCAGAAAGTCTCCTCAGATACGGTGGATTAAGATACGTCTATTAATATTGATCCTTACCGGGCGTTCCAATGAGCGTTCTAGTATAGACAGGACTTTTTCGGCCAGTTCTGTAAAGACAGCCAAATCTTCAGTCTGAGATCTTTCTTCAGCCTATAAAGAAGGAAAAATGGAAAGGAGAATTTTGAGATGAGAGCGGTCAGAATAGAGGCGGAAATTGTATGTGACATCGGTTCTCTGTCTGCAGATACAATGACTACATACTGTATTTGGGGACTCGTTGTGTTTTACCGTATTTTTTAGACTATAAGATGCCTTTTTTTCCAAAATTTTTGACCTCCCTTCTAACACTCTCGCACCCCTCCAATCTATCCTAAACTCTGCTGTCTGACTAATCCACCTGTCCCCCCGCTATTCCCTGGCTTTTCCCCTCGCTCCGCCAATCCCTTCACTGGCTCCACATTACCCAGAGACTCCAGTTCAAGACCCTAACC
The DNA here is from genome assembly GCF_046119375.1 of Phyllobates terribilis. NCBI lineage: Eukaryota > Metazoa > Chordata > Amphibia > Anura > Dendrobatidae > Phyllobates > Phyllobates terribilis. The sequence goes on along the minus strand of NW_027363819.1, from coordinate 94,110 downwards.
TTGGCATGCAAAGCCACCCACAACCTGTCTCCTCCATATATCTGTGACCTAGTCTCCCGGTACTTACCTGCACGCTACCTCCAATCCTAACAAGATCTTCTTCTCTACTCCCCTCTTATCTCCTCTTCCCACAATCGCATACAAGATTTCTCCCGTGCATCCCCCCTACTCTGGAACTCTCCACCTCAGCATATCAGACAGATTATTAATAATAATAATTGTCTGAATGTAGCTTACCAGTGGGGTGGCTGTGGTGGAGTGAGGTCACAGGAGGTAGGGTCACTGCTGTAGGAAGCCGGCAGTAGAAGTGGGGCGCTGCTGCGGGCCCCGAGCTGGGAGGAGCGGGGTATCCAGGAGGTGCGAGGCTGCGGGCCCTGGGCTTCAAGGAAATGATAGCGGTGATTTAGGAGGGGAGTCCCCGCTCTGCCCATTGATTTTCTGGCGGTGGGCTTCAGGCAAATGGCCGCTGGAGGCAGTGCATGTGCAGATTTAGATCTCGGCTCAATGACGAGCTGAGATCTCAATCTGCGTATTGGCCATCTCCAGCAGCCTACTTCTTGAAGCCCACTGCAGAGAAATCAATAAGCAGAGCAGGGCCTCCCCTCCTGAATTACCGCTAACATTTCCTTGAAGCCCAGGGCCCGCAGCCTCGCACCTTCTGGACACCCCGCTCCTCCCAGCTTGGGGCCCACAGCAGCGCCCCACTCCTACTGCCGACTTCCTGCCGCAGCGACTCTGCCTCCTGTGACCTCGCTCCACTGCCACCACCCCCCTCAGTAAGAAACCGAAAAATCGGACTATAAGACAGACCCCCATTTTATTATAATAAATGTTTTTCCTATTTACCTCCCAAAAAGCTTCTATCCCTCCATTATTATCTGTTAATATTGAGATGTTCTGTGCAGAGTGTCCGCCACTTACCTGGTGTAGTAATGTCCTGATGTTCTGAAGTAAATCCGTCAGATAGTCTGACGTTAGACGACGTTGTCGGTGTTTGGTCAGGCAATCCTTTACTAGCTCCATCACCAGCCGGTGAGTGAAGCTGAGGACGCCATCGGGTGGTAGAAGCACACTGTTAGGACGATTGATCATAAGGATCATCAATAGTGCTTTTACCTGAGGAATGTCCAAAACAATTCCAGCCATAGTGAAAAACTGCAAGTGCTATCAGTCACTATAGAGCCAAGAAAGGCACGGGTGAGCCTATGTGCATTGTATATATAGCGACTGTGAGCAGTGATGTCACCATCACCTGTGATGTCATCACGGAATCTTGTGATAGAATCTTCACGGAGCAGCTCTGCGCAAATAGAATGCGGCCTGGTATTATATAAAGTGAAAACACCATACAATTAACTACCCATGTTATCATGGCCGTTCTATTTTATATCCAATTAGAACACAACCAGGATAAAGGTGTGTTCACAAGTTGGATTTTGGCAGCATTTTTTTTCTACCTCAAAAATCAAAGGAGGCAGGAAAAACGCTGCTTAAAATTCAGGTGTTTTTACTTGTGTTTTTTTTTTCCATTCATTTGAATGGGTGAAAAATGCTGCAAAACCTCTGAAAGACTTGACAAGCTGCAGATTTAAAAAAATGCAAAAAAAACAGCATGTGAATGAGAGTTCAGAAATGTCATTCACTAAGATGGTACTGTAAAACACAGCATTTTTGCTGCAGAAGAAAAACAGTGAATACACCCTAAAGATATCCTCAGTCATATTATGGGAAATATTGTATATTTAGTACTTATTATCTCACGTGTTTTTCTTCACCATAGAACTTTTAAGGCTGTGTGCCCACTATGCGTTTTTTAGGCGTTTCTGCAGCGTAACTTCCGCCGCAAAAAACACTTAAAAAACGCTTGGTGATAGGTCTGCATTGGTCCCCAATGATAATCCACATGTGCTGTGCACATGCCGCGGAGATTTCCGCTGCGGATTATCATTGCGGAAAAATCCGCAGCACGTCCTTTAATTTTGCAGAGTCGCTGCGATTTAGCCGCCATTGACTTGCATTGGAACGCATAACATCCGCATGACTACACATACACATGTGGATATTATGCGACTCAATGCGTGGATGGTACCCGGGTCTGGAGATGAAGAGACTCTCCTCCAGACCCGGGTACCATAGTACCTGTAGTTAAAATAGAATTAAAATAAAAAATAAACATATACTTACCTTCTGATGGCCCCTGTCTGCTCCCGGCGGTGCTGCTGGCTCTTCGGCTGCTCGCGGTGGTAAAAGGACCTTCCATGACGCCATTTAGTCATGTGACAGGTCACGCGACCGCTGACATCGGCGGTCGCGTGACCTGTCACATGACTAAATGACGTCATGGAAGGTCCTTTTACAGCACCGTGATCCGCCGAAGACACCGGACGCACCGGAGAAGGAGATCGAGGACCATCGGAAGATGAGTATAATATTTTTTTTTTATTTTTCACCATTATTATTCTTTTTTTTTATTATTGATGCTGCATTTGCAGCATTGTAACTTGGTCACACTATATAAATCCATGCCGGTTGCATGGAATTATATTGTGTGACCAAGTTGTCAAGCACTTTTCCAAGTGATGCTAAAATCACTTGGCAAAGTGCTTGACAACCCAGGGAGATGCAGAAACGCTTAGGAAAAATCCGCAGCATTTCTGCATCGTGGTCATATATCCTAACTCATTTGCGAACTGTTATACAAGGCTATATTCACACTAGACTTTTTTTAGCGGGCTTTTTTATGCAAATTTTCAGCTGCGTTTTACAGTACCAACAAAGTCTATGAGATTTCCGAAATCTCATGCACACAGCTTGCTTATTTGTCCTCAGTATTTTGTGCTTTCCATGGCTTTTTGCAATAGAGTATGTCACTTGTTTCAGCGTTTTTCACCCATTAAAAAAAAGGGTGGTGGAAAAAAATGCTGAAAAAAAGCCTAGTGTGAACATTTTGCTGCGTTTTTAGTGAAAAAAGCAAGTATGTGACACACATTTACTTTTGTGATTTTCCCAAGTTTAAACCATCTTGTCTTGGTCACCTGAGATAGCAGCTTGGATTATTACAGTTTAATTAAATTAGTGATGCCTACAAAGTAAACATTGGTTGAGCTAGGTGTGAGATTGAACAACACGTGTGGCCCAGGGAGGTGTGAAAATGAACAATGCCTGAGCAACTCAATGGCAAACCATAATGTGAAAGTAAATAGTGTCCTACAAATTCAATGCACTGCCAGGGTCTTAGATAAACCATTCCAGACCAATTCACCCCCCCCCGTTACATTTGTAATGTGTACTTTTTCATGAACATATGTCTTGCAATGGTGACCTGTTTTCATGTGTCTATGGTGGAAGCAAAGCTGAACTTTGGGATCCTGAAAAACGCACCAAAAATGCACCAAGAACCACTGCAAAAAAACACACCAAAACCTGCGTTTTTGACGCTACTTCTTTCCTGCCAAGAGATTATGTTTTGCTGCAGAAATAAAACACCTAGTGTGAATATAGCCTAAGACTTACTCTGCCAGCATTAATAGTCAATATTCTGTATACAAATAGGACTCCAATCCAGGTACAAAAGAGACCTCTTCATTCTTTGTAGGTGGAAAAACTTTCGAAATTGTCAGTGTATCAAGTACTTATACTCCTGACTGTATATAGTATAATTGCCGCACTGCTACATACAGGTGCTTCTCAGAAAATTAGAATATCATCAAAAAGTGAATTTATTTCAGTTCTTCAATCCAAAAAGTGAAACTCATATATTATACAGAGTCATTACAAACAGAGTGATCTGTTTTAAGTGTTTATTTCTGCTAATGTTGATGATTATGGCTTACAGCCAATGAAAACAAAAAAGTCATTATCTCAGTAAATTAGAATTAACAAGAAACACCTGCAAAGGCTACCTAAGCATTTAAAAAGGTCCCTTAGTCAGTTTCAGTAGGCTCCACAATCATGGGCAAGACTGCTGACTTGACAGATGTCCAGAAGGCAGTCATTGACACACTCCTCAAGGAGGGTAAGCCACAAAAGGTCATTGCTAAAGAAGCAGCTGTTCACAGAGTGCTGTATCCGAGCATATTAATGGACGTGGAAGAAAAAAGTGTGGTAGAAAAAGGTGCACAAGCAACTGGGATAACCGCAGCCTTGAAAGGATTGCTAAGAAAAGGCCATTCAAAAATTTGGGGGAGATTCACAAGGAGTGGACTGCTGCTGGAGTCATTGCTTCAAGAGCCACCACACACAGACGTATCCAGGACATGGGCTACAAGTGTCGCATTGCTTGTGTCAAGCCCCTCATGACCAATAGACAACGCCAGAAGCGTCTTACCTGGGCCAAAGAGAAAAAGACCTGGACTGATGTTCAGTGGCCCAAGGTGTTGTTTTCAGATGAAAAGTACATTTTGCATTTCATTTGGAAATCAAGGTCCCAGAGTCTGGAGGAAGAGTGGAGAGGCCACAATCCAAGCTGCTGGAGGTCTAGTGTGAAGTCTCCACAATCAGTGATGGTTTGGGGGGCCATGTCATCTGCTGGTGGAGGTCCACTGTGTTTTATCAAGACCAAAGTCAGCGCAGCCATCTACCAGGACATTTTACAGCACTTCATGCTTCCCTCTGCCCACAAGCTTTATGGAGATGGAAATGTCATTCTCCAGCAGGACTTGGCCCCTGTCCACACGGCCAAAAGTACCAATACCTGGTTTACACACAACAGTATCACTGTGCTTGATTGGCAGCAAACTCGCCTGACCTTTACCCCATAGAGAATCTATTATAGAGAATCTATGGGGTATTGTCAAGAGGAAGATGAGACCCCAGACCCCACAATACAGATGAGCTGAAGGCTGCTATCAAAGCCACCTGGGCTTCCATAACACCTCAGCAGTGCCACAGGCTGATCCCTCCATGCCACATTGCCGCATTGATGCAGTAATTGATGCACGAGGAGCCCGAACAAGTATTGAGGGCATTTACTAAACATACATTTCAGTAGGCCAACTTTTCGGATTTTAAAAACATTTTTCAAGCTGTTGTTATGAAGTATTCTAATTTATTGAGATAATGACGTTTGTGTTTTCATTGGCTGTAAGCCATAATCATCAACATTAACAGAAATAAACACTTAAAATAGATCCCTCTGTGTGTAATGACTCTATATAATAGATCCCTCTGTGTGTAATGACTCTATATAATAGATCCCTCTGTGTGTAATGACTTTATATAATAGATCCCTCTGTGTGTAATGACTCTATATAATAGATCCCTCTGTGTGTAATGACTCTATATAATAGATCCCTCTGTGTGTAATGACTCTATATAATAGATCCCTCTGTGTAATGACTCTATATAATAGATCCCTCTGTGTGTAATGACTCTATATAATAGATCCCTCTGTGTGTTATGACTCTATATAATAGATCACTCTGTGTGTAATGACTCTATATAATAGATCCCTCTGGGTGTAATGACTCTATATAATAGATCCCTCTGTGTGTAATTACTCTATATAACAGATCCCTCTGTGTAATGACTCTATATAATAGATCACTCTGTGTGTAATGACTCTATATAATATAGGAGTTTCACTTTTTGCATTGAAGAAATGAAATAAACTAACTTTTGATGATATTCTAATTTTGTGAGAAGCACCTGTATATAGTATGAAGCCCCACTGCCCCATATGTGTATGTATAATTTGATGCACATGACTCGCCCCCTGGGCCGTGGGGTACACGGAACCGGGCCTTCTAGTGTACGGTGCTGAAGGGGGAAGTAGTGGCAACCCGATCCCGTGGCTCAGAGTGGTCAGACCAAATGGTGGCAGTCTATTTATCAGTGTTTTGAATGTCCGACTACGCCACCCGTGGATTGCGGTCAGAGATAACCGCCGCTGCGAGGCAGACTGCTGAGGCTGGTGTTGGTGTGCAGCACAGGTGTAGGATAACTCCCCACGGGAAGAGTGTAGCCTCAGGGCAGTGTAGGTGGATGTTGGGGGTGATAGTGCAGGCCGCAATAGTAAGAGTTCAGAGTCCGCTTCAAACAGTTCAGGGTCTTTATTGTAGATATTATTAATGACCCAACAGTACCGGTTAGGAATGGGCCTGGGTGTCTGAGAGCATTCGGGCGAGCCCCACTGGTCAGTGTGAGTGTGTAGGCCTACCGTTCTCTCTATGCTCTTTCTGACTATCCCCCTTTTCGTGGTGTAATAGCCCACGTCCCTGAGCTGGCCGTGTACTTCTCGCCTGTATGGCATGCGACTAGGGCCTTGGGTACCTGTTGCTTGCTCCTCGCTGTACTGGTCCCTCTGTGTGGCGGAGCCTCCAGGATTCTTAGGCCAAGGGACCTGAAATCCCTCGCAGGTTGGTTCTCTGCTGCTGGGCTTGTAACCCTGACAGCCCCGGACCCCAATGCCCGGTAGATTGGTTCTCTTCCAGGACCGGATCTCGTCGCCTCTGTCCCTGGCTGGCAGTTTCTCCTCTGCCTCACGGACTCCTCAGCTACAGCTGAACTGTCCCTCCTCCTCTCAGACACAGATTATTGTTTGTGGCATCCAGGCCTGGGGTGACACATTCTCCCCTAGTAAAATTTAGTACTTCGGACTAAACAGGAAACACAAATACAGGGTATAAATGACAACATAACATATATACAAGTATATTTTGTCCTTGAGGTCACGGAAGCGCCGTGTCCATGTCACCCAACAAGGTGAAGTTTTCCACGGTGTGGGGACCTGTTTCCATAAACCCCAAGTTCCTGGCCTTGGGCGTGGCGACAAGGCTGAGCTCTCTACTTTGGGCCACAAGGAAGCCACACCGGACAGATTTTTCTTCCGTGGCCATCTTCGAAAGAGGGCACCAAGTGCAACTATCTACAAGACAGTTCCGGTTATTCAGCGTCCATAACCTGTTAGTCCATGAACTAGAAAGACTGGAAAAACATAATTAGCAACCAGGCAACAAACATAAAACATTTACAATATACAGCATTTAGATCTTCCAGCGAGCTGGTATTTGCCCCCTAGTGCTCCGGGTTGACCTGCGTAACCCACTGTCTGGTGGTGGTCTAACCTGACTTTCCCCACTAGCATTCAGGGTACAGCTACTAGCTGGGTTTACAGGCAGTGCAGGCAGCTATCTGCGGGTCCTTTGGCTTACCGCAGGTATGGCAGGCTCACTGTCAGCAGAGGGTTGACTCTCCTGGGTTGCTGGCATGGGTTCTTCTGCCTCTAGGGCTGCTTGGTCTTCTGATTCCTCCTGCTCTCCTGTAGGTTCCTGCTGGGTTGGTTGAAGGAAGTGTAGGACGGGTACCACTATTGCATCATTTATCCGACTCCAGGACCGGGGGAACTCTCCAAGAACTGTGCTGATCATTTCTTTCTTGTCTTCTGCGGGTTCAAGGTCATCTTGATCTTCTCCTGCACTCTGTAGTTGCACCTTTTTAGGTGGTCTCTGGAGACGGTGCTAGTGGTTTCTCCTCCATCCTTGGTAATTACACATACCTTCAGGTTGTTGTGGTTGGACTGCAGTACTGTGTACGGGTCGCTCTCCCATTGGTCATCTAGCTTGTGAAGCCTTCTCTTCTGCTTCAGGACCTGCTCACCAGGTTCCAGGGGACCAGCAGGGGCGTGTTGGTTGAAGAGCCTCTCTTGCTTTTCTCTCGCTTGAGCCAGACTCCTCTCCACACTCTCCTGTACCTTCTTGTACTGTAGCCACCGTTCCGTATCCCAGTCTGCGTCTGGGGAGGTGGGGAGAACTCCCATCTCCAGGTCTATCGGCAGCTTACCTGGTCTTGCCCTCATCAGGTAAGCCGGGGTGCAATTTGTAGCATTCACCGGGATATGGTTGTATAAGTCTATCAGGTCTGGCAGCTTCTCCGGCCACAGGCTGCGTTCTTCCAGGGGCAACGTTTTGAGGAGATCAATGACGATATTATTCATTTTCTCACATAGCCCGTTGGTTTGTGGGTGGTAAGACGTTGTCCGAATCTTCTTACAGCCGTAGAGGTTGCAGAACTCCTGGAAGATTTCAGCCTCAAACCCTGGACCTTGATCTGTCAAGACCTGTTCCGGATACCCGTGTGGACGGCAGAAGTGTTGTTGGAAGGCTCTGGCCGCTGTTTGGGCTGTCAAGTCTTTAACAGGAACCACCACCAGGAACCGGGAATAGTGGTCCACTATTGTCAGGGCATAGACGTAGCCCGACCGGCTTGGAGCCAGTTTCACATGGTCCAGAGCTACCAGCTCAAGAGGCTGCCTGGTGATGATGGGCATCAAGGGCGTCTTCTGGCTGGTACCGTCCTTCCTTCTGAGGTTACATGGGCCGCAGTCCCTGCACCACTTCTCTATGGCCCCTCTCATTCCGACCCAGTAGAACCGCTCTCTCAGTAGGAACTCCAGTTTCTTCCACCCGAAGTGTCCCGCTCTGTCATGGTAGGCCTCCAGGACCATTGCTGCATCTCGTCTCGGGACCACTACCTGCCAGGTCAGCTCGTGCGTCCGGTGGTTGACAAGCCTTCTGCACAGCTTACCTTCGTAGAGGAATAGCCTGCTTTTCTCCTTCCATAACTGCTTGGCTCCCTCTGGAGCGTCCGAGCCAGGGCTAGCATCTGCCTGGGTCAACAGGTCTTTCACCAGGCGAATTGCAGGGTCACTATCTTGCGTTTCAGCCCAGCCGTGGTGAGGTAAGGGATTGAACATGACAGTGGTCAAGTCTTTGTCTCTTACACGGTGGGAGTACTGAGTGGCCCCGTACCGGTGGAATGCAGGGAGCTCTATTTCCTCCAACTCGTCTGGATCTTCTCCATTCTCGATAGGGCATCTGCATTGGCATTCGCTCGGCCTGCTCGGTACTTGATGGTGAAGTCATAGTTTGCTAGCCGGGCCATCCACCGCTGCTCTAGGGCACCAAGTCTCGCATTGTCCAGATGTGTCTACGGATTGTTGTCCGTGTACACAGTGAACTTCACAGAGGCCAGGTAATGCTTGAAACGTTCTGTTACGGCCCACACCACTGCCAAGGACTCCAGCTTAAAGGAGCTGTAATTCTCCGGGTTTCTCTCGGTGCGCCTCAGCTTCCGGCTGGCGTACGCGATCACCCTTTCTCTGCCCTGTTGGTTCTGTGACAGTACGGCTCCCAGCCCCACATTACTGGCGTCTGTGTGGAGGATAAAAGGCTTGCCATAATCAGGGTAGGCCAGGATCTCATCCCCCGTGAGGGCCATCTTCAGCTGGCGGAAGGACTCCTCTTCCGGCTTGTCTCACTTGAAGGGTGGCTTTTGGCTTCTGGTCTTAGATTGTCCTATAAGGAGGTCCTGCATAGGGGCTGCCATCTTGGTGAACCTGGGGATGAACCTTCAGTAGTAGCCTACCAACCCGACGAACTGCCTCACTTCTTTTATGTTAGAGGGGCTTGGCCAGTTCTTTATTGCCGTGATTTTGTCAGGGTCGGGGGCTACTCTTTCTGCACTCACCACGTGTCCCAGGTACTGTACCTTCGGCTTTAACAGATGGCACTTGGAGGGTTTCACTTTCATGCCAAAGCCTGCCAGGGCCTCGAACACCTCGGCCAGGTGCTTTAGATGGTCCTCGTAAGTCTTCGAATAGACAATCACGTCGTCCAGGTAAAGTAGGACCGTCTCAAAGTTTCGGTGCCCTAGACAGCATTCCATCAGCCTCTGGAAGGTCCCGGGTGCGTTGCAGAGCCCGAACGGCATATAGTTGAATTCACTTAATCCCATCGGGGTGGTGAAGACGGTCTTCTCCTTATCAGCCTCTGCCACAGGAACCTGCCAGTACCCACTAGTAAGGTCCAAAGTAGAGAAGAAATTAGCTGATTTTAGTGCGACCAAAGACTCCTCTATTCTAGGCAACAGGTATGCGTCTTTATGGGTGATACGATTGACTTCTCTATAGTCCACGCACATTCTCATAGTACAGTCTTTCTTTTTTACCAGAACCAAGGGGGCTGCCCAGGGGCTACAACTGTCTCTAATGACCCCGGCTTCCTTCATTTCTCTCAGCATGCCCTTTGCTTTCTGATAGTGTGCGGGGTGGTACAGGTCTGTATTTTTCTTTTATTGGTGGGTGGCTCCCCGTAGGGATGTGGTGTTCTACCCCTTTCACTCTGCCGAAGTCTAGCGGGTGCTTACTAAAGATTCTCTCGTACTCTTGAACCACCCGGTAGACTCCTTGTTTTTGGTGCAAGGGAGTGGAGTCAGCACCCACGTGGAGTTTCTGGCACCAGTCCGCCTTGGGTTTCTGGGAACCATTACCCTCTGCCTGGGGAGATGGAGGCAAGGGTTCCATGGCCCTGACAGCATTGTGTTCAACAGTATACAATTTGGCTAGTGTAGCGTACCGGGGCAAGTGTACTTCCCTTTCCCCAATGTTTAAGATCCGGACGGGCACCCTTCCATGGCGGACATCGACCACCCCCCGGGCTGTCAAAATGGTGGGCCTGCTGTCTGAGTACATGGGTTCTACCATGGCTTGGTAGTCTCTCCCTCTTAACCCGATTGCAGTCCGACACCAGATCATTTCACTTTTGGGGGGCATGGCAATGGGGAACGGGTCGCTCATCCTCACGCTACCGATCTCACCACCAGACAGTTCTACCTGTTGCCATCTTATCAGGGCTCTTATCTCCTTCTGGAGGACCCTCTGTTGGCTGGAGCTCGCATTCATCGCCACCTGCTGCAAAATTACAATTGCTTCTGAAAGACAATTTTCAATCACATTAGTACCCAAGGTTATTTTAGGGTGACTTTCTCGACGGTCAATGTCCACAATGATCACTCCCTGTGCCGGCAGTTCAACTTTAGCAATCTTAATGGTCATCTCTCTGAACCCCACCTGCGGCACGGGTTGACCATTGCTGGCGATGATGCTCAAGTCATCGTCTGGATAACGAGTTATATCAGTGTCACTCCAGTACTGCTTGAAAAGTACATAGGGGATGGTAGTCACTTGGGACCCAGTGTCCAGCAGTGCACTCATGGGGATACCGACCAGCACTACGGGTAAAACCGGGCGTCCCCCTACGTACTTATCACGCCAATTAGATGGGCCTGATGACCTTATGGCTGGGGGTTGGCCCTTTGCCCCAGGTCGGACCCATTTAAAGTACAGTACCTGGCTACGTGTCCTGGCTGGCTGCAACGGCGGCAAATCGGCTGTCCATCCTCAGTGTAATGATGGGCGGGCCTCCCTCTGAACGACGGGATCCTCCTCCGTCGACGCCACGGGACATCCTCCGGACTGGAAGCCAGCTTGATTGGTCCTGACGGGTCCATCTGTAACGACTGTACGGGCCTGGTCAATGCAGCAACACTCTTTGTTAGTTCTTGGACCTGATGGTGCAGGTTTGCAGGCGGGGATGGATTTAGGGCCTGCGCATCAGCCCCCACAAGGTCTGCGGGATAGGGCGCCGCCCCCTGGTGGTAAGGGATGGCAGGGCGCCGGGAAGCTACAGCGCCACCCGGTGCAGGTTCTCGGAGCACCCGGATGGCCCTATCGTTGAACTGTGCAAAAGTCAAATCGGGGTTCTGTAGGGCCATGAGGCGCAGCTGGGTTCTGTGGGTGCTGGACAGCAGACCTTCTATGAACTGGTCAGTCAATAGTTTATCTGTATGCTGCACGCTGCCAGGGTCAGCTTGCTTAATTGCCCCCAAGGCTTCCTGTAAATTTAGGGCATAATCTCGGATGCTATCTTGAGCTCGCTGCTTACATCCATAGAACCGCATTTTGATTTCTGCTGAGGTACGGGTATCAAAGGTGTCCCGTAGACGGGTCAGAACCCCCCTTACAGTCCTTTTCTCCTCAGCTGTCCAAGACTTTACCTCCCGCTGGGCCGCACCAGTTAACTGCCCTATCAGTATGCTTACTTTCTGTTCTTCTGTCAGGGGATAAACTTTGAACAGGCTATACAGCCTTTCTTTAAAGTCGCCCAAGGTATGCGACTCGCCGGCATACTGGGGCAGCCAGGCCACTCCGGGGATATAGGCAGGGGTGGATTAAGAGTAGCAAGGGCCCCGGGCAGTTTAGAAGGCGCGGGCCCCCTCCACACACCTGATTTATCACGTGACATGTCACATGATCCCCTGTGATAGATCATGTGATAGTTCACGGGAAATTAATTTGGCATAATATTAATTGTGCTGCCTCATCTGAGAGCAGCACAGTATTGGGGCAGATACCCTGATTCCAGCGATGTGTCACTTTTTCAGCTGCTTGTTGTCATTTTGAGAAAATCACCCCTTTTATCTGCTGCAGATCTAGCAGCTCTCTGAATGCTGCGCTCTGTATAGCCCCACCCACACCACTGATTGGCAGCTTTCTGCCCATGCTCAGTGTACACAGAAATCTACTGATCAGTGATGGGGGTGGGGTCCTACAGAACTTACTAGTCATCTAGTGATAATTACCTTCTGACAAATCAATGATTTTATCAAAACAACACTAAGCAGCCCAGTAAGTGACACATTACTGGAATCAGTGCCTCTAACCCTACATTATGCTGCTCTCAGATTAGGTGGCAAAAACCTGATGACAGATTCCCTTTAAAGGAGCTGTAAAGACAAAAAAGTTTGTATTAAAAAAAATACAAGCCATTTGTTAAATTAACTTTTTTTCATTGTTAATTCACATTAGACTGTATCTTCAACACTTTTGTCAGCAGGTCTTATTACAGACTCTGAATAGGGCAGCTCTCTCCCTCTCCCTCAGCAGAAAGTCACAGCATGGTTAAAAAACTGGATCTTTTATGATTTTCTAATAATAAATAAAAAAGGACATGCAAGTCCTCCAAACTATTTTCCGTTTCTCTATAGGGGAGGTCCTAAATCTTTCTTGTTCTTTAGTTGATCACATGTCAAAAATGCAAAGCATTTACTATGAACTCGCCTAAAAAAATATACACTTGGAGAGTAATATCATCATCTGCATGTAAATATTCCTTGACTCTAAGGGCTCGCTCACACTGTCGTATAACACGGCCGAATGCTATGTGATGTTTTATCGGATAGGACTCGGCCCTATGTTATACTATGGGACAGTGCGATTATTGGCATGAGAAAATAATCTCATTCGATATTCGGACCATGTGCACCCATACAAGTCTATGGGTGCACGTAAAACATTGGACTGCACTCGGATGTCATCCAAGTGCAGTCCGATGAACACTCACAGAGACTATGGAGAAGATGGAGAAATTAAGTTCTCCATCTTCTCCATATCTGTGCTGCGAGAGAATCGGATCACACTCAGTTGAAGCTCTGACAGAGTTTGAGCCCAGTGTCATTAGCATAATTGGCCCTATTGTCTTGCATGAGAGAATATATGGCTTAGTGAGTGGACCCTAAAACTGAATAGCAGTGACGGACAGGCACCTCACAAGCGGGATCCATGTAGCTCTCAGATGTCATGTAGGTAGGGCTTCATTCCATGGGGTAGGGCTTAATTTCAAGGTATATAAAAAAAATGGACTTCAAATAAAAATTAAATGAACACAAAAAGCACTAATTGAATTATTTTTTTCATATTTATGTTTGCAGCCCCTTTAAAAACCCTTTGAGGACCAAGGCACATATATGTCCCATAGTTTTAAACTGGAAAGAAATTTGATTGAATAAAATTTAAGGTCCTCAAAGGTTTAAGTAGGTCATAAATTCATATGAATACTTGCTCATACAATTGCACATGCCAAAAGATGAAGAAGAACAGAATCAAAAATATGACATTAAGTGGAGCACTTACAGGTATTCAAGGTGAAAGAGACCAGCAAAGGCATCGTCTCGAATGACAGTAAATGAGTTAGAATTCAGCAAGCTGAAAATGAAGACAGCAGGTTAGAAGCGAACCAGACTGTATGGTGCTCAGAATTAGTCAAGCAGAATTTATTGACTGCTCTTGCAAAGCACTGAGACTCCCGCTGTGTATAGATGGCGCCGTGCGGCCTCCCACTGTGTATAGATGGCGCCGTGCGGCCTCCCGCTGTGTATAGATGGCACCGTATGGACGGCTACGTGCGGCCTCCTGCTGAGTATACGTGTATAGATGGCTACGTGCGGCCTCCTGCTGAGTATAGATGCCGCATGGCGCACCCCCCAGAGACAGCAGGAGGCCGCACAGCGCCATCTATACTCAGCGGGAGACCGCACGTAGCCATCTATACACAGCAGGAGGCCGCACGGCGACATCTATACTCAGCGGGGGGCCGCACGTAGCCATCTATACACAGCAGGGGGCCGCACGGCGCCGTCTATAAACAGCGGGGGGGCGCACGTAGCCATCTATACACAGCGGGAGGCTGCACGGAGCCCCCCCAGAGACATCAGGAGGCCGCACGGCGCCAACTATACTCAGCAGGAGGCCGCATGCAGTCATACACACACACAAACATATACAGACACGCATAAACACATTTGAAACACAAAAATACATACAAACAGACATCACACAATGACATCTGCCCACACACACACACACACACACAAACAGACAGACATCACACACACACACACCTGCCCACACACACACACACACACCTGCCCACACACACACACCTGCCCACATACACATCTGTGTGTGTGTATGTATAGTGTGTGTGTATAATGTGTGTGTATGTATAGTGTGTGTGTATGTATAGTGTGTGTGTGTGTGTATAATTTGTGTGTGTGTATTTTTTTTTTAAGTTAAAAACAAGTAAAATGCTTGTGGCATCAATATCAAGACTCCAGATATAAGGGCCTATTCACACTGAATTTTGCAATGCATTCATCTCCTCTTTCCAGGCTTCTATCTAAATCCCTGAAAAATGGCATTCAGATGTGCCTTGACATAGCCATTGATTTGAACAAAGGCAAACCGAGGCTAAAGTCTGAATCTTTAGGCTCCATTTTCTCTGCTTTCAGATGTCTCATTTCAGACAGCACAATCCTGAATTTCAGGGATTCAGTTGTAAGCCTTGTGTAAAGACCTGAATGCAGAGCTGAATGTAGTGTGAATAGGTCCTTACATCCTACACCACCTCAGGGGATTGTTGTTATGGAGTATTGCCCCTGGGTGGCCGCAGTTATGACCACCACCAGGGCTCGCGGTCACCCACCCTAACTTTGGTATTCTGGGGAGCTGGTATAATGAATATCTGAGAAGAGCCCTAGAGAAGCAAGAACATTGGACAACCAAGAGGTGGTGGCCTCAAGTCAGGTGTAGTGTTCAACAGGGCAAGACTTTCTAACCTGCCCACACACACACACACACACACACACACACACACACACACACACATATACACACACACACACCTGCCCACACAGACACACACACACACCTGCCCACACAGACACACACACACCTGCCCACACACACACACACACACACCTGCCCACACACATACACACCTGCCCACACACACACACACACACACACCTCCCCACACACACGCACATATAATGAGGGCAATCCGGCATTAGACACCCCGACTGGAGCCGCGGGCCCCCTGCAGGCTCGGGGCCCTGGGCGGTCGCCCGGATTGCCCTCATTATAATCCGCCTATGGATATAGGGCATGGAAAACGGCATCACAGCTGCAGCGGCTACGCTGGTGGTAGAGGGTCCCTCCGCGTCCGACATCTTCCTCCCCCCTAGTTAACCGTGGCCTACCTTCTGGCGATCCTCTTCTGTAGGATGCTCTGGGCGAGGACCTTGCGTTGCTCGTTGATGACGTCGGCATCCGCTGGATCTCCTTCCAGGACCTTGAGCAGCGTCTCAGCGTAGGGCGGGGCTTCAGGTCTCGCGCGTTTTTGGACATCCACGCCCCTCTTCTTCCCGCGTGGCGTCCCGAAGATGGCGCCCGATGGCGGGAAACGGCTCCGATTGGTGGGAAATGGCCCCGAATGGCGGGAAACTTCACTCAGATATGTATAGAGTCTTTTCCAGGCACGCAATACCCATTTGTGGCGGGTTGGTCACAATTCTGCCAACTACGCCAAAGCTGACTCGCCCCCTGGGCCGTGGGGTACCCGGAACCGGGCCTTCTAGTGTACGGTGCTGATGGGGGTAGTAGTGGCAACCCGATCCCGTGGCTCAGGGTGCTCAGACCAAATGGTGGCAGTCTATTTATCAGTGTTTTGAATGTCCGACTACGCCACCCGTGGATTGCGGTTGGAGATAACCGCCGCTGCAAGGCAGACCGCTGAGGCTGGTGTTGGTGTGCAGCTCAGGGGTAGGATAACTCCCCACGGGAAGAGTGTAGCCTCAGGGCAGTGTAGGTGGATGTTGGGGGTGATAGTGCAGGCCGCAATAGTAAGAGTTCAGAGTCCGCTTCAAACAGTTCAGGGTCTTTATTGTAGATATTATTAATGACCCAACAGTACCGGTTAGGAATGGGCCTGGGTGTCTGAGAGCATTCGGGCGAGCCCCACTGGTCAGGGTGAGTGTGTAGGCCTACCGTTCTCTCTATGCTCTTTCTGACTATCCCCCTTTTCGTGGTGTAATAGCCCACGTCCCTGAGCTGGCCTGTATGGCTTGCGACTCAGGCCTTGGGTACCTGTTGCTTGCTCCTCGATGTACTGGTCCCTCTGTGTGGCGGAGCCTCCAGGCTTCTTAGGCCAAGGGACCTGAAATCCCTCGCAGGTTGGTTCTCTGCTGCTGGGCTTGTAACCCTGACAGCCTTGGACCCCAATGTCCGGTAGATTGGTTCTCTGCCAGGACCGGCTCTCGTCGCCTCTGTCCCTGGCTTGCAGTTTCTCCTCTGCCTCACAGACTCCTCAGCTACAGCTGAACTGTCCCTCCTTCTCTGAGACTAGTCTCACTCCTGAGCTAGGTCGTCCAGTTTTCTCTAACCCTGCCCCCAGTTCCAGCTTTTATAGGGGCAGCCAGCTCCCCCTGCTGGCCTGGGACAGGAGGTGCTGTATGCTAATTGTCCCTAACCAGGGGACCTCCCTCCTGCTTTCAGAAACAGATTATTGTTTGTGGCATCCAGGCCTGGGGTGACACACACACACTGCTCTATATTTAGTATGATGCCCCCACTCCTCCATATATATGGCATGATGGTCCCACTGCTCCATATACAGGTGCATCTCACTAAATTAGAATATCATCAAAAAGTTAATTTATTTCAGTTCTTCAATACAAAAAGCTGTCTTTCAGCTCATCTGCATTGTTGGGTCTGGTGTCTCTCATCTTCCTCTTGACAATACCCCATAGATTCTCTATAATAGATTCTCTATGGGGTTAAGGTCAGGCGAGTTTGCTGCCAATCAAGCACAGTGATACTGTTGTGTGTAAACCAGGTATTGGTACTTTTGGCCGTGTGGACAGGGGCCAAGTCCTGCTGGAGAATGACATTTCCATCTCCAAAAAGCTTGTCGGCAGAGGGAAGCATGAAGTGCAGTAAAATGTCCTGGTAGACGGCTGTGCTGACTTTGGTCTTGATAAAACACAGTGGACCTACACCAGCAGATGACATGGCCCCCCAAACCATCACTGATTGTGGAGCCTTCACACTAGACCTCAAGCAGCTTGGATTGTGGACTCTCCACTCTTCCTCCAGACTCTGGGACCTTGATTTCCAAAGGAAAATTGGAACTCTAGGACCTTGTGGAGTGTGTCAATGACTGCCTTCTGGACATCTGTCAAGTCAGCAGTCTTCCTCATGATTGTGGAGCATACTGAAACAGTATTGAAGAACTGGAATAAATTAACTTTTTGAAGATATTCTAATTTAGTGAGATGCACCTGTATATACTATGATGGTCCCACTGCCCCACATACATATAGTATAATGGCCCCACTACTCCATATGTAGTATGATGGACCCACTACTCCAGATATATAGTAGGATGGCTCCACTGCCCGATCATTTAAAAAAATAAAGTTTATTCTCACATAATCCTGATTCCCTACATCACGGCCTCTGTCTCCTCTTCCATGGCGGGACAGCAGAGCAGAGCGATGCAATGATGTCATCGAGCCACCTGCGTGAGTATGCTGACATCTCGTTAACCGCAGGCCTATGGCGATCTGTGGCATATGAAAGAGATAGTGATAGGGCAGGGAGCTTGTGTCCCACTGCTTTATCATGCGACGCCTCTGCATAAGAGACATTAGGGCTACAATAGCTACGTCACAGAAGACACTGGAGCTGGAGTATATAGAATAGGAGACACTGGGGCTGGCGTATATTCATCACAGGATACATTGGGGCTAGAGCATATACATCACAGAAGAAGCTGGAGTATATAGAATAGGAGACACTGGGGCTGGAGTATATAGAATAGGAGACACTGGGGCTGGCCCATATACAGTTCTGCTCAAAAGTTTACATACCCCGGCAGAATTTTTGCTTTCTTGGCCTTGTTTCAGAGAAAATGAATGATAACAAAAACACTTTTTCTCCACTCATGGTTATTGGTTGGGTGAAGCCATTTACTGTCACATTTCTGTGTTTTCTCTTTTTAAATCTTAATGACAACTAGTGATGAGCGAGCATGCTCGCTACTGCTCGGTGCGCGCCCGAATATCTCACTGCTCGAGATGCTCTGCGCTCACCGAGTATTTCCGGGTTGGTCGGGCGGGAAGTCGGGTCCCCTCCCTGCATGTTTGGCGCTCTTTACAGAGCCAATGAACATGCAGGGATTGCCTGCCATGCACTGTAATGCCATAGCCATGTTGGTTGTGGGCATTACAGTGATTGGCTGGCCGCACAGCGTCATCAGGTGTATATCAGACCTGGCGCCGCCATGCTCATCACAGTCACTCCGGATCAGACAGTGTAGGGAGAGCTGCTGCTGCGTTAGGGAGAGATTTGATTGTGTATTAGGTAGTGTAGGGAGAAAAACCGCACATTACACATATCCATCTCAACAAACAGTCCTTTTGAGGACTAATCCATCTGCAGAGATATCAGGCAGGCAGTGTATATAGGCAGGCAGGCAATGTATATAGCAGACTGAAGTGCATATAGCACAAGAGGCTCCATTCCAATTCTGCCTTCTGCTGCTGTTAGATATTTCTATACAAAGGCCCAGGTCTCAGGGGCGAGGAATACTTTTCTTTGGATCTTAATCCTCATTATTTGCTTATAAAGCAATCCAGAGAACACTGTTTTTCTGCGCCATTTGCTTGTTGGCACTGCAGAATACAGCCAGGTCCTTTCCATATTAGAGCGCTAGAAATCCAGCTATTTAAAACTGTGTTTTCTCCGTCACACGGATCACATATACGTTGTCAGAAAATACTGCCATTTCTGGCCTCCATTTTTTCAGTGTGTCAGTGAAGCAATTCACAGAAGTTTTCTGTTCACACTACTTACCTACAGGCCAGGTATTTAAAACTCTGTTTTCTCCATCACACCGATCACATATAACTTCGCTTCAAACTCAGTCATTTGTAGTGAGCGTGGAAGATACTATCCTCCATTTAAAATGGGCAAGGCACGTGGCAAGGGACGGGGAACTGGACGTGATGGTAATGATACATGCAGAGGCCGAGGACAAGGCCGTGGGCAAGCCGAAATTGTGCCACAACAAACACCCACATCTTCTCGCCTGACCTTCCTGTCCCAATTTCTAGGGGACCGCAGCACACCACTATTGAACCCAGATCAGTGTCAAAAGGTTGTTGGTTGGATAGCGGATAATGCTTCCAGTCACTTAGCCACCACCACCACCACCCTGTCTTCCACACGGTCAAGTCTCAGTAGCCGTGAGTCTGTACCGCATATTCC
The DNA here is from genome assembly GCF_046119375.1 of Phyllobates terribilis. NCBI lineage: Eukaryota > Metazoa > Chordata > Amphibia > Anura > Dendrobatidae > Phyllobates > Phyllobates terribilis. The sequence goes on along the minus strand of NW_027363819.1, from coordinate 74,387 downwards.
TCACCCTGATCCTCCTTCCTCCCACCATGCCGAGTACCCAGAGACAACTGATCCCACACTTGGACAATCTGAAGAGCTGTTCACTTTTCCATTTATAGATTCGGGCCTCTCGCCCGGTCCACTTGAAGCGGGGCAAGAGGAGATCACGTGTAGCGATGCCCAAATATTTGAGCAGCCACGGTCACACGAAGGCGCCGGTGGGAAACTGTCACAAGAGGTGGACGATGATGAGACACAATTGGCAGAAAGTCAGGAATAGTACCAGGGTGCAGAAGTGGGAGACGAGGTGGTGGATGATATAGTAACTGACCCAACCTGGCAGGAGGACATGCAGAGCAAGGACAGCAGCACACAGGGGGAGGGAGGCAGAGCACCCCAACAGGCAGGAAGAAGCAGTGTGGTGGCCGCAGACAGAAGGCAGGCTGCCGTTTCCCGTAACACCAACACGAAGGAAGTTGCCACTACAACTGTTAGGTCTTCCCGAGTCTGGTTGTTTTTTAAAGACTCTGCAGATAGCTACAAAAAGGCCATTTGCATCACGAGCCAGACCAGCATCAGCAGGGGTGTCAAAACGACCAGCCTGACCACCACCAGCATGATCAGGCACATGGCAGCAAAGCACTCGACTTTGTGGGCCGAACACCAGGGTCCAGGAACAGTGTCTACAGGTGGCACCATTGCTTCTTCTGCTGTTGTGTATGCAAGCCAATCCCCTGTCCATAGTGCATGCAAAGATGCCTCCTGCCCTGCACCTGTCATTGCACACTCTCAAGTAGCAGCATCAGGAAGCACGTCCATGTCCTTGTCCCAGCGCAGCGATAAGTTGTTCATACTCCAGTCCTTGGAATGCAAGCGCAAATATGCAGCCAACGTCCCACAGGCCACACTACTAAATTCTCACAATTCACGACTGCTTGGCTCGAAATGTTGCCTTTTAGGCTTGTGGAGACAGAAGCATTCCGCAACCTGATGGTGGCGGCCGTCCCTCGGTACTCTGTCCCCAGCCGCCACTATTTCTCCCAGTGTGCCATCCCCACATTACACAAGCACGTGTCCCAAAACATTAGCCGTGACCTCAACAACGCAGTTACCGGTAAAGTCCACCTAACCACGGACACGTGGACAAGTGCTTGTGGGCAGGGACGGTACATCTCGCTGATAGCACACTGGGTTAACATAGTGGAAGCCGGGACCCAGTCGGACCTTGGGACGGAACACGTCCTCCCGACGCCAAGGATTGCAGGCCCTAGGTCAATCAGGGTTGCCCCCACGGTCTACAGCTCCTGCACCTCATGCTCCTCAGCCTCCTCCTCCTCCTCAGCCTCCATCTCCACATCAGTCACAAGCTGGAAGCACTGCAGCACTGGCTCGGCCAAGAGGCAACAGGCTGTGCTGAAGCTAATATGCTTAGGTGAAAAAACACACAATGCTGAAGAGTTATGGACAGCTCTGAAAGAGCAGGCAGATCTGTGGCTCAAACCGCTGAACCTACAGCCAGGCATGGTCGTGTGTGACAATGGCCGGAACCTGGTGGCGGCTCTGAGGCGAGGCGAGCTCACACACGTACCATGCCTGGCCCATGTGCTTAACCTCGTGGTTCAGCGGTTACTCAAATCCTACCCGGAGCTGCCGGATCTGCTTGTTAAAGTATGCCGCCTGTGTGCCCATTTTAGAAAGTCAGCTACAGCTTCCGCCGCCCTTGCAGTGTTTCAGCAGCATTTGCAGCTTCTGGCTCACAGACTGGTGATGTCCCCACACGTTGGAACTCTACATTGCAGATGTTGGGAAGGATTTGTGAGCAGAAGAGGGCAGTTGTTGAGTACCAGCATCAAAAAGGCTATCGGTATTCAGTTCAGACTCCACACATAAGACCTCAGTAGTGGACGTGGATGTCAGACATATGTACCATCCTCCAAAACTTTGAGGACTCCACCAAGATGGTGAGCGGCGATGACGCCATAATTAGCCTCACCATCCCGCTTCTCTGTCTTCTGAAACGCTCTCTGCTCACAATCAAAGATGATGCATTGCAGGCGGAGCACGATAAGATGGAGCAATTAACCATACAGGGTGATTACACACAGCCAAGCCTCATCTCATCCCAACGTGGATTGGGTGACAATGAGGAAGAGGAGGTGGAGGAAGGACAGGAACTAGTTTCATGCACTATAGACGGTGCTATCTGCACAGCTGTCATACCGTCTGTTCAGCGTGGATGGCCAGAGGACAGAGAGGAGGAGGAGGAGAGCATGGTCAGTCATCCTCTTGGTGAGGACACGGAAGTCTTGCCTGTTAGTAGTCTGGCACGCATGGCTGAGTTTATGTTATGCTGCCTTTCCCATGACCCTCGCATTCTCAAAATTTTAGGTCATTACTGGTTGGTGACACTTTTAGACCCACTCTACAAGGAGAACTTTATATCTCTTATTCCTGAGACGGACAGGTGTACAAAAATGAGGCAGTACCAGAAGGCCCTTGTTGCGGAACTATTAAAAAAATTCCCATCTGAAAACGCTGGAGGCAGAGGGCACACTTCGTTCGACAACCAAGGAGTACAGGCGAGAGAGACACAACTTCAATCCAGTAGAGGCAGGGGAACACTGTCAAAGTTCTGTGAGAGTTTTCTCAGACCCTCCCATCGCACAGGCCCTGAGGCGCAGGGTACTCTCACAAGGAGTGCAAAGTTTGGGAAGATGCTGAGGGAGTACCTTGCCGTACCGTACCAACGTCATCTGTGATTCCTCTGTGCCTTATAAATATTGGGTATCCAAGCTAGATATGTGGAATGAACTGGCTCTCTATGCCTTGGAGGTCCTGGCCTGCCCTGCCGCCAGCGTTTTATCAGATCGGGTTTTTAGTGCCGCTGGTGGAATTATAACTGATAAGCGCATCCTCCTGTCAACTGAAAATGCTGACAGGCTGACTCTTATAAAAATGAACAAGGGCTGGATTGGGCCAGACTTCTCAACACCACCGAATGATAGCAGCGTAACATAAACTCAAATCCAGTGTCTTTACTTGGGAGGTGTATTCCCATGCACCTTTTCACACCCACACATGGGTATACGCTTCCTGATTTTGGCTATTTGCTCTTGTCCTCCTCCTTCTCCTCATCCTCCACCACCATATCACCAGGGTGACCGTGGTCCATGATGCAACACCCACATAATTTTTTTAAAGGGTGTTTGACTCGCCCCTGGGCCGTGGGGCACTCGGAGCCGGGCAATAGGGAGACGGTGGGGGTAGTAGTGGCGTCCTGGTTCCGTGGCTCAGGGTGGTCAGACCAGTGGTAGTCCTTTAGCAGTCCTAAGTGATGTTTGACTATGCCACCCGTGGATGGTGGTTATTATGAACCGCCGCTGCAAGGCAGACTGCTGGGGCTGATGATGTATGCAGCTGAGGTAGTGTGACTCCCCACGGGAAGAGTGCAGCCCCAGGGCAGTGTAGTGGATGGTGGGGGTGATGGTGCAGAGAGTCCCAGTGCCGTTAGTGGTGGAGGAGCGAAAGCGTACACAGACAACGTACTGCAGTCCAATGTCTTTTACTCACAGTTCATGTACTCCGGGTCACTTCTGTCAGCAATGACCGCCCGAGCCGTGCTGCGTCCACAAGGTGAGGGGCTCGGTCAACCCCAGGCAGTTCAGGAGCATGGCACAGGACCCCCTTCAATCCTTTCTCTGGCCTGCCTCACCAGTGACCCACTTTTGTCCAGCTGCCGCGGACTTGTGCGGGTAAACGTGGTTCCCGTTCCCCGCTGTCCTATATGGTGCCTTCCTAGCAGGTTTGATGAGGTGTCGCACCAATAAATGATCACGACCTCCGGTCTTTGGCTGAGGGCTGTTTCTCCTCCACCAACTTGGGATCCGGTACCCTTAATCTGCCTGACCCTTCACCCTGTATTCTCGTGGGTTCTTAGGGTCCCTTCTGCCGTCTTGTTCCTGAGCCCTTCTGTTTCTCTCTTTCTCTTTCTCTTCTGTTCCTTTCTGTTCTTGCTCCTTTCTGTTCTTGTTCCTTTCTGTTCCTGGCCTTCACTCTAGGCCTGCCTCGTGGAGCTGGGCCCAGACTGAGCCACAGCTCCCTGTCAGCCCTCTCTGGCTGAACTCCTTCTCTTACTCCACTCACTGAACTTCTCTTCTTCTCTTCTCTCTGTGCTGGCTGGGCCTCAGAGGCTAGGCCCGCCTATGGAGCAGAGCCACTTGCAGAGGCCCCCACTCCGTCACTTCTTCTCTCTGACTGAACACTGTTCTAAGATGGTGCCCACCTTTTATACCTCCCTCTAGAACATGAGCCCAGGTGACCAGCAACCAATGGGCTCCTATCTACGCTCAGGAACCAACCCCTATCTGCTCCTACATCACTGGGTATTCCTACCCCCTCCCCACTCCAGCCAGGGACATGGTCTGTCGTGCCTGCATTTCTGTCTAATGGGAGCACCGTTGAGCTGTCCCTCGGAAATGGGGTGAGTGTGCTAACTGAACCCTGGTCCATACTCCATCCTTACCCGGGAGTGGAATATCACACCTCTGGCAGAGATGCAATACCCTTGTAGTCCTCGGGGCGCTACATTTTTATGATGCCCGTAAAAAAAAAATTTTATACAGTATGTTCATGTATACCCCCCAGGAGTAAATGTTTGTCAGCCCATACACTTAGTGCATGGCATTACAAGTATAGGAGGCCCGCTCCTTTCTAATGGTAAAATTTTTTTATGATGCGCTCCTCCACGTCTCTTCCAAGGGCCACTGAAGTGCCTCCAAATTTTTGGCAGCCCTTGCAGTCACTGCATAGTCCAACACCATGGGAGACTCTCTCCTTTCTAATGGGAATTTGTCATTACTGTGGCCTGGTCTATGTGTCTTTAAATTCTTAGTGGGTTTTTTCCTAAACTTGGTCAGCCGTTGGACTCACTGCATACCCTATAACTGTATAGCAGATCCTCTCCTTTCTAATGGGAACATGTCATATCTTGTTACTGTGGCCCTGCTCTGTGTGTCTTTAAATTGTTAGTGGGGATTTTCCTAAAATCTGTCAGCCGTTGGACTCACTGCATACCCTATAACAGTATAGCCGACCCTATCATTTCTAATGGGAATTTGTCGTTACTGTGGCCCTGCTCTATGTGTCTTTAAATTCTTAGTGGGTTTTTTCCTAAAATTGGTCAGCTGTTGGACTCACTGCATACCCTATAACTGTATAGCAGACCCTGTCCTTTCTAATGGTAGCATGTCGTACCTTGTTACTGTGGCCCTGCTCTGTGTGTCTTTAAATTCTTATTGGGGTTTTTCATTAAAATTTGTCAGCCGTTGGATTCACTGCATACCCTATAACTGTATAGCAGACCCTCTACTTTCTAATGGGAACATGTCGTACCTTGTTACTGTGGCCCTGCTCTGTGTGTCCTTAAATTCTTAGTGGGGTTTTTCCTAAAATCTGTCAGCCGTTGAACTCACTGCATACCCTATAACAGTATAGCCGACCCTATCATTTCTAATGGGCATTTGTCGTTACTGTGGCCCTGCTCTATGTGTCTTTAAATTCTTAGTGGGTTTTTTCCTAAAATTGGTCAGCTGTTGGACTCACTGCATACCCTATAACTGTATAGCAGACCCTGTCCTTTCAAATGGGAGCATGTCGTACCTTGTTACTGTGGCCCTGCTCTTTGTGTCTTTAAATTGTTAGTGTTTTTTTTCAAAAATTTTGGCCACCCTTGCAGTCACAGCATGGGCATAAACACTATAGAAGACCCGCTCCTTTATAATGGGAACATTTTTTTTACTGAGACCCTCCTCTATGTCTCTTCAAAGGGGTATTAGGTTGCGTCCAAATTTTTGACAACCCTTGCAGTCACTGGATGTGCAATAACAGTATAGGAGACCAACTTGTTAATAATGGGAACAACAAAGCATAGCCCTCTGATGGCTCTCTAACAATAGCTAGGGCCGACTGCTGGACTTTTAAGAATAGTAAGGGCCATCTGATGTCCCTATAAAAATAGGCTTTATGACTTTCAGAGTCCCTCCATCATAAATAAAACAGGATGTGTCAGATGACACCACATTGCCAGATGAGGTTGTAAAATGTTAAAATGACATTTCCCGGTGAATGCATTTGTCATAAAAAAAAACATAAAAAAACATAACAATAGGATCTTTCTTTAGTATAAAAAACAGCATCACCAATTTAACCTCAATGTAATCACATTGTTCAGCTCATGCACCTCCTCCTCCATCTCCGAAATGACCACATCAGTCACAAGCTGACAGCACTGCAGCACTGCCTTGGCCAAACAGCAACAGGCTGTGCTGAAGATAACATGCTTAATGCTTAATTGACAAACCGCCCAGCGCTGCATAGTTGTTGAAAGCTGTAACACAGCAGCTTGATCTGTGGCTCTCACCGCTGAACATACAGCCAGGCATGGTCGTGTGTTACAATGGGCGGAACCTGGTGACGGAGAAATGACAACCGGGATAGATACGGTTTCCCTCTATGCCAGTCCTTTCACAGAGCTAAATAATATGGCTGTGGTGAAATACAACTCCCACTGAGAAGCTGTTTCAGATTGAAAAACATTGTGCCCACCAGAGGATTTGTTTCTGAGGGCTAACCTTTCTCACCCGCTCAAGAGCCCCATAGCAGCTGCAAAGTTAGCGCTATCATGAACTCTCCTGAGGTAGAAGCCATGGCACACCAGAGAATTCTCTGGTGGGACTGTCCAACCCTGCCGAGAAGCAGTTCTGGCTAAGAAAAGTGTGTGGGAAGATTCCAGGACACTCTATTTTTACTGAGGAGGAAACACATGCAAACATGGGGAGAACATACAAATTTCATGCAGATGTTGTCCTTGCTGAGATTTGAACCCAGGATCCCAGTGCTGCAAGACTTCAGTGCTAACCACTGATCCAATGTGCTGCCGTTCACCCTCTAATATCTAACAGGCTGGAGAAACTTGAACCTACTGCCACTCTATCATCACCTCCTTTGTGAGAAAATGTATTTGGGCAGCCACTCAGTCTACCAAATAAAATTCCAGAGAAGGAAATTGAGGATGGCTTCGCTACTGGTACTGGGGGCAGTGCTAATACCATGGTGTTGTACCATAGTTTGCTGGAAATATTCCAGGCTGGTAGGAGGCAAGAAAATTCCCACAGAAAAGTACCAGCAGTAATGTTCAGGCCACATTTCAAGTGCAAGTGACGCGCCCCCTGGGCCATGTTCAGGGGATACCCGGAGCCGGATCTGGATAGGGGTAGTAGTCCTTGTGGCGGTGACCCGGTCCGTGCCCAGGGTGTCAAACTAAGTGGCAGTCTATGGCAGTAGATGTTAAATTGATCGACTACGCCACCCGTTGATCGCGACTCTGAAGCCGCCGCTGCAGAACAGTCTGCTGAGGCTGGTGGTATATCAGTGCAGCTTTGTTGGTATAACCCCCAACGGGAGGGGTATGGCCTCAGGGCAGTGTTTGTGGGAAATGATGATGTGGGTGTCCCAGGACTGATGGTGCCGGTGCGGTAATCAACACAGAGACGTGAAGTGCGGTTTCCAAGCTTTACTCACTTTTGTTGTTCCGGTCACTTCGGCCAGCAGTGACCACCCGAGCCGTGCTGCATCCACCAGGTCAAGGACTCGGCCAACCCCCAGGTATCTCTAGAGCATGGTCCAGAGCTCCCCTCTCTGCCTTTCTACCGGCCGTCCCCACCAGGGATCCACCTTTGTCCGGCTCCCTCGGGCCTCTTGATGGTGAAACCTTTCCCGGCTTCCCTGACCCTATGCGTGGTCTGCCTTTCTGATGGATGTGGTGGGGGGTCGTGCCAAAGCTTGGCCGCGACCTCCGGTTCCTGGTTAAGGATTATTCGCCTCTGCCAGCTTGGGATCCGGTACCTCACTGTGCCAACCCTTCACCCTTTTTTGGTCACTCATGGGTTCTCAGGGCTCCCTCTCTTCTTGTGCCTCTGGGCCCTTCTGTTTCCTTCTTCCTGAAGCCTGGCTCTGGAGCTGGGCCCAGCCGGAGCCACAGCTCCCTGTCAGCCCTCTTGGCTGAGCTCCTCTCTGAACTGACTCTCCTGACAGACTGACCCTGTCTCAAGATGGTGCCCACCATATATACTCCCTCTATGTGTGAGCCCAGGTGACTAGCACCCAATGGGCTCCTACCTCTATGTCCAGAAGCCCTCCCCTATCTGTCCCTACACTACTGGGATGTTCCACCCCCCTCCCCACTCCAGCCAGGGACAGACACTGTCGTACCTGCACATTCACCTAGTGGGAGTACCATTGATCTGTCCCCCGGAAATGGGGTGAATGTAGTGCATGCAGCCTACTGAGCTCAGTCCCACACTCTATCCTTACCCGGGAGAGGAATACCACACCTCTGGGTTGAGGTGCAATACCCCTGTAGCAACCGAGCCCTCAGGGTGCTACACAAGCAGCTTTAGAGGACTTCCTGGGAGAAATGACACGCAGGGTAGATACGGTTTCCCTCTATGCCAGTCCTTTCACTGAGCTAAATACAACTCTTTTCAAAAAAGTTGTGGACTGGCTCCGTACCGTCCCTGGCCACATTCACCTGTCCACGTGTTTGTGGTTAGGCAGTCCTTCTTAGTAAGTGCACTGGGTAGGGCATGGGTAATGTTGTGGGACCCGTGCTTGTGGAAGGCGAAGGCGATACCGGGAAAAATATTGGCGGCTGGGGACCAAGTATGGACACCCGGCCGCCGCCTGCATGAGGTTGTGAAAAGCTTCCATCTCCACAAGCTTAAAATGCCATATTTCAAGTGCAAAGAGCTGCCCAGAAATCTGTCAGTTTAGTGTTGCGGCCTGTGGGTGGGTGGGCGGCTGGCTGCATACTTGCAATTGCATTCCAAGTAACAGAAAACTAAGCAGATGATGGCCTCTATCATCATCATGGCCTCACCTCGGCACTATGAACTCTCCTGAAGGAGAAGCCAGGGCCCGCCGGAGGAGTCTCCGGTTCTCTGGTGGGCCCGTCCAACCCTGCCGAAAAGCAGCCCTGGCTAAGGAAAGTGTGGGTGAAGGTTCCTGGACACTCTATGGCTGCTTTTTTAATGCGGATCGGCCATGCTTATGCATGTTATTTCTCAAAACGCATTACGGATCAGGCCATTTTCCATCTCTGTATTCAAGAAATTAAATGCGCAAAGAAAGATGTGTGTGTGTGTCAAAGCACCATTGACAAGTGCGAGTTGATGTTGGATGGGCTGCCATTGCTTCTGCAACAAGCTCAATTACAGTATTTTCTGGGAGAAATGACAAGCAGGGTAGATACGGTTTCCCTCTATGCCAGTCCTTTCACCGAGCTAAATACAACTCTTAGCAAAAAAAGTTGTGGACTGGCTCCGTACCGTCCCTGGCCACATTCACCTGTCCACGTGTTTGTGGTTAGGCGGTCCTTCCCAGTAAGTGCACTGGGGAGGGCACGGGTAATGTTATGGGACCCGTGCTTGTGGAAGGCGGAGGCGATACCGGGAAATATAGTGGCGGCTGGGGACCGAGTATGGACACCCGGCCGCCGCTGGCATGAGGTTATGAAAAGCTTCCGCCTCCACGAGCCTAAAACTCCACATTTCAAGTGCAAGCAGCTGTCAAAAATTTGGCAGTATAGTATTGCAGGCTGTGGGTGGGTGGCTGCCGGCATTCTTGTGCTTGCATTCCAAGGAATGGGGTAGGGACAACTGAACACTGCAGTGGGACAAGGACGTGGACGGTGATTGTTGCAAGTCTGCAACGACAGGTGCATGGTGGGAGGCATCTTCGCATGTGCCAAGGATCACTTATGATGGGCACACATTTAGGCAGTGACCTGGGAGTCAGAGATGTTTCCAGAGGTCTTCCCCTTGCTGTTCCCATGTGTTTTCAGCACTGTATGCATGTGTCTGATGATGTGTCACACACCACATGGCCAGATAAGGTTGTAAAATGTTAAAATGACATTTCCTGGTGAATGCATTTGTCTTGGTTGAAAGCAATGCAAAAGTGCAAAAACGTGTCAAAAATGCTACGTGTGAACATAGCCCAAGGTGTGTAGGAGTATTTTTGTTTTTATTTATTTTGCCTTATATACAAGTCATCACCCTGGAAAGGATGTTCCTTATGCCGTAAAAGTGGCGTAATACTCTGACGACGTTGTTGACAGCAGTGATCTGGGAGTCAGAGATGCTTCCAGGGGTCTTCCCCATGCTGTTCCCATGTCATTTGAGCACAGTTCCCATCGATTTGGGCAATTTTTAGGCCCTCTGCAGACCGCCGTGGGGAGCCACCTGAAAAATGCTCAAGTTTCCCCTAGACTTATATTGGGCTCATTGCTCGGGTTGAGCACCCGAGTATTTAAATTTGCTCGACCCGAGCAACGAGTACTCGAGCATTTTAGTGCTCGCTCATCACTAATGACAACCAAAAACATCCAAATAATCCTGATCAAAAAGTTCACATACCCTGGTGATTTTGGCCTGATAACATGCACAGAATTTGACACAAATGGGTTTGAATGGCTACTAAAGGTAGCATCCTCACCTATGACCTGTTTGCTTGTAATCAGTGTGTGTGCATAAAGCTGAGTGAGTTTCTGGGATCCAGCCACTGACGTTTCTGGATTTTGAGATGGGGAAAGCAAAAGAATTATCAACGGATCTACGGGAAAAGGTAGTTGAACTGTATAACACAGGAAAGGGAGGCAAAAAGAGTATAACACAGGCATGGGATACAAAAAGATATGCCAGTCTGCAGTGTTCAAACTGTGATTAATGTGGCACCCCAGGGATCTGGTTTCCACAGTAACAGCAATGTTATGTCTGAGAGCAGGTGGGAGGTCTCTTGGTCAGGAATCCTATGCATGCCACACCTCCTGCCCAGTCCTGGGAGGGGAAGAACTTCCCCTATATAAACCTAGGGCTGAGGTAGGGTGAGTGAGTAGAGAAGAAGCAGAGAAAAGAAGCAAATATAGGAACAGAACATCAGGAGCTCTGTGGGAGCAGTGTTACAAGGAGTCAGGGGCTGGCAGCTGCAGAGCTCGCCCTGACTGAGAAGATTTCTTACCGGACCCGGAGTCCGAGGCTGTGGGGACTAACTCCTACCCAGCAGCAGAATCCGTCAGGCAGGGGATTCCAGGTCCTCTGGCCAAGAAACCCGAAGGCACGGTCACACGCATGGGACCAGCACCGCCGTCGTGGAGCGGAAGCTACTAGAAGGCCCCGAGTCACCGGCCATACGGGTGAGCACCACACGGCACACTCAGGGATGTGGGCTACTTTTACCTGCCTCTAGCAAGGTAGCCAGGAGAGTACAGTTAGTTTGGGAGGCCTACAACTCCGCCTGGCCAGGGGAGATCCCATCTTCTCAAGGACTGACCAGGCCCCAATCGCTAGCCAGTACTCCGGGAGGGTCTATCTTTCTCACCAGTAAAGACCCTGAACTACACCGTACCGTCTCCGAGTGGTTCCTGCTACCCCCATCGTCCACGTCGGCTGCCCTGAGGCCATACCCCTCCCGTTGGGGGTTATACTATCACGCTGCACAATCCTACCACCGGCCTCAGCGGTCTGCCCTGCAGCGGCAGCTCCATAGCTGCATTCAACGGGTGGCGTAGTCGTCCAACATCTACCGCTAATACAGCGCCACTTAGTCTGACTCCCTGGGCACGGACCGGGTCACCGCCACGAGACTACTACCCTCAACAGATCCGGCTCCGGGTAAGCTCCCGCGAGCGCAACGCTGCGCGACACAGGCCCAGGGGTGCGTCAACTTTTGGCGTAGTCGGCAGGATCTCGTGCCCGCAACCACCGGGTACTGCGTGCCTGAAAAAGACTGTTCAAACTTACCAGTGGTGAAGATTCCCGCCATCCGGCGCCATCTTCTACATCCTTCCCGCCATCCGCGAAGTTTTCCCGCCATCCGACGCCATCTTCGGCCTTCTTACCGCCATCCGTGGAGGTTTCCCGCCATTGGACGCCATCTTGAGGACACCGCGCGGGAAGAAGAGGGGCGTGGACTCCGAAAGCGCGCGAGAACTGAAGCCCCGCCTCACGTCCGGACGTTGCGTAAGGTCCTGGAAGGAGCCCAGCAGACGCCGACGTCACAGGAGCGCGACGGAAGGTCCTCAACCCTGACGATCCACTGCGGAGCCGCGGCCTACGGAAGAGGATCATCGCAAGGTAGGCCACGGTCCACTAGGGGGGAGAAGGATGTCGGATACGGAGGAGAGCTTCACCGCTTCAACCCCCGCCAGTGCCACCGCTGTTGCGGTCATGCCTTTCACCATGCCCTATATCCCGGGGGCAGCCTGGCTACCCCAGTACTCAGGGGAATCGCATACCCTGCATGACTTTAGAGAAAAGCTGGATAGCCTCTTCCAGGTGTACCCCCTTACAGAAGAGCAAAAAGTGAGCATCCTGGTGGCCCAATTAACCGGGGCAGCCCAAAGGGAGGTAAAGTCCTGGCCACCTGGGGGGAGGACTGTCGCAGGGATACTGGCCCGGCTGAGGGACACCTTTGATACCCGCACCTCAGCCGAGATCAAGCTCAGATTCTACGGGTGCAAACAGCGGGCACATGAGAGTATAAGGGACTATGCATTAAACCTACAAGAAGCCCTGAGAGCCATTAAGCAGACCGACCCTGACGGCGTGGGAGACGAGGACAGGCTGTTGACTGAACAATTTATAGAGGGTTTATATTGCAATGCTCACTGAACCCAGTTGCGGGCAATGGCCTTACAGGACCCTCATCTGGGATTTGCACAGTTCAAGGACATCCGGGTGCTCCGAGAACCGGCACCAGGTGGCGTTGTGACCCACAGACGCCCCACTACCACTTACCACCAGGAGGCGGCGCCCTTGTCGGCAGGGCCTGTGGGAGCTGATGCGCAGGCTTTGAGCAATGACCCGGCTCCAGACCTGCACCATCAGGTCCAAGAGCTAGCTAAAAGCGTTGCTGCGCTAACCCGAACTGTGCAGTCTTTACAGGTTTCTACTCCAGGGAAGATCCAGCTGGCATCCGGACCGGAGGACATCCCGTGGCGTCGACCAAGGAGGACCCCACCGGCCAGAGGAAGACCCAGCGACCGATACAACGAGGACGGACGAACCATCTGCCGCCGCTGTAATCAACCCGGACATATGGCAAGGTACTGTCCTTTAAACTGGCACAACCTAGGGTAGAGGGCCAACCCCTAGGAAAAAGATCATCAGGCCCATCGAACTGGCGCAACAAATATGTGGGAGGACGTCCAGTCTTGCCTGTGGTACTGGATGGCATTCCTATGAGTGCCCTACTGGACACCGGGTCACAGGTCACCACCATCCCGTACGTGCTCTTCAAGCAGTACTGGAATGACTCGGATATTACCCGCTACCCTGACGACGACTTGAGTATCATCGCCAGCAATGGTCAGCTCGTGCCACAGATCGGATTTAAAGAGGTGACCATTAAAATTGGTAGAGTTGAACTGGCAGCACAGGGACTGATCATTGTAGACATTGACAAACACGAGAGTCACCCAAAGATAACTCTAGGAACTAATGTAATTGAAAATTGTCTTGCAGAGGTGATTTTCCTTTTACAGCAGGTTGCCAAGAACGCCAGCTCCGGCGAGCAGCGAGTGCTCCAAAAAGAGATCCGGGCACTGATGCGACGGCAACAGGTGGAACTCTCCGGCGGTGAGATTGGTAGCGTGAGAATGTGTGACCCTTTCCCTATTGCCATGCCCCCAAAAAGTGAAATGATGATTTGGTGCCGGGCAGCTATTAGTCTGAGAGGTAGAGATTACCAGGCAATGGTAGAACCAGTTTACTCAGACAGTAGGCCCACCATCTTGACAGCACGGGGGGTGGTTAATGTACGCCATGGGAGGGTGCCCGTTCGCATAATCAATATCGGGAAGAGGGAAGTGTACCTGCCCCGGTATGCCACGCTAGCCAAATTATATACCATTAACCAAAATGCTATACAATCTGTGGAACCCTTGCCTCCATCTCACCCGGAGGAAGGTAACGGCTCTAAGAAAACAATGGAGGACTGGTGTCAGCAACTACATTTGGGTACTGACTCCACTCCCTCACACCAGAAACAGGGAGTCTATCGGGTGGTTCAAGAGTACGAGAGAGTGTTTAGTAAACACCCGTTAGACTTCGGGCGAGTCAAGGGGGTAGAACACCACATCCCCACGGGAGACCATCCTCCCATAAAAGAGAGGTATCGACCCGTACCCCCTGCACACTACCAACACGCCAAGGGGATGCTTAGAGACATGAAGGAGGCTGGGGTGATCAGGGATAGCTGTAGCCCCTGGGCAGCTCCACTAGTCTTAGTCAAAAAGAAAGACAACACCATGAGGATGTGTGTAGATTACCGGAAAATCAACCGTATCACACACAAGGATGCGTACCCCTTACCAAGGATAGAGGAGTCTTTGGCTGCTTTAAGATCTGCTAATTTCTTCTCTACCTTGGATCTCACTAGTGGGTACTGGCAGGTTCCTGTAGCAGAGGCGGACCGGGAGAAGACCGCATTCACCACCCCGATGGGACTTAGCGAGTTTACCTGCATGCCGTTCGGACTCTGCAACGCACCAGGAACCTTCCAACGATTAATGGAGTGCTGTCTGGGCCACAGAAACTTCGAGACGGTCCTGTTGTACCTGAACAATGTCATCGTATATTCTAAGACTTATGAGGACCACCTGAAACACCTGGCGGAAGTGTTCGAAGCTCTGGCAAGCTACGGCCTAAAGGTGAAACCCTCCAAGTGTCACCTCCTGAAACCAAAGGTGCAGTACCTGGGACACGTGGTGAGCGCTGACGGAGTGGCTCCCGACCCTGATAAGATCACCGCAATTAAGGAATGGCCAAGTCCCTCCAGTGTAAAGGAAGTGCGGCAGTTCCTCGGGTTGGTAGGCTACTACCGCAGGTTCATCCCCGGTTTCACCAAAAAGGCAGCTCCTATGCAGGATCTCCTGATAGGCCAGTCCCGGAAGGCCAAGAACCAGAAGCCGCCCTTCAGATGGGAGAAGTTGGAAGAAGAGTCCTTCCGCCAGCTGAAGATGGCCCTCACGGGGGATGAAATCCTGGCGTACCCGGATTACAGCCAGCCCTTTATCCTCTACACCGACGCAAGTAACATCGGGCTAGGAGCCGTGCTGTCCCAGATCCAGCAGGGGAAAGAGCGAGTAATCGCTTACGCCAGCCGAAAACTGCGACCCACCGAAAGAAACCCTGAGAATTACAGCTCATTTAAGCTAGAGTTCCTGGCAGTGGTGTGGGCAGTCACCGAACGCTTTAGGCACTACCTCGCTTCTTCCCGGTTCGTCGTGTACACGGATAACAACCCGTTGACACACCTGGACACGGCAAGACTCGGTGCCCTAGAGCAGAGATGGATGGCCCGCCTGTCCAACTACGAGTTCACCATCAAATACCGGGCAGGACGCTCCAATACCAACGCGGACGCCCTGTCCAGGATGCCAAACCTACCGGACGTAGGAGAAGATCCAGAGGGACTGGAAGAAGTCGAACTCCCCGCGTTTCACCGTCATGGGACTATCCAGTATTCCCATCGGGTAAGGAGTAAGCAAGGCACTAAGCTTAACCCCTTACCTCACTACAACTGGGCGGAAACGCAAGACAGTGACCCTGCCGTCCGGCTGGTGAAGGAGATGCTGACTCGGCCAGAGGCTCGCCTTGACCCAGATGCTCCGGAGGAAGCCAAGCAACTGTGGGCTGAGAAGAGTCGACTGTTCCTTTACAAGGGGAAGTTGTGCCGCAGAATGGTTAACTCCCGGACGCATGAACTAATCTGGCAAGTAGTGGTGCCACGAAGAGACGCAGCCATGGTGATGGAGGCATACCACGACGGGGCTGGACACTTCGGATGGAAGAAGCTGGAGTTCCTGCTGCGTGAGCGGTTCCACTGGGTAGGCATGAGGGGAACCATCGAGAGGTGGTGCAGAGACTGTGGCCCGTGCAACCTAAGAAGGAAGGACCGTGCCAGCCAGAAGACTCCCCTGCAGTCCATCGTCACCCGGCAGCCGTTGGAACTGGTAGCCTTGGATCATGTAAAACTGACCCCAAGCAGAAGTGGCTACGTCTACGCACTAACCATCGTGGATCACTACTCCCGGTTCTTGGTTGTCGTCCCCGTCAAGGACTTAACAGCTCGAACAGCAGCGAGAGCCTTCCAGCAGCATTTCTGCCGTCCACACGGGTACCCGGACCAAGTGTTGACAGACCAGGGACCTGCCTTTGAAGCGGAGGTCTTCCAAGAATTCTGCACTCTGTATGGCTGCCGGAAGATAAGGACGACACCCTATCATCCGCAAACTAATGGACTTTGTGAGAAAATGAACCAGGTGGTAATGGATCTTCTGAAAACGTTGCCCCTGGAAGAACGCAGTCTGTGGCCTGAGAAGCTGCCCGATCTGGTGGACCTATACAACCACATCCCGGTAGGTTCCACCAACTGTACCCCGGCTTACCTAATGAGGGCGAGACCTGGTAAGTTACCTGTTGACCTGGAAATGGGAGTCCTGACACCCGAGGACACTTCACCAGAAGCAGACTGGGACACAGAGAGGCAGCAGCAGTACCGGAGAGTACAGGAGAGCGTGGAGCGAAGTCTCTGTCAGGCTAGGGAAAGACAAGAGAAAACTTACAACCAGTATGCTCCCGCTGTTCCCCTGGTACCCGGAGAGCAGGTCTTGAAGAGAAAAAGACGGCTCCACAAGTTGGACGACCAGTGGGAGAAGGACCCGTACACCGTACTGCCCTCAAGCCATGACAACCCAAAGGTCTGTACCATCAGTAAAGACGGAGGGGAAACCACAACCATTGTATCCCGGGATCACCTGAAGAAGTGTCCCGAACAGCTACGGAACCCTGAAGAGGAACAAGAAGACCCTCGACCCGTAGAGGAAAGGGAAGACATGGTTAGTACTGTGCTCGGAGACTTCCCTCGGTCTTGGACTCAAGTCAATGGCGCAGTTGTGGTACCCGTACTCACCTTCCTCCAACCAGCATCCCAAGCACCTACGGAGCGACAGGTAGAGCTGGAAGAGCAGCCGGTCCAGGAGGCAGAAGACTCCACACAAGCAGAACAGGAGGATCAACCCTCTGCTTATAGTGAGCCTGCCGTACCCCTAGTGAGTCAAAGAGCCGGTAGACAGCTGCCCAGTTTACCCTTGACAGCTCCTACACCCTGTAGTTCAGGGCTAGACAGTCAGCTCCGTAGGTCCACTAGGGCCACTAGAGGCCAGTTACCCGCACGTTGGAGGATTTGAAATGTATAAATTGTTTTATTTGTGGTTACCTGTTTTTCTTGTTGCTTGTGTATAATTATGTGTTTCTAGTTGTTTATAGGAGTCTTTGGTGGATTTACCGGGAATCCTGTGTACATAGTTGGAGCGTAACCCAGGACGGACTAAAGACTGTTAAGGACTCGGGGCAGGACAGACCCCTACCTGGTTACGTCTCCCTGTTTTGGTGAAATGGACACCTTGCTTTCTTCAAAGACTGCACCCGGTTACGGACATGCCGTGACCACCTTTATGTGTTTCTTTATTGTATTGTTATTGTTATATCTTGTTATGTTTTTCTAAAATATGTTTAGTCCCGGAGTACTAAATTTCACTAGGGGAGAATGTGGCACCCCAGGGATCTGGTTTCCACAGTAACAGCAATGTTATGTCTGAGAGCAGGTGGGAGGTCTCTTGGTCAGGAATCCTATGCATGCCACACCTCCTGCCCAGTCCTGGGAGGGGAAGAACTTCCCCTATATAAACCTAGGGCTGATGCAGGGTGAGTGAGTAGAGAAGAAGCAGAGAAAAGAAGCAAATATAGGAACAGAACATCAGGAGCTCTGTGGGAGCAGTGTTACAAGGAGTCAGGGGCTGGCAGCTGCAGAGCTCGCCCTGACTGAGAAGATTTCTTACCGGACCCGGAGTCCGAGGCTGTGGGGACTAACTCCTACCAGCAGCAGAATCCGTCAGGCAGGGGATTCTAGGTCCTCTGGCCAAGAAACCCGAAGGCACGGTCACACGCATGGGACCAGCACCGCCGTCGTGGAGCGGAAGCTACTAGAAGGCCCCGAGTCACCGGCCATACGGGTGAGCACCACACGGCACACTCAGGGACGTGGGCTACTTTTACCCGCCTCTAGCAAGGTAGCCAGGAGAGTACAGTTAGTTTGGGAGGCCTATAACTGCGCCTGGCCAGGGGAGATCCCATCTGCTCAAGGACTGACCAGGCCCCAATCGCTAGCCAGTACTCCGGGAGGGTCTATCTTTCTCACCAGTAAAGACCCTGAACTACACCGTACCGTCTCCGAGTGGTTCCTGCTACCCCCATCGTCCACGTCGGCTGCCCTGAGGCCATACCCCTCCCGTTGGGGGTTATACTATCACGCTGCACAATAATACCACCGGCCTCAGCGGTCTGCCCTGCAGCGGCAGCTCCATAGCTGCATTCAACGGGTGGCGTAGTCGTCCAACATCTACCGCTAATACAGCGCCACTTAGTCTGACTCCCTGGGCACGGACCGGGTCACCGCCACGAGACTACTACCCTCAACAGATCCGGCTCCGGGTAAGCTCCCGCGTGCGCAACGCAGCGCGACACAGGCCCAGGGGTGCGTCAATTAACAAATGGAAAATCAGATGCTCTGTAAAAACCAAACCACAGTCAGGTAGACCAACAAAAATTTCAGCCACAACTGCCAAGAAAATTGTTCGGGATGCAAAGAAAAACCAACAAATAACATCAGCTGAGAACACACTTAGGGGTGTACTCACTTTTGTTGCCAGCGGTTTAGACATTAATGGCTGTGTGTTGAGTTATTTTGCAGGCACACCAAATTTACAGTTAAACAAGCTGTACACTGACTACTGTACATTGTATCAAAGTGTCGCATCTTCAGTGTTGTCCCATCAAAAATATATATATGTATTCCGGCCCATTTTTGGAGTTTTGTGTGAAATTATGTCCAATTTGCCTTTTTTTTCTCAGTTTTTTTGTGTTGTTCCAATAAACACAAAGGAAATAAACATGAGTGTAATAAAACATGTGTAATTTTCTGAAACAATTTCAAGGGCGCCAGCACTTTCCGCCATGACTGTATATGCAGGTAGAGTCCTTAACCCCTTTACAACCCAAAGTGGTTTGCACGTTAATGACCAGGCCAATTTTTACAATTCTGACCACTGTCACTTTATGAGGTAATTACTCTGGAACGCTTCAACGGATCCCCCTGGTTCTGAGAATATTTTTTCATGACATATTGTACTTTATGATTGTGGTAAAATTTCTTCGATATCACTTGTGTTTATTTGTGAAAAAAACAGATATTTGGCGAAAATTTTGAAAATTTGAATTTTTATGCCCTTAAATCGGAGAGATATGTCACACAAAAAAAGTTAATAAATAACATTTCCCATATGTCTACTTTACATCAGCACAATTTTGGAACCCAAATTTATTTTTATTAGGGAGCTATAAGGGTTAAAATTGACCAGCGATTTCTCATTTTTCCAACAAAATTTACAAAACCATTTTATTAGGGACCACATCACATTTGAAGTCACTTTGAGGGGTCTTTATGACTGAAAATACCCAAAAGTGACACCATTCTTAAAACTGCACCCCTCAGTGAATCAGGTCATCATGGCAACATCCGGGAAGCCGCGGCACACATTGCTGGACGCCGGCAGGAGAGGTGACTATCCCGATCACCTCCCCTTGCCCCCGCAATGCTGCGAACGACTTCGATCGCAGCATTGCGGGGGTTAATGTGCGGGACCTCTCCCAGCACATAGCATCGGGTGTCAGCTGTGACAATCAGTTGACACCCGGAGCCGATCACGCCCGCACAGCCTGTGTGCGGGCGCGATCGCAAAGATGTACTAATACGTATCAGGCTCTTAAGTCCCAGGGCGCAGATACGTATCAGTACGTCTTGGGCTTTAAAGAAGTTAAAATTATGTGAAAATGGGAAAAGTCACAAAACTTTGCAACTTTTCAAGAGCTTTATGCCAGTTTTTTGGCAAAAACACTGGTGAATCGGGTTCATAATCTCTAATCCTTTCAGCTCCCTTTAATTAGACTACTTTCAACAAACTAATTATAAGTATTGGGTCTGGTTTTTTTTTAATGCTTTTAAAATAATTGTAAATATTTTCAATCCCCTTTTGTTATAAGGATTTCCCAAAAATTAGCTAATCATAGGTTGTCCTGCATTCGTGACAGTGAATGACTGCGCGGTCACTTGGAAGTTTACATTGGCATCACTACAGGGCCGGTAAAGAAGGACTGTCAGGGACCCCCAGAGTGTGGTAAAATGTGCCAACTAATTCATAATTCATGTAATTCTCACACAATATACTAAGTTAGTGTAAGTCTACAAAAAAGCAACAAAACTTGGTGCTAAAAAAATTGAGCATAACTTTTTGAAAAATGAACCAGGTTATGCCAAATCTTACATATTTTGTGACTTTGTGATCAGTTATCAACACAAATATTTTACTCAAATTACCAGATCGATGGATAAGCATTGGGACTTTTCCCTAAATCTCTCCAAAACATCACCGCTTATAGAAGACCACCCTCATATCCAGATCAGATTTTCTGTGAGAGATGCCCAGATTCACAATATAGTATGCATACTGGCCATCTATGAGAAGTCCACCCCAATGGAAGTCCAGTTATTAAAGAGGATTTTACTGTTTATATAAGGGGCAGACAATGACAGTGAAGGGCCCTTAATCAGGACTTCTGATCTGGGCCCCCCACCCTCCATCAGGCACCACCTACATATACATTTCCATGTATATTTATATTAGGCACACATAAAATTTGCACATGCTAATACTCTATACACATTTTAACGTATGCATATACATAGTGCACACAAACATAAAATACGGACATACACATAAGATGCACATACACAGTATAGAGTCACGATAGTCCTCATAGTTTTAAGCATGGAGCCTGGCAAATTGTAGACGGACTTTTATTGTTCATGGGCTTTAAGGGAGAGAGGCTTCCTTTGTGGAGGACACTTGTAGCACCCTGAGGACTCGGTTGCTACAGGGGTATTGCACCTCAACCAGAGGTGTGGTATTCCACTCCCGGGTAAGGATGGAGTGTGGGACTGAGCTCAGCTAGCTGCATGCACTACACTCATCTCATTTCCAGGGGACAGAACTACGGTACTCCCACCAGTTAGATGTGCAGGTACGACAGCGTCTGTCCCTGGCTGGAGTGGGAGGGGGGGAGGAACATCCCAGTAGTGTAGGGGCAGATAGGGGAGGGGCTCTGGGCATAGAGGTAGGAGCCCATTGGGTGCTAGTCACCTGGGCTCACACATAGAGGGAGTATATATGGTGGGCACCATCTAGAGATAGGGTCAGTCAGTCAGTCAGTCAGTGAGTTCAGAAAGGAGCTCATCCAAGAGGGCTGACAGGGAGCTGTGGCTCCGGCTGGGCCCAGCTCCAGGGCCAGGCCTGAAGCAGAGAGAAGGAGGAAGAAAGGCCCGGAGACATAAGACCAAGAGGGAACCCCGAGATCCCATGAGTGAACCAAAAGGGTGAAGGGTTGGCAGAAGAGGGCACCGGATCCCAAACTGACGGAGGCAAAACATCCTTAGTCAGGAACCGGAGGTCGTGGTCAAGTTTTGCCACGACCCTCACCACATTCACCAGGAAGGTACACCACGAGTAGGGTCAGGAAAGCCATAAAAGGTTTTACCATTGAGAGGCCCGAGGGAACCGGACAAAGGTGGATCCCTGGTGGGGACGGCCAGAGAGAGAGAGAGAGAGGGGAGCTCAGGACCACGCTCCGGAATTGCCTGGGGGTTAGCCGAATCCCGCACCTGGTGGACGCAGCACGGCTCGGGTGGTCACTCCCGGCCGAAGTGACTGAAGTAACACCTGTGAGTAAAAACCCTGAAACTGCATTATACGTTTCTGACTCTCCTTGCTGCACCATCACTACCTCCATCATCCACATCTGCTGCCCTGAGGCCATACCCCTCCCGTTGGGGGTTATACCATCTACACTGCGCAATCATACCACCGGCCTCAGCGGTCTGCCCTGCAGCGGCAACTCCTTCGCTGCATTCAACGGGTGGCGTAGTCGTACAACATCTACCGCTAATACATCGCCGCTCAGTTTGACTCCCTGGGCACGGACCGGGTCACCGCCACGAGACTACTACTCCCATCGGATCCGGCTCCGGGTAAGCTCCCGTGCGCGCGATGCCGCGCGACGAAGGCCCAGGGGCGCGTCACACTCATGAATGCCATTCATTTGCAGTGTACACCGTGTCGTGTCATGGAAAACACTCACCCTAGTTTGGCTTTCTACTTCTTCAGCTAATAGCAATGAATTTGCCTGTCGATTTTCTTCTCATCAGAAGATGCTTTTGTTTAGATGTTAACTTCCATCTGACTGATAAGAAAAGCTTTGCTGATCTTCTTGTAGACTTCACATTTTTTGTAAAGAAATTATTTTCTTTCTTAGAAATGTCTTGTGACATTTCTCTTCTATGTGGTGCCACTTACCCTTCTCATCAGAGGACGCTTTTGTTTAGGTGTTAACTTCCATAGTCGGCCTGGACGTCTCTGTAAGATGGTTGCAGTTCCATCTCTGTTATAGTTTTGCATCACTTTTGCTACAGTATTCTGACTGATAAGTAAAGTTTTGCTGATCTTCTTGTAGACTTCACTTTTAGTGCAAATAAATTATTTTCTTTCCCAGGTTTTGTGACATTTCCCTTCTATGTGGTGCCATTGCTGATAGCATGAAATGGGAAGGAGTTTTCTTTATTAAGTAACTTCCTTTTACAGACACCTGTCTGCTGGACATCTGTTTAATGAATAATTACACTTACCTGTGGTTCAGTTCTTGTTAATTAGAATTTTGTTGTCTAAACTTAGCTTTTCTCTTAAGACTGTTACTGGGATGTTCTCATTTTTGAAACATGATCTTGAATGAGTTTGTTAAGAAAATTACTTTTTTGGGGTCTGCAAAATACCAAATCTTGTTTGCATTCAATGGCTCAAATTTGTGAGAGTATTTTGTAGTATGGTATCCCATATAAAATGATGATTCTGAAAGGAAACTACAGGTTTGCTGACAAATCTATTTGGGTGTACTGATTTATGCTAAACACTGTATATATATATATATATATATATATATATATATATATATATATATAACCTTATAAGTTTGGTATCACAGTAATCGTACTACTGACTCTGAATCATTTTGTCAGTTTGTTTTTACAACACAATACACACTGTAAAATGAAGGAACCCAAACCTGGCATTTTTTCTTATTTTTCAACACATTATATGATAAAATGAATGGTGTTGTTCAAAACTACAACACTAAGCGTCAGCACACTGTGATTTGCTGATCTGTAAGATGCGTTCTTTGTGCTGTGAAAATACACAGCTGTGATATCTCACCAAATATTCATAGTGGGAACTTAAAATTATGTTTTTCTGCCATGATTAAGGATGGTTTGGATGTATGAAACATGTTGACCTTTTATTTCTATCTTTGTGGAATTAAGGCTGCATGAACCAGTCACCAACCATTATCTGTATATGTACAAATATTAAGTGCTACTGAGTGCTGTAGGAAAAACTTAGAATAGTGAGGTGATTGGATAGTCCTGCCACAAATAATCTGTTTCTACTGCACACTTAAAATCTCTGATAGTGGGAATGAACCTGATTGCCTGCAGTAGTGCACTCCTGAGAGCTGGTGCAGCAGAGAAAATGTCTTGGACATGAGAGTGGGAGGTCCTGATTATGGAGGATGTTAATCTTAGCTCATTGGAGTGTAGATATGGTAGAGATGCAGGACTGTGCAGCAGTGTGGAGAGGTTTGTGGATGAGTGTAATGACTGGTACAGGGTGGAGGCACCAGTGTAACTGCTGGACAGAAATATGAGACTGACTGCTGCATTAAGGATAATGAGAAATACATTTAGTGAGAAGAAGAGCAATTAGTGAGTTACAAGTATTTGTGAATTCAAGACAAAAAGGAATCAGAGCAACAGTAACAGATTTTACTTTTTTTTAATTAATAATGGGATGAATAAAATCGTGAACATTATCAATAGACTAAATCAAAGTCAGGAAGATAGCCGAGGTCAGATACCAGGTGATCAGTAAATGACAAGTCAGACGAGCAGTATGAATACCGCGGAGCCCGATGACAGAGGCGTTACTGAAACTTGTCCAGGTTGACCAGTCAGAAGGCCACAGGTAGATGGTGAAGGTCCTTCTATACAGCTCCAGCAGTGATGATGGATCTGCTGGACTTCAGGGCGCTGGATGCTTAGGTGTCCCGTCTTTCAGATGGTTTTAGGGCAACAGTGACAGCATGCAAATGCACGAGCAGCCCTGGATAATCCACGCCGGCAGGATGATAAGATCCGGCGGAAGATGGAACCTATGAGAAGAGAAATAAATATAATGTAAGTGATGGCACTCCATATTACATGATAATGCTGTGCAGTCACTGTGGCCGGACGGCAGAGGAATATTATCATACAGAGGTCAGGGGTCATTGTCAGCAATCATACATGTGACAATCCCATCACTGACAGATGACATCTACTCCACATGAATTATTATCACTGACATCACACAACATGGAGTTGATTCTCACACTTACCTCGTCTCTTTTTCCCATTTTTTCCATTTTCTGAGTTTTGTTGCTCCATACTCAGATTTATTGCCGATTTTCTTTCTTCATGAGATGGAAATTCTGATGAAAAATTTTAAAAAAAAAATCAATAACAATATCTTCTTATAGGATCTGCTTTGTCATAATATGGATAACATAAGAGACCTATAGTATTGTATAAAAACCATGTGGGAATATTTGAGCCTTGAAGTCAACATTCACATTGCTGGTGCTGTAGACATGTACATACCTGGCAATGGGGACGAGGGTGGCAAGATGGTAACAGCATTGTCTGTATTACATACAGGAACAGATACTTTCTGCCTGTTTGAAGAAGAAAAACATGTAAATCTCAAGTAAACTCCATATAAAAGGGGTTGTCTCACTAGAAGAACACCGACTATAAGGCCTAGTAGGACATATGACTTTCATAGTGGGGAAGGTCTTCTGCTCAAGACTACCTTTTATAGAGAGCTGATAGGAAAACAACTACCAAGAATGGCCGGCATTTCATACTACATCTCTCCTACAGTGAGGGCAGCACTAAAAGTGCATGACCGGCCACAATTATGGGCTGTTATCTCCAACAATTCCGAAAGCTGAAAGCACAATGACCCATAACCATGGGGCGGTGGATGCTGCCTTTGATATTATGGTATTTATGTCCTATACTTGATGTTGTGCACATATATCAGCCTGGAGCTCCCAGTAATGACCCCATAATCTACTCACATTTCTGAGATGTTTGTGTTGGATTCTGGTGTACACTCTGGAGGGGCCTTGGGATCCTCGTTGTTCACCATCCCGTTAGTGGTGGTAGAGTGCTAAATGTGGATAACAATAAGTTATTAAATATATATACTTTTTAATTTTGTAGATCCTTTTTTGTACATATTTTGGATTTATCGATCACATACTTACTTTAGAAAGCCTCTCAGAAGATGATGATGCAAATATTCGGAAGATAAAGTTCTCATCGTCCTCACTTGTGCCCTCCTTATCCTCTGAGATCAGATGTTTGTTTTCATCAGAGTGATCTACAAGACATAGGTAAGGAAGGATTGTTAGAGGGTGTCAGTATAACACAGTCGCTATATCTCACTAGGTTAAAAGATGATGCAACGTAATAAACAGAATACATGAAAAAAAACTCCTGTACAAAATTAGGGAAATAGGGATACAGTACGAACCCATGGTCAACATAGCTGAGATCCATGAAACATGGATAACATAGTAGACCAGAAAAACCATGTGGAAATATTTGAGCCTTGAAGTCAACATTCACATTGTTGGTGCTGTAGACATGTACATACCTGGCAATGGGGACGAGGGTGGCAAGATGGTAACAGCATCGTCTGTATTACATACAGGAACAGATTCTTTCTGCCTGTTTGAAGAAGAAAAACATGTAAATCGTAAGTAAACACAGTATAAAATGGGTTGTCTCACTATAAGAACACTGACTATAAGGCCTAATAGGACATATGACTGTCATAGTGGGGAAGGTTTTCTGCTCCAAACTACCTTCCATGGATCAGAACACAACTACCAAGAATGTCTGGCAAGTAATACTACAGCTCTCCTACAGAGTAGGCAGTGCTAAAAATGCATGACATGCCACAATTATGGGCTGTTATCTTCTGCATTTTCTGAAGCCAAAAGTACAATGACCGTTAACCATGAAGCAGTGAATGCTGCATTTGATATTCTGTTATTTATGTCCTATATTTGGTGTTGTGTACATAGATCAGCCTGGAACTCCCAGTAATGACCCTTTCTAATCTACTCACATTTCTGAGATGTTTGTGTTGGTTTCTTGTGTATACTCTGGAGGGGCATTGGAATCCTCATTGTTCACCATCCTGGTAGCGATGGTACAGAGCTAAATACGGATAAAAATAAGATATAAAATATTTTTTATGTACTTTTAGAGTTTTTTTTATTTTTTTTTTTACATATATTGGATTTATTAATCACAAACTTACTTTACAAAGCTTTTCAGAAGATGATGTAAAATTTTGGAAGTCAAGGCTCTCATTGTTCTCACTTGTGCCTTCCTCATCCTTTGAGACCAGATGTTTGTTTATATCAGAATGATCTACAAGAAATAGGTAATGAAGTATTATTAGAGGTTGTCAGTATAACACAGTCACTATTTATCACTAATATTAATGGGAATAGATGATCACATATTAGGGAAGATGAGACAAACAGTCGCTTAGTCTAGATAACGTCTCCTTCTACTTACTGATAAATAAGCTGGTGTCTGCGTCTGAAACAAGCTGAGGAACATACTCCAGCTCCTGGCTCAGAATGTTGTCAAAGTCCAAGTCACTCAGGAATGGATGAACCTTGATCTCAAATGCTCCTCCTAGAAAAAGAAAAACAAAAGTGATGCGGACATAGTCAGGGATGGCTCCATATCTGAACAGTTTATTGTAATCTGAACTAATGACAAAACTGAGCCGACATGAAGGAAATAAACTGAAAGTCTTAGTGTGGAGAACTAGAAATACAGTAGATGAGCTGATAGAGAAATGCTGATCTTCATGGACATGAGCGATATGTCCTTGGTCTAATAAGGGAATATTAATACTAGTATATCTGTTACCTGTCCCAAGTCTACGCACAGGATTTCTTCTCAGCAGCTCAGTGATGAGATTCTGAGCATCCAGGGGTGGAGCGCGATCACAATTCCAAATTAGTTCTCCTGTTACATAGAAAATTACAGAAAATAAAACCTCTTTACTGGACTGTAACATAAAGCAAAGGAAATAACTAAACAAATGTAACCAATCAACGCAATGATCGGATTATTCTACTCACCAATGACAACCCTTTTATAAAGCTCAGTTAGGGAATCAGCATCAAATGGTACACATCCCAGCAGGAATTTATACAGGATGATCCCCAATGACCACCAGTCAACAGGTCTTCCATAGCCTTCTTTCAGGATGATCTCTGGGGCTATGTAACATGGAGTGCCACAGAACTGGAAACCAACAGAACATAGAGATGAGAATCGATGAAACAATTATTATGACAATATATCATCGTTAAAACACAATGCAGAAGATAAAATATTAGTGGAAAAGTTCTCTAGAAAGGAAGATCGTAGAGAAGAGACAATAGTGTGATGAGATTTGCAAATAACAAGCTAAGTTCTTGTAGGTGATGCTGACCTCACGGTCCTGGAACTCTCTGGAGATGTCCACTGCTAATTCCTTGTAGGTGTTGGTTTTCGGTATCATTAGACCAAGTTTTGAAATCCCAAAATCGGTAACTTTAATATGTCCAGTAGATGTAATCAGGAGGCTGCAAAAGAGAAGATGGTTTTAGCCTCACAGACTGAATGATAATAAATGACAACTTTCCCCACTTTATTATACTACGGGGGCACTTACTTTTCCGGCTTCAGGTCTCTGTGCACCACACCGTAACTATGCAGGTATTCCACGGCAAGTACCGCCTCTGCAAAGTACAAGCGGGCCATGGGGACAGAGAAAGGACCCCTGGTGCTTAGAAGGGTCCCACAGTCTCCACCTATAGAAGAAAGGAAATATGACCGGTGAGGGGTTTATACAGAAGATAACCATGATATACCACGAGCAGATAACCATGATGTATAATGAGCAGTGAGCGGAAACATCCTGGGGAGATCACACAGATAGTGGCGTACATAGAAATCACAAGACCCCATATCAAAAGTTGTAATTGCCCCCCACCCTAAAAAATAAAAAAGAAATATATTTATATCCCTGTTGAAGCAGCTTGGTGTTCTCACCAGCAATGCAACTTTTATGGCCATTTTAGAGTATGATGCTCCCAAAAATGCCCACACCCACACTCAATAAGTATGGTATCCCCACAGTGAATCCTCCTAAGGAGGCCACCACTTAGAAGGAGGCCAGCCACAACCCCCTACTCGGTGTGATGGCACCCACAGCAACCCTTCCACTCAGGATAATGGTTCCCACAGTCCCTCACACAATATAATGGTCCGCATAACTCCCCACTCAGTATGATGTCCCCACACAGAATGGGGGCCTCCATATAGAGTGAGGACCCCCACAGCACCCCACTTAATATGATGACCTCTACTCAGCATTCACAGTCCCCCCATATCTAGTCATACGGCCCCCTTTCAGTATTTTGGCCCCTACTAGCCACCTACTCAGTATTTTTGCCCCCACCAGCCCCACCTCCTTGAAGAAGCAAATAACGCTGAAATTGTGATGACAGGTGGAGGGATGCTGCCCACTGCCGAGCGTCGACAGACCCCCTCCGACTGATGAGCCCCATAGCGCCCCTGCACCAAGATCAATGAATTTACGAGCATCTTGGTAATAGATAACCTATAGTAAATGCTCTGTGGGGAAGTAACCAACAATGTCCTAATGATATGAGCAGTGATAAGATGAAAGCAGACATGGGCTGAATATAATACAATAGATGTGTCTTACCTCCTACATACTCCATGACCATACACAGGTGAGATCTAGTTGGAAAGGAGCAGAGCATGGAGACCACAAAGGGACAATCAGCAAATGTTAAGATGTCCCTCTCCAGAAAGGCCCATTCCAATCTCTGTGCAGTATTTAGGTTCCGCTTAGCCATTTTCTTCATAGCAAAGGTCTGGTGTGAGTCTTTATGATGCACTAAGTAGACGGCCCTGGAGAGAAGGAGAATCCATCGGTTATAATAAATCCTTATTAATAATCCATCTATAGAAATCATTATATGTTTAATACTGGTATCCAAGGGGTAACATTTCTCCTTGCGGAGAGTGACATGTTAAGCTTGTCAAGGTGAGGAGACTTTTAAGCCTCAATGATCCTCTGGGAAATGTGCAAATTGTCTCTTCAGAGAGGAAGAGAACTAGAACTCTAGTGCCACCTATAGGAAGTAGTAATCCTAAAAGTCAATATCGACCCTTTAACGAGCCTTATCACATGACATGGAATAATAGCCATAACCAAAATCTCAATTTTCGGACACTATGTTTTGGGGTACAAGCACTCATCAATGCAAAGTGTGAGATATGGTTTGGCTGGGTGAGAGGCATCTGACCGGGATCCAAGCGGTAACGTTTCTCCTTGCGGAAAAAGCCATGTTAAGCATGTCAAGGTGAGGAGACTTTTAAGCTGCAATGCTCTTCTGGGAAATATGCAAATTGTCTCTTTTCAGAGAGGAAGAGAACTAGCACCCTAGTGCCACCTATAGGAAGTAGCAATCCTATTTCCCAGAGAAGCATTGCGGCTTAAAAGTCTCCTCATGTCCGCAAGGAGAAACGTCAACCCCTTGGATACCGGTCAGACACCTCTCACCCAGTCAAACCATATCTCACACTTTGCACTGAAGAGGGGCAGTACCCCAGAACACAGTTCCTGCAAATTGAGATTTTGGTTTTGGCTATTATCCTAAGTCATGTGACAAGGCTTGTTAAAGGGTCGATATTGACTTTTAGGATTGCTACTTCCTATAGGTGGAGTTCTAGTTTGC
Source organism: Phyllobates terribilis (assembly GCF_046119375.1). NCBI lineage: Eukaryota > Metazoa > Chordata > Amphibia > Anura > Dendrobatidae > Phyllobates > Phyllobates terribilis. The sequence continues at coordinate 44,181 of NW_027363819.1, read as the reverse complement.
TTCCTCTCTGAAGAGACAATTTGCATATGTTTAATACTAGAAGTCTGGCCGCCACTATAAATCCACATCTAGAAATACATAAAATAGCATTACATAGATCACCTATGGGAGGTCTCCACAATGCCACTTCTGCCGGAGCCATCACCCAGGTCACATTATAGATACGAGAATCTATCGAAATTCTCTTTGGGCAGATTCGCTATAACTGACCAAATACAATTTAGTGCAAATAAAATTGGTCCAAAATGAATGTGCTCCAGGGCTCTCTTCTGCTGCTGAGGCCAGTAATTGGGCCCACATGGTCATGGTGGAGGGTGTAGATGTCATTGACGTCAATATGGTGTCGCCCTTCATGTGACCATGTGTAGCCAACTTCTCTGATCAGCTTCATAATGGAGCCCCCCCATCAAAACAAAGATCAGAGTGGAGAGCAGAAAAGCTCAGGTGGAGGAGGCAGCATAAGAACAGATGAGGGTCTAGCACAGGCGAATGTAATAATATTATATTATTATATATTATATTATATGTAATTATATTATTTAAATTGCTTTCCTTACAGTTTGATTTGCTACAGATCATATAATTTCCCTATGATAACACTGAATGGCAGAGTGCAGGGGCAGAAGCATTGTCATAGGGAACCCTGAGAAATGTGGATTATGGAAACAGAAATCTCACCCAAAATTTCCACTGCTGATGAGTTTGGAAGTTTCATAGTCGCTCATATGCGGCTTTCTCGCCGGAACCAATGAATCCATCACGCTCTATAAAAGAATAAGAAATAATACTGATTTATTGAAGATGCAGGAAAAAAGTTACAGATGCAAAAACTTCTCCCCCCATATTATGTCCCAGATGATTTACACTGATATGATGTTGGGAGGATACAAACCGGACGCTGGGCAGACCTGGCGCTAGCACCCTGCACACCCAGGCAAGTGCCGGGGCCCTGAGTAGGCGAGGGGCCCACTTGCTGTCGGGCACCCTGGCGCGCTATGGGACCGGTGAGCAGAGGAGAGTTGTGCCAGCGCCAGCTAGTGGGCCTTGCTCCCCCCCCAATGCTTGCCCAGGACCACGGCCGGCACAATACTTACCTCTCCACAGCTGGTGAGCAGTGAGGTGAGCATTTGATTTTTTTTTTTATGTATGGAGGTATGGGGCATTATATGGGGGGAGAAGTGACATCCTGCATGGGGCATTATATGGGGGGGATGTAGGGACATCCTGAGTGGGGTATTATATGGGGGGGAGAAGTGACATCCTGCATGGGGCATTATATGGGGGGGATTTACATCCTGCATGGGGCATTATATGGGGTGAGAGGTGACATCCTACATGAGGCATTATATGGGGGGGACATCCTGCATGGGGCATTATATAGGGGGGTGACATCCTGCATGGGGTATTATATGAGGGGGAGAAGTGACATCCTGCATAGGTCATTATATGGGGGGGGGAAGTGACATCCAGCATAGGGCTTTATATGGGGTGAGAGGTGACATTCTGCATGGGGCATTATAGGGGGGGTGACATCCTGCATGGGGCATTATATGGGGGGAGTGACATCCTGCATGGGGTATTATATGGGGGGAGAAGTGACATCCTGCATGGGGCATTATATGGGGTGAGAGGTGACATCCTACATGGGGCCGTATGTGTTGGGGGGACATCCTGCATGGGGCATTATATGGGGGGTGACATCCTGTATGGGCCATTATGTGGGGTGGGACATCCTGCATGGAGCATTATGTGGGGGGGACATCCTGCATGGGGAATTATATGGGGGGTGACATCCTGCATGGGGCATTATGTGGGGTGGGACATCCTGCATGGGACATTATGTGGAAGGGTCATCCTGCATGGGGAATTATATGGGGGTGACATCCTGCATGGGTCATTATGTGGGGGGGGCACAGCCTGCATGGGGCATTATGTGGGGGGCACAGCCTGCATGGGGCATTATGTGGGAGGGACATTCTGCATGGGGCATTATGTGGGGTGGGACATTCTGCATGGGGCATTATGTGTGGGGGACATCCTGCATGGGGCATTATGTGGGGTGGGACATCCTGCATGGGGCATTATGTGGAGGGGACATCCTGTATGGGGAATTATATGGGGGTGACATTCTGCATGGGCCATTATGTGGGGGGGCACAGCCTGCATGGGGCATTATGTGGGGGGCACAGCCTGCATGGGGCATTATGTGGGAGGGACATTCTGCATGGGGAATTATATGGGGGGGTGACATCCTGCATGGGCCATTATGTGGGAGGGGGACATCCTGCATGGGGCATTATGTGAGGGGGGGGGGCACAGCCTGCATGGGGCATTATGTGGGGGGTCAAAGCCTGCATGGGGCATTATGTGGAGGTCACAGCCTGCATGGAGCATTATGTGGGGGGTCAAAGCCTGCATGGGGCATTATGTGGGGGGCACAGCCTGCATGGGGCATTATGTGTGGGGTCACAGCCTGCATGGGGCATTATTTGGGGGCACAGCCTGCGTGGAGCATTTTATGGGGTCCATTATTCTATATGGAGCAATATATGGAGCTCATAATACGGTATAGAGGACTATGTGGTGCCATTATACTGTGTGGAGGACATTACTGTCCGGTCTGCACTGTGAGCTGTGAGGATTCGCCGCTTTCTGAGTTATTGTGGAATTTACAATAGATATCGCTCATGTAATGTAAGAAGTGAAATCTTCGGGCTTGTACTATATATATATATATATATATATTTATCTGCGGTATCTGTGCATCATGAATCGTGGTATGTGTTAAAGGGGCCACTGAGACTCTTTCGCCCAGGGCCCACGAAATCCTGGAGCCGCCCTGCAACGGTCATCATACATTACTATAACATTCTGGATAATGTGGGAGATCACACAGAGGAGGACTTACAGGTAATCTGTCACCAGGTGTTTGCTATGTATTCTGAAAGCACCATGATGTAGGGGCAGAGACCCTGATTCCAGTGATGTGTTACTTACTAGGCTGTGTGTGGCTGTTTCAATAAAATCAGTAGATTATCACTAGAAGACTATCTGTCTAGCCAGGTAGTCCTATTGCTCTGTACCCCTGCCTCCACCACTGATTAGCAGCTTTCTGCCTATGCACAGTGTACACAGAAAGCTGCCAATCAATGGTGTGGGCGGGGTTATACAAGACTCAGCATTCAGAGCTCTGCAGCAGAAAAAAATAGTGATTTTATCACAACTGCTCCACCGAGTAAAGTAATCAACATATGGAATCAGGGTCTCTGTCCCTGCATCATGCTTCTCTCAGACCAAATAGCATAAACCTGGTGACAGATTCCCAGTAATTCAAATGTAATTAACACCATAGGGTCATCTACACTTAGAATAGAGACGTCCCATGGTTGTATGGGGGATAATACTGGACGAGTCATTCACACCCCATGATCTGATGACACACACGCATCCCCCTCTATGATACTTACGGATTCTTGGATCTCCGGGATCTCACTAATTCCATTGTTAGGATTCGACAGCTCAGTTGTTTCTAAAATAATGATGAAGAAATGAAATGTATTAGAGGATATTATTCCTACATAGATAATACAGCAATATAACGGAGAAATGACAAGATGTCTGTAAATGGGATTAATACTCGTTATATGGGGATTCTAAATATGAGAATATACGGGGAATCCATAGATAAATGTAATGTAAATGATGGAGGAACCCCTTCATAAATAACAAAAGACTGACCATCACTTCCGAAAAGAAAATGGGTGTGAACAGGTGCATACTAAGAGTAGCCATCCAAATACATAACTAACAAAGTTGCACTCTGTAACGCTATAGCATGTAAACATGAAATAAATGAAATTTGAATTGCATTACTGCTGTAGAAAATAGGATAAAAGGAAGATACTTAGCGCATAATTTGGCCAATTCATGCATGGCCAGCAGCCACGGCAAGGCGACCTTCTTTTTCTGGGTGCATGCCAAGAAGCCACGGCAAGGTGACCTTTTTTTTTGCTGGGTGCATGCCCAGCAGTCACGGCAAGACGACCTTCTTTTGCTGGGTGCATGCCCAGCAGTCACGACAAGGCGACCTTCTTTTGCTGGGTGCATGCCTAGCAGTCACGACAAGGCGACCTTCTTTTGCTGGGTGCATGCCTAGCAGCCACGGCAAGGCGACCTTCTTTTGCCCGGTGCATGCCCAGCAGTCACGGCAAGGCGACCTTTTTTGCTGGGAACCTATCTCCACCCATCAGCCCGGGGTGGTTTTAATTACAACAGGATCCTACCTACCCATATAAATGTAGGCTTCAGCCTAGGAGAGGATTCACATTAGGAGAGGATTCCAACAAAAAGATTGCCTTGTCATTGGCTGCTGGGCATTCATGAATTGGCCAAACTATGTGCTCAGTATCTTAGTTTTTTCCCATTTTCTAGAGCAGTAATGCAATTTAAATTTAATTTATTTCATGTTACTTGCTATAGCACTGCAGAATGGACCCTCCATCACATGAATGAGGAAGCCCCCACCCACGCTGCACATACGAGTGATGGTAAGAGAGCTGAAACATAGGAGAGATTTGCAAATTAGCCTGGAAGTGCACTGGGGGCGTGTCACTGCACTTGGATTTCTTCTTTCACGCCCCCAGTGCACTTCCATTCTGATTTGTATATGGTGTCTACTTTACATTTCTCCTGACTGGCACATTGGATTTTTACAAACAATTATTATTAGGGGACAATGGCCTATACCGTCACACCAATACTTCTATATGTAACAATGTGCTGCCAGGTTCCCATTACACAGAGTAGAGAGTAAATCTAACATTATCCTCCGTCCTCAGTAATATCTGGATATTCCTTGTAGAAGGTCGGGTGATCGCTCACCTGTAATCAGATCGCTGTTCAGCTCCGGATGACTCCTATTAGGGTCAGGGATTTTCGGGGTCACATTTTGCCCATATTTGGCGTCGCCTCCTGTTGTTTCCTGATAGATATAATATATATAATTAATATGTGGAAGATTTCACTAAATCACCAAATACATAAATCATGAAGGACTAAACCAACATTTACAGATGCACCAATTGTAACGATAGAAATCCCGCGCCATCTTCAGACCTTTTCTCAGAAAGTCTCCTCAGATACGGTGGATTAAGATACGTCTATTAATATTGATCCTTACCGGGCGTTCCAATGAGCGTTCTAGTATAGACAGGACTTTTTCGGCCAGTTCTTTAAAGACAGACAAATCTTCAGTCTGAGATCTTTCTTCAGCCTATGAAAAAGGAAAAATGGAAAGGAGAATTTTGAGATGAGAGCGGTCAGAATGGAGACGGAAATTGTATGTGACATCGGTTCTCTGTCTGCAGATACAATGACTACATACTGTATTTGGGGACTCGTTGTGTTTTACCGTATTTTTTGGAATATAAGATGCCTTTTTTTCCAAAATTTTTGACCTCCCTTCTAACACTCTTGCACTCTTGCACCCCTCCAATCTATCCTAAACTCTGCTGTCTGACTAATCCTCCTGTCCCCCCGCTATTCCCTGGCTTCTCCCCTCGCTCCGCCAATCCCTTCACTGGCTCCACATTACCCAGAGACTCCAGTTCAAGACCCTAACCTTGGCATGCAAAGCCACCCACAACCTGTCTCCTCCATATATCTGTGACCTAGTCTCCCGGTTCTTACCTGCACGCAACCTCCGATCCTCACAAGATCTTCTTCTCTACTCCCCTCTTATCTCCTCTTCCCACAATCGCATACAAGATTTCTCCCGTGCATCCCCCCTACTCTGGAACTCTCCACCCCAGCATATCAGACAGATTGTTAATAATAATAATTGTCTTAATGTAGCTTACCAGGGGGGTGGCTGTGGTGGAGTGAGGTCACAGGAGGTAGGGTCACTGCTGTAGGAAGCCGGCAGTATAAGTGGGGCGCTGCTGCGGGCCCCGAGCTGGGAGGAGCGGGGTATCCAGGAGGTGCGAGGCTGCGGGCCCTGGGCTTCAAGGAAATGTTAGCGGTGATTTAGGAGGGGAGTCCGCGCTCTGCCCATTGATTTTCTGGCGGTGGGCTTCAGGCAAATGGCCGCTGGAGGCAGTGCATGTGCAGATTTAGATCTCGGCTTAATGACGAGCTGAGATCTCAATCTGCGTAATGGCCATCTCCAGCAGCCTACTTCTTGAAGCCCACTGCAGAGAAATCAATAAGCAGAGCAGGGCCTCCCCTCCTGAATTACCGCTAACATTTCCTTGAAGCCCAGGGCCCGCAGCCTCGCACCTTCTGGACACCCCGCTCCTCCCAGCTTGGGGCCCGCAGCAGCGCCCCACTCCTACTGCTGACTTCCTGCAGCAGCGACTCTGCCTCCTGTGACCTCGCTCCACTGCCACCACCCCCCTCAGTAAGCAACCGAAAATTCGGACTATAAGACAGACCCCCATTTTATTATAATAAATGTTTTTCCTATTTACCTCCCAAAAATTTTTGGTGCGTCTTATGGTCTGAAAAATACGATATATTAGAAGAAAAAGCTTCTATCCCTCCATTATTATCTATTAATATTGAGATGTTCTGTGCAGAGTGTCCGGCACTTACCTGGTGTAGTAATGTCCTGATGTTCTGAAGTAAATCCGTCAGATAGTCTGACTTTAGACGACGTTGTCGGTGTTTGGTCAGGCAATCCTTTACTAGCTCCATCACCAGCCGGTGAGTGAAGCTGAGGACGCCATCGGGTGGTAGAAGCACACTGTTAGGACGATTGATCATAAGGATCATCAATAGTGCTTTTACCTGAGGAATGTCCAAAACAATTCCAGCCATAGTGAAAAACTGCAAGTGCTATCAGTCACTATAGAGCCAAGAAAGGCACGGGTGAGCCTATGTGCATTGTATATATAGCGACTGTGAGCTGTGATGTCACCATCACCTGTGATGTCATCACGGAATCTTGTGATAGAATCTTCACGGAGCAGCTCTGCGCAAATACAATGCGGCCTGGTATTATATAAAGTGAGAACACCATACAATTAACTACCCATATTATCATGGCCGTTCTATTTTATATCCAATTAGAACACAACCAGGATAAAGGTGTGTTCACAAGGTGGATTTTGGCAGCATTTTTTTTCTACCTCAAAAATCAAAGGAGGCAGGAAAAACGCTGCTTAAAATTCAGGTGTTTTTACTTGTGTTTTTTTTTCCATTCATTTGAATGGGTGAAAAATGCTGCAAAACCTCTGAAAGACTTGACAAGCTGCAGATTTAAAAAAAATGCAAAAAAAACAGCATGTGAATGAGATTTCAGAAATGTCATTCACTAAGATGGTACTGTAAAACACAGCATTTTTGCTGCAGAAGAAAAAACAGTGAATACACCCTAAAGATATCCTCAGTCATATTATGGGAAATATTGTATATTTCGCATTTATTATCTCACGTGTTTTTCTTCACCATAGAACTTTTAAGGCTGTGTGCCCACTATGCGTTTTTTAGGCGTTTCTGCAGCGTAACTTCCGCCGCGGAAACACTTAAAAAACGCTTGGTGATAGGTCTGCAATGGTTCCCAATGATAATCCGCATGTGCTGTGCACATGCCGCGGAGATTTCCGCTGCGGATTATCATTGCGGAAAAATCCGCAGCACGTCCTTTAATTTTGCAGAGTCGCTGCGATTTAGCCGCCATTGACTTGCATTGGAACGCATAACATCCGCATGACTACACATACACATGTGGATATTATGCGACTCAATGCGTGGATGGTACCCGGGTCTGGAGATGAAGAGACTCTCCTCCAGACCCGGGTACCATAGTACCTGTAGTTAAAATAGAATTAAAATAAAAAATAAACATATACTTACCTTCTGATGGCCCCTGTCTGCTCCCGGCGGTGCTGCTGGCTCTTCGGCTGCTCGTGGTGGTAAAATGACCTTGCATGACGCCATTTAGTCATGTGACAGGTCACGCGACCGCTGACATCGGCGGTCGCGTGACCTGTCACATGACTAAATGACGTCATGGAAGGTCCTTTTACAGCACCGTGATCCGCCGAAGACACCGGACGCACCGGAGAAGGAGATCGAGGACCATCGGAAGATGAGTATAATGTTTTTTTTTTATTTTTCACCATTATTATTCTTTTTTTTTATTATTGATGCTGCATTTGCAGCATTGTAACTTGGTCACACTATATAAATCCATGCCGGTTGCATGGAATTATATTGTGTGACCAAGTTGTCAAGCACTTTTCCAAGTGATGCTAAAATCACTTGGCAAAGCGCTTGACAACCCAGGGAGATGCAGAAACGCTTAGGAAAAATCCGCAGCATTTCTGCATCGTGGTCATATATCCTAACTCATTGGCAAACTGTTATACAAGGCTATATTCACACTAGACTTTTTTTAGCGGGCTTTTTTATGCAAATTTTCAGCTGCGTTTTACAGTAACAACAAAGTCTATGAGATTTCCGAAATCTCATGCACAAAGCTTGCTTATTTGTCCTCAGTATTTTGTGCTTTCCATGGCTTTTTGCAATAGAGTATGTCACTTGTTTCAGCGTTTTTCACCCATTAAAAAAAAGGGTGGTGGAAAAAAATGCTGAAAAAAAGCCTAGTGTGAACATTTTGCTGCGTTTTTAGTGAAAAAAAGCAAGTATGTGACACACATTTATTCTTGTGATTTTCCCAAGTTTAAACCATCTTGTCTTGGTCACCTGAGATAGCAGCTTGGATTATTACAGTTTAATTAAATTAGTGATGCCTACAAAGTAAACATTGGTTGAGCTAGGTGTGATATTGAACAACACGTGTGGCCCAGGGAGGTGTGAAAATGAACAATGCCTGAGCAACTCAATGGCAAACCATAATGTGAAAGTAAATAGTGTCCTACAAATTCAATGCACTGCCAGGGTCTTAGATAAACCATTCCAGACCAATTCACCCCCCCCCCCTGTTACATTTGTAATGTGTACTTTTTCATGAACATATGTCTTGCAATGGTGACCTGTTTTCATGTGTCTATGGTGGAAGCAAAGCTGAACTTTGGGATCCTGAAAAATGCACCAAAAATGCACCAAGAACCACTGTAAAAAAACACACCAAAACCTGCGTTTTTGACGCTACTTCTTTCCTGCCAAGAGATTATGTTTTGCTGCAGAAAAAAAACACCTAGTGTGAATATAGCCTAAGACTTACTCTGCTAGCATTAATAGTCAATATTCCGTATACAAATAGGACTCCAATCCAGGTATTCAGTTTATCATAAACATGCCTGAGTTAATCTGCCAAATACACATAGTATGCTTTCTCATAGGTGAAATATAAATCCTGTTAAAGGTCCAAGTTGCAGCAGTTAAGTAGAACAAAACAGACCTCTTCATTCTTTGTAGGTGGAAAAACTTTCGAAATTGTCAGTGTATCAAGTACTTATACTCCTGACTGTATATAGTATAATTGCCACACTACTACATACAGGTGCTTCTCAGAAAATTAGAATATCATCAAAAAGTGAATTTATTTAAGTTCTTAAATCCAAAAAGTGAAACTCATATATTATACAGAGTCATTACAAACAGAGTTTTCTGCTAATATTGATGATTATGGCTTACAGCCAATGAAAACACAAAAGTCATTATCTCAGTAAATTAGAATTAACAAGAAACACCTGCAAAGGCTTCCTAAGCATTTAAAAAGGTCCCTTAGTCAGTTTCAGTAGGCTCCACAATCATGTGCAAGACTGCTGACTTGACAGATGTCCAGAAGGCAGTCATTGACACACTCCTCAAGGAGGGTAAGCCACAAAAGGTCATTGCTAAATAAGCAGCTGTTCACAGAGTGCTGTATCCGAGCATATTAATGGACGTGGAAGGAAAAAGTGTGGTAGAAAACGGTGCACAAGCAACTGGGATAACCGCAGCCTTGAAAGGATTGCTAAGAAAAGGCCATTCAAAATTTTGGGGGAGATTCACAAGGAGTGGACTGCTGCTGGAGTCATTGCTTCAAGAGCCACCACACACAGACGTATCCAGGACATGGGCTACAAGTGTCGCATTGCTTGTGTCAAGCCCCTCATGACCAATAGAGAACGCCAGAAGCCTCTTACCTGGGCCAAGGAGAAAAAGACCTGGAATGATGCTCAGTGGCCCAAGGTGTTGTTTTCAGATGAAAAGTAAATTTTGCATTTCATGGTTTGGGGGGCCATGTCATCTGCTGGTGGAGGTCTACTGTGTTTTATCAAGACCAAAGTCAGCGCAGCCGTCTACCAGGACATTTTACAGCACTTCATGCTTCCCTCTACCCACAAGCTTTATGGAGATGGAAATGTCATTCTCCAGCAGGACTTGGCCCCTGTCCACACTGCCAAAAGTACCAATACCTGGTTTACACACAACAGTATCACTGTGCTTGATTGGCAGCAAACTCGCCTGACCTTAACCCCATAGAGAATCTATTATAGAGAATCTATGGGGTATTGTCAAGAGGAAGATGAGACCCCAGACCCCACAATACAGATGAGCTGAAGGCTGCTATCAAAGCCACCTGGGCTTCCATAACACCTCAGCAGTGCCACAGGCTGATCCCTCCATGCCACATTGCCGCATTGATGCAGTAATTGATGCACAAGGAGCCTGAACAAGTATTGAGGGCATTTACTAAACATACATTTCAGTAGGCCAACTTTTCGGATTTTAAAAACATTTTTCAAGCTGTTGTTATGAAGTATTCTAATTTACTGAGATAATGACGTTTGTGTTTTCATTGGCTGTAAGCCATAATTATCAACATTAACAGAAATAAACACTTAAAATAGATCCCTCTGTGTGTAATGACTCTATATAATAGATCCCTCTGTGTGTAATGACTCTATATAATAGATCCCTCTGTGTGTAATGACTCTATATAATAGATCCCTCTGTGTGTAATGACTCTATATAATAGATCCCTCTGTGTGTAATGACTCTATATAATAGATCACTCTGTGTGTAATGACTCTATATAATAGATCCCTCTGTGTGTAATTGACGCGCCCCCTGGGCCATGTTTGGGGAATACCCGGAGCCGGATCCGTTGGGGGTGGTAGTCCTCGTGGCGGTGACCCGGTCCGTGCCCAGGGTGTCAAACTAAGTGGCGATGTTTTTAGTGGCAGATGTGATATTGTTCGACTACACCACCCGTTGAATGCGGTTATGAAACCGCCGCTGCAGGGCAGACCGCTGAGGCCGGTGGTACGGTTGTGCAGCGTGGATAGTATAACCCCCAACGGGAGGGGTACGGACTCAGGGCAGCGGACGTGGATGATGGGGATGGTAGAATTGCACGCAGGCACCAGGAACCACTCAGAGACGGTGCGGTGTAGTTCAGGGTCTTTACTGGTGACAAAGATAGACCCTCCCGGGAGTACTGGCTAGCGGTCGGGGTCTGGTCAGTCCGTGAGCAGACAGGATCTCCCCTGGCCGGGTGGAGTTGTAGGCCTCCCCAACTAACTGTACTCTTCCTGGCTACCTTGCTAGAAGCGGGTAAAAGTAGCCCACGTCCCTGAGTGTACCGTGTGGTGCTCACCCATATGGCCGGTGACTCGGGGCCTTCTGGTAGCCTCCGCTCCACGACGGCGGTGCTGGTCCCTTTCGTGTGACACTTTCCCTGCAACTGCTCCACACCAGACCAGACTGTGTCTCTGTCTCTGTCTGTGTTCTTTTCTAACCCCACCTCAGCCCCAGTTTATATAGGGGAAGTTCTTCCCCTCCCAGGACTGGGCAGGAGGTGTGGCATGCTTAGGATTCCTGACCAGGAGACCTCCCACCTGCTCACAGACGTAATATTGCTATTACTGTGGTAACCAGACCCCTGGGGTTCCACATTCCCCCCTAGTAAAATTTAGTACTCCGGGACTAAACATATTTTTTTTGAAAATATAACAGGGTATAAACAGGAACAATACAATAAGGAAAAACATGTTAAAGTGGTCACGGCGTGTCCGCAACCGGGTGCAATTTTTGAAACAAAAAGGGTGTCCATTTCACCAAAGAACAGGGAGCCGTAACCAGGTAGGGGTCTGTCCTGCCCCGAGTCTTTAACAGTCTTTAGTCCGTTCCTGGGTTACGCTCCAAACATATATACAATAGAGTTCTAGTAAATCCACAAAAGATACCTATAAAATAACTGGAAAAACATAATTATTTACAAGCAACAGTAAACAGGTAAATATTAATAAAACAGTCTAAACACTTTAGATCCTCCAACGTACGGGCAACTGGCCTCTAGTGGCTCTAGTGGACCTACGGAGCTCACTAACTGGTCCTGCACTACAGGGTGTAGGAGCTGTTAAAGGTAAGCTGGGCAGCTGTCTACGGACTCTTTGGCTCACTAGGGGCACGGCAGGCTCACTATAAGCAGAGGGTCGATTCTCCTGGTCTGCTTGTGTGGGGTCTTCTGCCTCCTGGACCGGCTGCTCTTCCAGCTCTACCTGTTTTTCCGTAGGCACTTGGGATGCTGGCTGGAGGAAGGTGAGGACGGGTACTACAACAGCGCCATTTACTTGTGTCCAAGATCGAGGGAAGTCTCCGAGTACAGTACTGACCATCTCTTCCCTTTCCTCTGCGGGTCGAGGGTTTTCTTGATCTTCTTCAGGGTTTCGCAGCTGCTCGGGACACTTCTTCAGGTGATCTCGGGAGACAATGGCTGTGGTTTCTCCTCCATCCTTACTGATTGTGCAGACTTTCGGGTTTTCATGGCTTCATGGCAGTACGGTGTACGGGTCCTTCTCCCACTGGTCGTCCAACTTGTGGAGCCGTCTTTTCCTCTTCAAGACCTGCTCTCCAGGTATCAGGGGAACAGCGGGAGCATACTGGTTGTAAGTCTTCTCCTGTCTTTCTCTTGCTTGACGGAGACTTCGCTCAACGCTCTCCTGTACTTTCCGGTACTGCTGCTGCCTCTCTGTGTCCCAGTCTGCTTCTGGTGAAGTGTCCTCGGGTGTCAGGACTCCCATATCCAGATCAACAGGCAGCTTACCAGGTCTTGCTCTCATTAGGTAAGCCGGGGTACAGTTGGTAGAACCTACAGGGATGTGGTTGTATAGGTCCACCAGATCAGGCAGTTTCTCAGGCCACAGACTGCGTTCTTCCAGGGGCAATGTTTTCAGAAGGTCTATCACCACCTGGTTCATCTTCTCGCAGAGTCCATTGGTTTGCGGATGATAGGGTGTTGTTCTTATCTTCCGGCAGCCATACAGAGTGCAGAACTCCTGGAAGACTTCCGCTTCAAAGGCAGGTCCTTGGTCCGTCAGCACCTGCTCTGGGTATCCGTGTGGACGGCAGAAGTGCTGCTGGAAGGCTCTAGCTGCTGTTTGAGCCGTTAAGTCCTTGACGGGGACTACAACCAAGAACCGGGAGTAGTGATCCACGATGGTTAACGCATAGACGTAGCCACTTCTGCTGGGGGTCAGTTTTACATGGTCCAAGGCTACCAGTTCCAACGGCTGCCTGGTGACGATGGACTGCAGGGGAGTCTTCTGGCTGGCACGGTCCTTCCTTCTTAGGTTGCATGGGCCACAGTCTCTGCACCACCTCTCGATGGTTCCTCTCATGCCTACCCAGTGGAACCGCCCGCGCAGCAGGAACTCCAGCTTCTTCTATGCGAAGTGCCCAGCTCCGTCGTGGTATGCCTCCAGTACCATTGCCGCGTCTCTTCTTGGCACCACTACTTGCCAGACCAGTTCATGCGTCCGGGAGTTAACCATTCTGCGGCACAACTTCCCCTTGTAAAGGAACAGTCGACTCTTCTCAGCCCATAGTTGCTTGGTCTCCTCCGGAGCGTCTGGGTCAAGGCGGGCATCTGGCTGAGTCAGCATCTCCTTCACCAGTCGGACGGCGGGGTCACTGTCTTGCGTTTCTGCCCAGTTGTAATGAGGTAAGGGGTTGAACGTAGCGGATTGCTTACCCCTTACACGGTGGGAATACTGGGTAGTCCCATGACGGTGAAACGCGGGGAGTTCAACTTCTTCCAGTTCCCCTGGATCTTCCCCTACGTCCGGTAGGTTTGGCATTCTGGACAGGCATCCGCGTTGGTATTGGAGCGTCCTGCCCGGTATTTGATCGTGAACTCATAGTTGGACAGGCGGGCCATCCATCTCTGCTCCAGGGCACCGAGTCTTGCAGTGTCCAGGTGTGTCAACGGGTTGTTATCCGTGTACACGGTGAACCGGGATGAGGTGAGGTAGTGCTTAAAGCGTTCGGTGACTGCCCACACCACTGCCAGGAACTCTAGCTTGAATGAGCTATAATTCTCAGGGTTTCTTTCGGTGGGTCGCAGTTTTCGGCTGGCGTAAGCAATTACCCGTTCTCTCCCCTGCTGGATCTGGGACAGTACGGCTCCTAGCCCGATGTTACTTGCGTCGGTGTAGAGGATAAAGGGCTGGCTGTAATCCGGGTACGCCAGGATTTCATCCCCCGTGAGGGCCATCTTCAGCTGGCGGAAGGACTCTTCTTCCAGCTTCTCCCATCTGAAGGGCGGCTTCTGGTTCTTGGCCTTCCTGGACTGGCCTATCAGGAGGTCCTGCATAGGAGCTGCCTTTTTGGTGAAACCGGAAATGAATCTTCGGTAGTAGCCTACCAACCCGAGGAACTGCCGCACTTCCTTTATGCTGGAGGGTCTTGGCCATTCCTTAATCGCGGTGATCTTATCAGGGTCGGGAGCCACTCCGTCAGCACTCACCACGTGTCCCAGGTACTGCACTTTTGGTTTTAGCAGGTGACACTTCGACGGTTTCACCTTCAGACCGTAGTTTGCCAGGGCTTCAAACACTTCCGCCAGGTGTTTCAGGTGGTCCTCGTAGGTTTTGGAATAAACTATAACATCGTCCAGGTACAGCAGGACCGTCTCAAAGTTCCGGTGTCCCAGACAGCATTCCATCAATCGTTGGAAGGTTCCTGGTGCGTTGCAGAGTCCGAACGGCATGCAGGTAAACTCGCTAAGTCCCATCGGGGTGGTGAATGCGGTCTTCTCCCGGTCCGCCTCTGCTACAGGAACCTGCCAGTACCCGCTAGTGAGATCCAAAGTGGAGAAGAAGTTAGCAGATTTTAAAGCAGCCAAAGACTCCTCTATCCTTGGTAAGGGGTACGCATCTTTGTGTGTGATACGGTTGATTTTCCGGTAATCTACACACATTCTCATGGTGTTGTCTTTTTTTTTAACCAAGACTAGTGGAGCTGCCCAGGGGCTACAGCTATCCCTGATTACCCCAGCCTCCTTCATGTCTCTAAGCATCCCCTTGGCGTGTTGGTAGTGTGCAGGGGGTACGGGACGATACCTTTCCTTTATGGGAGGATGGTCTCCCGTGGGGATGTGATGTTCCACTCCCTTCACTCGCCCGAAGTCTAGCGGGTGTTTACTGAACACTCTCTCGTATTCCTGGAGCACCCGGTAGACTCCCTGCTTTTGGTGAGCAGGTGTGGAGTCAGTACCCAAATGCAGTTGCTGACACCAGTCCTCCATTTGTTGTTTAGAGCCGTTACCTTCCTCTGGATGAGATGGAGGCAAGGGTTCCATGGACTGTACAGAATTTTGGTTGATGGTATACAATTTGGCTAGCGTAGCATACCGGGGCAGGTACACTTCCCTCTTCCCGATATTTATTATGCGAACGGGCACCCTCCCATGGCGTACATCAACCACCCCCCGTGCCGTCAAAATGGTGGGCCTACTATCTGAGTAGACTGGTTCTACCATTGCCTGGTAATCTCTACCTCTCAGACCAATAGCTGCCCGGCACCAAATCATCATTTCACTTTTCGGGGGCATGGCAATAGGGAAAGGGTCACACATCCTCACGCTACCAATCTCACCACCGGAGAGTTCCACCTGTTGCCGTCGCATCAGTGCCCGGATCTCTTTTTGGAGCACTCGCTGCTGGCCGGAGCTGGCGTTCTTGGCAACCTGCTGTAAAATAAGAATCACCTCTGCAAGACAATTTTCAATCACATTAGTTCCTAGAGTTATCTTTGGGTGACTCTCGCGCTTGTCAATGTCCACAATGATCAGTCCCTGTGCTGCCAGTTCGACTTTACCGATTTTAATGGTCATCTCTTTAAATCCGATCTGTGGCACGGGCTGACCATTGCTGGCGATGATGCTCAAGTCGTCGTCTGGGTAGCGGGTTATATCCGAGTCATTCCAGTACTGCTTGAAGAGCACGTACGGGATGGTGGTGACCTGTGACCCGGTGTCAAGTAGGGCACTCATAGGAATGCCATCCAGTACCACAGGCAAGACTGGACGTCCTCCCACGTATTTGTCACGCCAGTTCGATGGGCCTGGTGATCTTATTCCTAGGGGTTGGCCCTCTACCCCAGGTTGTGCCAGTTTAAAGGACAGTACCTTGCCATATGTCCGGGTTGATTGCAGCGGCAGCAGATGGGTTGTCCGTCCTCATTGTATCGGTCGCTGGGTCTTCCTCTGGCCGGTGGGATCCTCCTTGGTCGGCGCCACGGGATATCCTCCGGTCCGGATGCCAGCTGGATCTTCCCTGGAGTAGAAACCTGTAAAGACTGCACAGTTCGGGTTAGCGCGGCAACGCTTTTAGTTAGCTCTTGGACCTGATGGTGCAGGTCTGTAGCCGGGTCATTGTTTAAAGCCTGCGCATCAGCTCCCACAGGCCCTGCCGACAAGGGCGCCGTCTCCTGGTGGTAAATGGTAGCAGGGCGTTTGTGGGTCACAGCGCCACCTGGTGCCGGTTCTCGGAGCACCCGGATGGCTCTGTCCTTGAACTGTGCAAAGTCCAGATGAGGGTCCTGTAAGGCCATTGCCCGCAACTGGGTTCGGTGGGCATTACAATGTAGACCCTCTATAAATTGTTCAGTCAACAGCTTGTCTTCGTTTCCCACGCCGTCAAGGTCGGCCTGCTTAATGGCTCTCAGGGCCTCTTGTAGGTTTAGTGCATAGTCCCTTATATTCTCATGTGCTCGCTGCTTGCACCCGTAGAATCTAAGCTTGATCTCGGCTGAGGTACGGGTATCAAAGGTGTCCTTCAGCCGGGCTAGTATCTCTGCGACAGTCCTCCTCCTCCCAAGTGGCCAGGACTTTACCTCCCTTTGGGCTGCCCCTGTTAATTGAGCCACCAGGATGCTCACTTTTTGCTCTTCTGTGAGGGGGTACACCTGGAAGAGGCCATCCAGCCTTTCTCTGAAGTCATTTAGGGTATGTGACTCCCCTGAGTACTGGGGTAGCCAGGCTGCCCCCGGGATATAGGGCATGGTGAAAGGCATGACCGCCGCAGCGGTGGTGCTGGCGGTGGCTGTGGCAGTGAAGCTCTCCTCCGTATCCGACATCCTCCTCCCCCCTAGTGGACCGTCAGGGTTGAGGACCTTCCGTCGCGCTCCTGTGACGTCGGCGTCTGCTGGGCTCCTTCCAGGACCTTACGCAACGTCTGGACGTGAGGCGGGGCTTCAGTTCTCGCGCGCTTTCGGAGTCCACGCCCCTCTTCTTCCCGCGCGGCGTCCTCAAGATGGCGTCCAATGGCGGGAAGACTCCACGGATGGCGGGAAGAAGGCAAAAGATGGCGTCGGATGGCGGGAAAACTCCACGGATGGCGGGAAGAAGGCAAAAGATGGCGTCGGATGGCGGGAATCTTCACCACAGGTAAGTTTAACAGTCTTTTTCAGGCACGCAGTACCCGGTGGTTGCGGGCACGAGATCCTGCCGACTACGCCAAAAGTTGACGCGCCCCCTGGGCCATGTTTGGGGAATACCCGGAGCCGGATCCGTTGGGGGTGGTAGTCCTCGTGGCGGTGACCCGGTCCGTGCCCAGGGTGTCAAACTAAGTGGCGATGTTTTTAGTGGCAGATGTGATATTGTTCGACTACGCCACCCGTTGAATGCGGTTATGAAACCGCCGCTGCAGGGCAGACCGCTGAGGCCGGTGGTACGGTTGTGCAGCGTGGATAGTATAACCCCCAATGGGAGGGGTACGGCCTCAGGGCAGCGGACGTGGATGATGGGGATGGTAGAATTGCACGCAGGCACCAGGAACCACTCAGAGACGGTGCGGTGTAGTTCAGGGTCTTTACTGGTGACAAAGATAGACCCTCCCGGGAGTACTGGCTAGCTGTCGGGGTCTGGTCAGTCCGTGACCAGACAGGATCTCCCCTGGCCAGGCGGAGTTGTAGGCCTCCCCAACTAACTGTACTCTTCCTGGCTACCTTGCTAGAAGCGGGTAAAAGTAGCCCACGTCCCTGAGTGTACCGTGTGGTGCTCACCCGTATGGCCGGTGACTCGGGGCCTTCTGGTAGCCTCCGCTCCACGACGGCGGTGCTGGTCCCTTGCGTGTGACCGTGCCTTCGGGTTTCTTGGCCAGAGGACCTGAAATCCCCTGCCGGTCGGTTTCTGCTGCTGGGTATGGAACAGTCCCCACAGCCTCGGACTCCGTGTCCGGTGAGATCTCTTCAGCCAAGGCGAGCTATCTAGCTTCCAGCCTCTGGCACTCACTCCTGCTCCTACAGAGCTCCTGTTGTCACTTTCCCTGCAACTGCTCCACACCAGACCAGACTGTGTCTCTGTCTCTGTCTGTGTTCTTTT
This sequence comes from Phyllobates terribilis, assembly GCF_046119375.1. Classification (NCBI taxonomy): domain Eukaryota; kingdom Metazoa; phylum Chordata; class Amphibia; order Anura; family Dendrobatidae; genus Phyllobates; species Phyllobates terribilis. The sequence continues at coordinate 25,622 of NW_027363819.1, read as the reverse complement.
CTAACCCCACCTCAGCCCCAGTTTATATAGGGGAAGTTCTTCCCCTCCCAGGACTGGGCAGGAGGTGTGGCATGCTTAGGATTCCTGACCAGGAGACCTCCCACCTGCTCACAGACGTAATATTGCTATTACTGTGGTAACCAGACCCCTGGGGTTCCACATAATGACTCTATATAATAGATCCCTCTGTGTGTAATGACTCTATATAATAGATCCCTCTGTGTGTAATGACTGTATATAATAGATCCCTCTGTGTGTAATGACTCTATATAATAGATCCCTCTGTGTAATGACTCTATATAATAGATCACTCTGTGTGTAATGACTCTATATAATAGATCCCTCCGTGTGTAATGACTCTATATAATAGATCCCTCTGTGTGTAATTACTCTATATAATAGATCCCTCTGTGTGTAGTGACTCTATATAATAGATCCCTCTGTGTAATGACTCTATATAATAGATCCCTCTGTGTGTAATGACTCTATATAATAGATCCCTCTGTGTAATGACTCTATATAATAGATCCCTCCGTGTGTAATGACTCTATATAATAGATCCCTCTGTGTGTAATTACTCTATATAATAGATCCCTCTGTGTGTAATGACTCTATATAATAGATCCCTCTGTGTAATGACTCTATATAATAGATCACTCTGTGTGTAATGACTCTATATAATAGATCCCTGTGTGTAATGACTCTATATAATAGATCCCTCTGTGTGTAATTACTCTATATAATAGATCCCTCTGTGTAATGACTCTATATAATAGATCTCTCTGTCTGTAATGACTCTATATAATATAGGAGTTTCACTTTTTGCATTGAAGAACTGAAATAAACTAACTTTTGATGATATTCTAATTTTGTGAGAAGCACCTGTATATAGTATGAAGCCCCACTGCCCCATATGTGTATGTATAAATTGATGCACATGACTCGCCCCCTGGGCCGTGGGGTACACGGAACCGGGCCTTCTAGTGTACGGTGCTGATGGGGGTAGTAGTGGCAACCCGATCCCGTGGCTCAGGGTGGTCAGACCAAATGGTGGCAGTCTATTTATCAGTGTTTTGAATGTCCGACTACGCCACCCGTGGATTGCGGTCAGGGATAACCGCCGCTGCGAGGCAGACTGCTGAGGCTGGTGTTGGTGTGCAGCACAGGTGTAGGATAACTCCCCACGGGAAGAGTGTAGCCTTAGGGCAGTGTAGGTGGATGTTGGGGGTGATAGTGCAGGCCGCAATAGTAAGAGTTCAGAGTCCGCTTCAAACAGTTCAGGGTCTTTATTGTAGATATTATTAATGACCCAACAGTACCGGTTAGGAATGGGCCTGGGTGTCTGAGAGCATTCGGGCGAGCCCCACTGGTCAGGGTGAGTGTGTAGGCCTACCGTTTTCTCTATGCTCTTTCTGACTATCCCCCTTTTCGTGGTGTAATAGCCCACGTCCCTGAGCTGGCCGTGTACTTCTCGCCTGTATGGCATGCGACTAGGGCCTTGGGTACCTGTTGCTTGCTCCTCGCTGTACTGGTCCCTCTGTGTGGCGGAGCCTCCAGGCTTCTTAGGCCAAGTGACCTGAAATCCCTCGCAGGTTGGTTCTCTGCTGCTGGGCTTGTAACCCTGACAGCCCCGGACCCCAATGCCCGGTAGATTGGTTCTCTTCCAGGACCTGCTCTCTGTCCCTGGCTTGCAGTTTCTCCTCTGCCTCACGGACTCCTCAGCTACAGCTGAACTGTCCCTCCTTCTCTGGGACTAGTCTCACTCCTGAGCTAGGTCTTCCAGTTCTCTCTAACCCTGCCCCCAGTTCCAGCTTTTATAAAGGCAGTCAGCTCCCCCTGCTGGCCTGGGACAGGAGGTGCTGTATGCTAATTGTCCCTAACCAGGGGACCTCCCTCCTGCTCTCAGACACAGATTATTGTTTGTGGCATCCAGGCCTGGGGTGACACATTCTCCCCTAGTAAAATTTAGTACTCCGGACTAAACAGGAAAGACAAATACAGGGTATAAATGACAACATAACATATATACAAGTATATTTTGTCCTTGAGGTCACGGCGCTTCCGTGACCGGGTGTCCATGTCACCCAACAAGGTGAAGTTTTCCACGGTGTGGGGACCTGTTTCCATAAACCCCAAATTCCTGGCCTTGGGCGTGGCAACAAGGCTGAGCTCTCTACTTTGGGCCACAAGGAGGGCACACCAGACAGATTTTTCTTCCGTGGCCATCTTCGAAAGAGGGCACCAAGTGCAACTATCTACAAGACAGTTCCGGTTATTCAGCGTCCATAACCTGTTAGTCCATGAACTAGAAAGACTGGAAAAACATAATTAGCAACCAGGCAACAAACATAAAACATTTACAATATACAGCATTTAGATCTTCCAGCGAGCTGGTATTTGCCCCCTAGTGCTCCGGGTTGACCTGCGTAACCCACTGTCTGGTGGTGGTCTAACCTGACTTTCCCCACTAGCATTCAGGATACAGCTACTAGCTGGGTTTACAGGCAGTGCAGGCAGCTATCTGCGGGTCATTTGGCTTACCGCAGGTATGGCAGGCTCACTGTCAGCAGAGGGTTGACTCTCCTGGGCTGCTGGCATGGGTTCTTCTGCCTCTAGGGCTGCTTGGTCTTCTGATTCCTCCTGCTCTCCTGTAGGTTCCTGCTGGGTTGGTTGAAGGAAGTGTAGGACGGGTACCACTATTGCATCATTTATCCGAGTCCAGGACCGGGGGAACTCTCCAAGAACCGTGCTGATCATTTCTTTCTTGTCTTCTGCGGGTTCAAGGTCATCTTGATCTTCTCCTGCACTCTGTAGTTGCTTGGGGCACCTTTTTAGGTGGTCTCTGGAGACGGTGCTAGTGGTTTCTCCTCCATCCTTGGTAATTACACATACCTTCGGGTTGTTGTGGTTGGACTGCAGTACTGTGTACGGGTCGCTCTCCCACTGGTCATCTAGCTTGTGAAGCCTTCTCTTCCGCTTCAGGACCTGCTCACCAGGTTCCAGGGGACCAGCAGGGGCGTGTTGGTTGAAGAGCCTCTCTTGCTTTTCTCTCGCTTGAGCCAGACTCCTCTCCACACTCTCCTGTACCTGCCGTTCCGTATCCCAGTCTGCGCCTGGGGAGGTGTCCTCGGGGGTCAGGACTCCCATCTCCAGGTCTATCGGCAGCTTACCTGGTCTTGCCCTCATCAGGTAAGCCGGGGTGCAATTTGTAGCATTCACCGGGATATGGTTGTATAAGTCTATCAGGTATGGCAGCTTCTCCGGCCACAGGCTGCGTTCTTCCAGGGGCAACGTTTTGAGGAGATCAATGACGATATTATTCATTTTCTCACATAGCCCGTTGGTTTGTGGGTGGTAAGACGTTGTCCGAATCTTCTTACAGCCGTAGAGGTTGCAGAACTCCTGGAAGATTTCAGCCTCAAACGCTGGACCTTGATCTGTCAAGACCTGTTCCGGATACCTGTGTGGATGGCAGAAGTGTTGTTGGAAGGCTCTGGCCGCTGTTTGGGCTGTCAAGTCTTTAACAGGAACCACCACCAGGAACCGGGAATAGTGGTCCACTATTGTCAGGGCATAGACGTAGCCCGACCGGCTTGGAGCCAGTTTCACATGGTCCAGAGCTACCAGCTCAAGAGGCTGCCTGGTGACGATGGGCATCAAGGGCGTCTTCTGGCTGGTACCGTCCTTCCTTCTGAGGTTACATGGGCCGCAGTCCCTGCACCACTTCTCTATGGCCCCTCTCATTCCGACCCAGTAGAACCGCTCTCTCAGTAGGAACTCCAGTTTTTTCCACCCGAAGTGTCCCGCTCTGTCATGGTAGGCCTCCAGGACCATTGCTGCATCTCGTCTCGGGACCACTACCTGCCAGGTCAGCTCGTGCGTCCGGTGGTTGACAAGCCTTCTGCACAGCTTACCTTCGTAGAGGAATAGCCTGCTTTTCTCCTTCCATAACTGCTTGGCTTCCTCTGGAGCGTCCGAGCCAGGGCTAGCGTCTGCCTGGGTCAACAGGTCTTTCACCAGGCGAATTGCAGGGTCACTATCTTGCGTTTCAGCCCAGCCGTGGTGAGGTAAGGGATTGAACATGACAGTGGTCAAGTCTTTGTCTCTTACACGGTGGGAGTACTGAGTGGCCCCGTACCGGTGGAATGCAGGGCGCTCTATTTTCCTCCAACTCGTCTGGATCTTCTCCCTCATCGGGCAAGTGGGGCATTCTCGATAGGGCATCTGCATTAGCATTGGCTCGGCCTGCCCGGTACTTGATGGTGAAGTCATAGTTTGCTAGCCGGGCCATCCACCGCTGCTCTAGGGCACCAAGTCTCGCATTGTCCAGATGTGTCTACGGATTGTTGTCCATGTACACAGTGAACTTCACAGAGGCCAGGTAATGCTTGAAACGTTCTGTTACGGCCCACACCACTGCCAAGGACTCCAGCTTAAAGGAGCTGTAATTCTCCGGGTTTCTCTCGGTGGGCCTCAGCTTCCGGCTGGCGTACGCAATCACCCTTTCTCTGCCCTGTTGGTTCTGTGACAGTACGGCTCCCAGCCCCACATTATTGGCGTCTGTGTGGAGGATAAAAGGCTGGCCATAATCAGGGTAGGCCAGGATCTCATCCCCCATGAGGGCCATCTTCAGCTGGCGGAAGGACTCCTCTTCCGGCTTGTCCCACTTGAAGGGTGGCTTTTGGCTTCTGGTCTTAGATTGTCCTATAAGGAGGTCCTGCATAGGGGTTGCCATCTTGGTGAACCTGGGGATGAACCTTCGGTAGTAGCCTACCAACCCGAGGAACTGCCTCACTTCTTTTATGTTAGAGGGGCTTGGCCAGTTCTTTATTGCCGTGATTTTGTCAGGGTCGGGGGCTACTCCTTCTGCACTCACCACGTGTCCCAGGTACTGTACCTTCGGCTTTAACAGATGGCACTTGGAGGGTTTCACTTTCATGCCAAAGCCTGCCAGGGCCTTGAACACCTCGGCCAGGTGCTTTAGATGGTCCTCGTAAGTCTTCGAATAGACAATCACGTCGTCCAGGTAAAGTAGGACCGTCTCAAAGTTTCGGTGCCCTAGACAGCATTCCATCAGCCTCTGGAAGGTCCCGGGTGCGTTGCAGAGCCCGAATGGCATATAGTTGAATTCACTTAATCCCATCGGGGTGGTGAAGGCGGTCTTCTCCTTATCAGCCTCTGCCACAAGAACCTGCCAGTACCCACTAGTAAGGTCCAAAGTAGAGAATAAATTAGCTGATTTTAGTGCGACCAAAGACTCCTCTATTCTAGGCAACGGGTATGCGTCTTTATGGGTGATACGATTGACTTCTCTATAGTCCACGCACATTCTCATAGTACAGTCTTTCTTTTTTACCAGAACCAAGGGGGCTGCCCAGGGGCTACAACTGTCTCTAATGACCCCGGCTTCCTTCATTTCTCTCAGCATGCCCTTTGCATTCTGATAGTGTGCGGGGTGGTACAGGTCTGTATCTTTCTTTTATTGGTGGGTGGCTCCCCGTGGTGATGTGGTGTTCTACCCCTTTCACTCTGCCGAAGTCTAGCGGGTGCTTACTAAAGATTCTCTCGTACTCTTGAACCACCCGGTAGACTCCTTGTTTCTGGTGCAAGGGAGTGGAGTCAGCACCCACGTGGAGTTTCTGGCACCAGTCCTCCTTGGGTTTCTGGGAACCATTACCCTCTGCCTGGGGAGATGGAGGCAAGGGTTCCATGGCCCTGACAGCATTGTGTTCAACAGTATACAATTTGGCCAGTGTAGCGTACCGGGGCAAGTGTACTTCCCTTTCCCCAATGTTTAAGATCCGGACGGGCACCCTTCCATGGCGGACATCGACCACCCCCCGGGCTGTCAAAATGGTGGGCCTGCTGTCTGAGTACACGGGTTCTACCATGGCTTGGTAGTCTCTCCCTCTTAACCCGATTGCAGTCCGATACCAGATCATTTCACTTTTGGGGGGCATGGCAATGGGGAACGGGTCGCTCATCCTCACGCTACCGATCTCACCACCAGACAGTTCTGCCTGTTGCCATCTCATCAGGGCTCTTATCTCCTTCTGGAGGACCCTCTGTTGGCTGGAGCTCGCATTCATCACCACCTGCTGCAAAATTACAATTGCTTCTGAAAGACAATTTTCAATCACATTAGTACCCAAGGTTATTTTAGGGTGACTTTCTCGACGGTCAATGTCCACAATGATCACTCCCTGTGCCGGCAGTTCAACTTTACCAATCTTAATGGTCATCTCTCTGAACCCCACCTGCGGCACGGGTTGACCATTGCTGGCGATGATGCTCAAGTCATCGTCTGGATAACGAGTTATATCAGTGTCACTCCAGTACTGCTTGAAAAGTACATAGGGGATGGTAGTCACTTGGGACCCGGTGTCCAGCAGTGCACTCATGGGGATACCGTCCAGCACTACGGGTAAAACCGGGCATCCCCCTATGTACTTATCAGGCCAATTAGATGGGCCTGATGACCTTATGCCTGGGGGTTGGCCCTTTGCCCCAGGTCGGACTCATTTAAAGTACAGTACCTGGCTACGTGTCCCGGCTGGCTGCAATGGCGGCAAATCGGCTGTCTATCCTCAGTGTAATGATCGGCGGGCCTCCCTCTGAACGACGGGATCCTCCTCCGTCGACGCCACGGGACATCCTCCGGACTGGAAGCCAGCTTGATTGGTCCTGACGGGTCCATCTGTAACGACTGTACGGTCCTGGTCAATGCAGCAACACTCTTTGTTAGTTCTTGGACCTGATGGTGCAGGTTTGCAGGCGGGGATGGATTTAGGGCCTGCGCATCAGCCCCCACAAGGTCTGCGGGATAGGGCGCCGCCCCCTGGTGGTAAGGGATGGCAGGGCGTCGGGAAGCTACAGCGCCACCCGGTGCAGGTTCTCGGAGCACCCGGATGGCCCTATCTTTGAACTGTGCAAAAGTCAAATCGGGGTTCTGTAGGGCCATGAGGCGCAGCTGGGTTCTGTGGGCGCTGGACAGCAGACCTTCTATGAACTGGTCAGTCAATAGTTTATCTGTATCCTGCACGCTGCCAGGGTCAGCTTGCTTAATTGCCCCCAAGGCTTCCTGTAAATCTGTAAATTTAGGGCATAATCTCGGATGCTATCTTGAGCGCGCTGCTTACATCCATAGAACCGCATTTTGATTTCTGCTGAGGTACGGGTATCAAAGGTGTCCCGTAGACGGGTCAGAACCCCCCTTACAGTCCTTTTCTCCTCAGCTGTCCAAGACTTTACCTCCCGAGGGGCCGCACCAGTTAACTGCCCTATCAGTATGCTTACTTTCTGTTCTTCTGTCAGGGGATAAACTTTGAACAGGCTATACAGCCTTTCTTTAAAGTCGCCCAAGGTATGCGACTCGCCGGCATACTGGGGCAGCCAGGCCGCTCCGGGGATATAGGCAGGGGTGGATTAAGAGTAGCAAGGGCCCCAGGCAGTTTAGAAGGCGTGGGCCCCCTCCACACACCTGATTTATCACGTGACATGTCACATGATCCCCTGTGATAGATCATGTGATAGTTCACGGGAAATTAATTTGGCATAATATTAAATGTGCTGCCTCATCTGAGAGCAGCACAATATTGGGGCAGATACCCTGATTCCAGCGATGTGTCACTTTTTCAGCTGCTTGTTGTCATTTTGAGAAAATCACCGTTTTATCTGCTGCAGATCTAGCAGCTCTCTGAATGCTGCGCTCTGTATAGCCCCACCCACACCACTGATTGGCAGCTTTCTGCCCATGCTCAGTGTACACAGAAATCTACTGATCAGTGATGGGGGTGGGGTCCTACAGAACTTACTAGTCATCTAGTGATAATTACCTTCTGACAAATCAATGATTTTATCAAAACATCACTAAGCAGCCCAGTAAGTGACACATTACTGGAATCAGTGCCTCTAACCCTACATTATGCTGCTCTCAGATTAGGTGGCAAAAACCTGATGACAGATTCCCTTTAAAGGAGCTGTAAAGACAAAAAAGTTTGTATTAAAAAAAATACAAGCCATTTGTTAAATTAACTTTTTTTCATTGTTAATTCACATTAGACTGTATCTTCAACACTTTTGTCAGCAGGTCTTATTACAGACTCTGAATAGGGCAGCTCTC